>NC_083750.1:2638187-3004437 GCF_033458585.1 Syngnathus typhle | reverse complement strand
TTTAATTTGTTGCTATTGATTTTGTACATTAGAATAGAGGCTTTGAACTCATGTCAAACTAAACAATTATGAGACCCAAATAAATGCATAAAAGTCCTCATACAGAGGAATCGAGAAAGGGATGCAGGAATGCCAAGAGTTTGAGAATATGTAGTAAAATGGGTAGAGGACCTGAAAAAGGTCAAATAATCAAAGGGGAATACAGATGGGAAGAAGACGAATGAACGAGTGTGAATAAAGAGTGTAGTGGAGGAGGGGTGAGTGATCACAAGACAGAGAGTTTCTTTGGCGCTCTGGCTGCTAATGTGACATGCGTGACACTGGATTAGCCTGCAGGAATATTCCCAGGTCAAAGCGGCATGTGTGCGTGTTTGTGTGTCATTGAAAAGTGAGAGGAAAATAGATGACAATAAAGTTCTGTGTTAGCCTGTCCCATCACATGATGCTGACTGCCTTCACACTTTGAAAGTCCATCGTTTGGCCACAATAACAGGCAAAAACATTCACGCCCAGTCATCAGTGATTATGAGTAAGAAACACACTACTTATTTTACACACGCACACACACATTATATATATATACATTCGATATTTATTTATTATAGAAATATACTCTGATCTTGTCATACATTTAAAGTAAACTAAGCAGATTAAGATGTGGGGATAAAACAAGAACGAAAGGTGAAATCCAGATAGTCTTAATACTGTAATAGCAAGCACATCAGTAGTACAGTCAGGAGTGGTAAGAAACAACATCACAGGTTGTTAGAGATAGTAATAGATTTTGAGCTACATATAAAAAAGCTGTTCATCAGGTTGTATAAAGAGGTCACACATTGGGCTCAGCGTGAGGCTAGCACGAAGAGCGGGTGGGGTTAGAGCAGTCCCGCAATGCTGAGCAACATCGTGGCTGAAATCTATCTAAAGAAATTATTTGCATAATTATTGCATTTTTGTCAGTGGGTCACTGAGGAGAAAATCGGATGCATTTATCAAATGTGGTGGCTGTCATCTATTTGCTTTGGGATCAGAGAAATTTCCTACATTATGGTATCATGCCATGGATTTTCTTAGTCTTGACCTGACCTCTAGCAAACTTGTCAGTTTTACACATTATCAATAATATCCTTATCCTTGCCTTTCTCATCACACTTTTGATGAAGCATCACATCACATCACATCACATCATCACAGCTGTTTTCATGAGCCCAAGAACTCCTATGATGAACTGTAGACGAACCTGGGCCTCTTTGGGTTGCGCAAACCTCGACATTCCTATGACCTCACGTTTTGTTGATTTTTGTTGCTTACAATATTCAAGCTGTGGTCGATTTGTTGGTCATTCTAGAGTTGCTCTGGTCAGATGCTCTTTCTGTGACCTTCAGCTTCATGCACGACTGCTTCTCGTCCATCATCAGCACCTCGGCCGGTAGGCACCAACAGCACAGGCACGACTGCAGGAAGTCAGATCGCAATTTATTTATTTTTAATCTTCGAAAGGGAAAGTAGAAACAAACTGAAATCATTTGCACAAGTATGCACACCCTTTCTATTTTAAATTTCCTCCAATTAATCACATAGGAATTTCAGATTTTACTAGTATCCATCATCTCTCACACTGCTTTTGCTTACCCGGAAGCAATTTTTAAACCGCTTGCTGACCATGTAGAGGGCAATCGGGTTGATGCAGGAGTTGACCGATGCCATATTGATGCCGATGTAGTCCAAGACTAAAAAGAAACTGCAAAATGCATAGATGTACTATATCATAAATCCTGCAATTCAGTTCAGTTTCATTTTTAATGTCACATACCTTAGCAGTTCGCAGCGGTTGGGATCCTTCTCATCATAGATGGTGAGTTTCAGAATTCGGCTGAGGTGGAGTGGGAGCCAGCACAGAGCGAAGACCAGAACCAAACAGAAGACGGTCTTGGCGACTTCCCGTCTCTGCGCACAAAAACAACATGAGTACGATGCCTCTTGGCACAAAGCTTTGAGTCACATGAGGAATTCTTGCTCACAAAGAGCACATTTTGTTTTCTTTGATCAGAAAGATATGTTTATGCTTTAAGTGCAAGTCTTGTGTTGGTCTTTATTAAAATATAATTACATTTATTTAGAGAACACATTTTCCGGTGTGGTTTCCGCTTTTGAACCAAGGAAGGGTTATTTGGGTCATACTGGGTGCCCCCCCCCCCATGTATAAACTGAACAAATACACTTTGACAGTAAATCCCACAAAATTTCCTTGATTGACTATGATAAAAAGAAATCATCACTAGATTTGATTAAAATAGGATTTGTTACAATCTTTATCTGTGTCGTATAAACTGTCTCAATGCTGTTGTTGTGTAACAAGCGCAATAATATGTTGGAAGGAATTTACATAGCAAAAGTCCGCCGCCGGTTGAAGCCAAAAGCAGCACACACCAGCGGAGTGAAATCCAAACAATCCAGCCAATTCTTAACAATTGATGCGTCCGACACTAAAAGCAATCAGCGGCCAATTGAAAAGAATCCCATATGTGCTGAGCAAACCTGTTTCAGATGGTCACTGAGGGCTATTTGAACTCCATTCTTCTTCCTCAGCATCTCACAGGTCATCAGAGTATAAAAAATGGCAGTGCAGGCCAATGGCAGACAGAAATATGCACTGAACAGCCACCAGTCCTTCACTGATTTGTAAAACTAGGAAGAATCAAATGAATAGTCAGAAATGCATTCTAAAACAGGACTGTCAAACTCATCTTTGTCACGGGCCGCATTGTAGTCATAGTCTCCTTCAGAAGCCTATTATAACTGTCAACGCAGTTAATGAAATCCGAGAGGAGTAAAAACTGTTCAAATATTTTAAAAAAATAATGGTAATAAAAATTGCTTGTAATATCTGTATTATTTAAAAGAGTTCAATTATTAATTCAGTCTTGACACAAAGTCACAATTTGTCTTCTCGGGCCACATAAAATGATGTGGTGGGCCGTATCTGGCCACCGGGCCTTGAGTTTGACACCTACGTTCAAAAAGAATAACTTGAACACGTGAACCTAAATTTGCATAGGAGAATATTTTGTGCCAGAAATCAGCGATACACGCTTCAGTAAACTCTTTTTGACCTCGTGCTAACCTAGAAGCTGTCACAGCGCTCTTGACTTAGGTGACATCAGACATATCTCCAGATCATGCACTGGTTGACTTCTCTGTGTGTATCAGCTTACCCTCATAAGGTCTGTTTTCTGCATGGGGTGCAATAAACAGATTCTCAAACGTTCGCCTTTGTAGTCCATAGTGATCATGTCAAAAGCAACTGCCTCGGGCACAGCCAGGATGATGGATAATATCCAGATGAGTGCAATCTCAATGGCCATCCACTTCGGAACACCGATCCCTTTGATTCGGCTCCATGAAGTCACAGCGCGATATCTGAAGGATCAATCACATGAGTTCACCAAAACAACTTGTGTAAGTGATGTTTGGATAAAGTCTCTAGACTCGCAATATATGCCATTACAGAGATCAGACGTGGCCCAGCGACAGCCCTGAAACCTGAAGGCTCTGGGGGAGATCTGTATGGAGGAGTGGGCCAAAATCCCTGCTGCAGTGTGTGCAAACTTGGTCAAGAACTACAGGAAACGTCTGATCTCTGTAATTGCAAACAAAGGTTTCTGCACCAAATATTATTAAGTTCTGTTTTCATACTTATTTCAGGCAATAAAATGGAAATTATTTATTTAAAAATCCTACAACGTGATTTTCTGGATTTTTGTTTTAGATTCCATCACTCACAGTTGAAGAGTACCTATGACAGAAATTACAAACTTCTACATGCTTTGCAAGTGGGAAAACCCGAAAAATCAGCAATCAAATACTTGTTCTTCCCACTGTAGATCTAGAGATTTGATGTTTATAAGCTTTAGTAGAACAAATATGCATGATTTTGGGCTCTCCTGAAAAGTGACTAGGCAGCACGAAATCTATATATCTACATCTATATCACTGTATCAATATCTATATGGATATATATCTTCTTTATCATTTGACCAGCTCAGTGGGCTAGTGGTAGAGTGTCCGCCCTGAGACTGGAAGGTTGTGGATTCAAGCCCCGGCCGGGTCATACCAAAGAGTATAAAAATGGGACCCGTTGCCTCCCTGCTTGGCACTTAGCATTAAGGGTTGGAATTGGTGGGTTAGATCACCAAATAATTCCCGAGCGCGGCACCGCTGCTGCTCACTACTCCCCTCTCCCCCAGGGGATGGATTAAAATCACACGGGGATGGGTTAAATGCAGAGGACAAATTTCACCACACCCAGATGTGTGTGTGATGATCATTGGGACTCTAATTAATATATTAATATGTATTATTCTGTAGCAGGTATCGTTCAAAAAATAAGCTAATCATTCAGTTCATCCACCTTATAATAACACAGAACACATGAGGAAATAAAAATATAGGCTTAGATGAGAAACAGGAGGCAGGGGCTAACAATAAAACTTGCCTGTCTATACTCAGCGCACACAGACTCAGCACTGTGATCCCCACCGAGGCTTTCTGGACAAATGGCACCACCTTACACAGAGCCACCCCAAAAGGCCAATCCTCTGCTAGGAGCTGGAGGGAGGGAGGGAGGGAGAGAGTTCAGCAGTCACAATCCAACCATGAAGCAAATTCTCTTTTGGTTTTTTTCCCAGCTTCAGGCATGCAGTTTACAATAGACATGCGTGAAGCTCAGTTTATTGGTTTCAGTGGACATGAAAGTAATAATCTCTTTATCCTGGTCAGGGTTAATGGCTTTAGAAAAATAAAACTCAGTCATGTTTTTGTCAGACAGCAAAGCCCTTCTGGCTGTAAAGGTACAGTAACCCTGTGACACGACTTGAGGTCAATTGGAGTCATATGGACCCGTCCCACCCGACATTGTTTTGACAACCTTTTCCCCCTCTCATTTCAATCATTTTTCGCTTGCATAATACACACGTTAAAAAATATTCCAAATATTCACATATTAACATGCCAAAGATAATGGGAACTCAAGGGGCTCAGGAACCAGTGGAAATAATAACATTAATAAAGTATGTACCTTTTGGGTAAGGGTGGGCTTGTCATGTGAGTCCAAAACTCAGCCAAAATATTAGTTTGAATTTCAGATGACCTTTAAACTGACCTTGTAAACGTTAATGGGAATGCCGATGATGATGTGTAGCAGGTCTCCGAGAGCCAGACTGGCTATTAGGATATTTGGCCCGTTCCGCATGCATTTGTTCTTATAGATGATCCTTAAGAGCGTGGAGTTTCCGATGATGCCCACAACAAACACCAAGCAGGACACCACCGTGTTGATGTACTTGAATGTGTCACGGATTTCTGTGGGCGCACTACACATGGGGGGCATTCGACGGCGCGGCATTGTATTGTTGGGCCTCACCGGACCCTGCACGTCCCGCTCAACGAGCCCACTTCTTTGAGTAGCAGTAAGAGGGTCAGGGGGCATTTGGTTTTTGGGTTCCAGCTGCCCGCTGACAGTCAGGAAATGAAGGCCCAGCAGGAGTAAGCCCAAATTGTAAAGAGGCTTCATCCTGGCGTTTGATGAATTTTGACCTGATCCTTTTTGCCTAAAACTGAGAAAGAACAAATGGTGCAGACTTTAGTTGCTAGTTTTATTTGACAGATTCACATAAAACGAACATTTCACCTTGTATACACAAACTGACAAACTGCAGTGCTGCAGTGGCTGTTCATAGACTATGTAAAAGGTGAAGTGGTATTTTTTCCCCCAAACAATCAACAGAGAAAGAGAGAAACAGTGGGCCCAGAAGACCACATCCATTGAGCCCTGTTAAAACAATGACAGTCAACAAATTCCCTGCAAATCAGACCAGCACCATATGGAAGTTTTGTTCCACAGCTGTACTAAATTACCATAATGGACAATTGCTAAAATAGTAGCATTTGTTTGTCAGGAAAGCAGTATGTGGAAGCTATTTAACAAAAATGTTTTTTATGGTAACGTTATTGAAACGTGATTTTTCAAAAATAATATATATATATATATTTTCTTTTTAAAGAAAACAGGTGAAAAATATACCGTTTTTTTCCGTGTATAGTGCGCCCCCATGTACAATACGCACCCTAAAAATGGCATGGTGATGCTGGAAAAAAGCCTGTACCCATGTATAATACGCACCCAATTTTTATGAATTTTTCTTTATGAATTTTTTTTTTTTTTTTTTTTTAAGTCCCAATGATCGTCACACACGCAGGGAGGCAATGGGTACCATTTTTATAGTCTTTGGTATGGTCTTAACTAGGCTGGATGTAATTTTTTTTGTTGGCGTTGATTTCTCCGACTGCCCATAAACGCACCACCGCGCTCCGTGCGCGCACGGGAAAGAGGCGTGCGGACGTGAAAAAGGCGGCTGAGAGACGTTGAAGAGGAATAAAAACACCCTTGGAAACCAAAACTTGGTGATTTCAAGTTTCATTTCGAGGGACATTTGTCACGTCTCGTCCCCAGTTTTGCTATGTGTCTAGGTTGCCATAGTTTCTGTTCGCGTCGCCCCTCTCTTCCTGTGTCACCTCAATCGATGTAACGTGTTTTGTATTTAAGTCCTGTCTGCCCCTCGCTCACCGTCGGATCATTGCATGTGTTACTGTCATGATGTCTGTTTGCTTTCTGTTCGTGTCTTTGGTAATGTCACCCTGTCTTTTTGTTCCACGACTTTGTCGGTCAGTCCTGTTGTTGGTTTTGTTTTCTAAAAAAAAAAAAAAAAAGTTAAAAATTTTTTGTACCCATGTATAATGCGCACCCCAGATTTTAGGACAATAAATTCGTTAAATTTTGCGCACTATACACGGAAAAAAACGGTACGATTAATTCTGATTTCAGTATAGTTATGTGATTACATTTCAACACAAAAAAGTTGTAGTCAACCGACTGAAATTTGGGTATAAGTCTAAATTTACTTTGAAACTTTCCACTCCTTTTCAAATTGATATTGTTGACAACTCTTAATAAAGAACAAGGCTGAATGACATGACACAGTGTAAACAAATAAAATACAAATTAAGCATTATGAATCACTCTAAACAATTGGACAGCATAGTAGTCAATTAATTGTCAGTTAGGCACATTATCTTTACAAGGCAGTCACAAGACGAATCCTAACTTCCACCCAAGCTCCTTAAGTAATCAATTTAGAGTCTCGCTCTCCTACAGCGGTGGGCTGGTGGAGCAGCTGGTTGGCAACATTTTTCTGGGCTCTGATTATTATTATTATTTATTGTTTGTGCCTTCTTGTTTTTTATATTGCGTCGTTTACTTGTATGTCTATCGTGTAATGTCTTGTCACCGTGGGATAGGGAAAACGTAATTTCGATCTCTTTGTGTGTCTCGGCATGTGAAGATGTTGACAATAAAGCAGACTTTGACTTTGACTTTGATTGGGAATCCTTCCCTCTCATACACCAGAACACTTCCACGCATGAGTCATGTGATCCGGTATGTAAACTGCCTGGACTGTCCTCTCATTTGTATTCAAGGTTCCCTATCCAAAAGTCTTGTAGCACCGCCTGGTTCACTCCACTGTCCTGTCCTGTCCCATCATATCCAATCCTGTCCTGTCCTGTCTTATCCCGTCATATCCAATCCTATCTTGTCCTATCCTATCCTGTCCTATCCTATATCCTATCCTATATTCTATATCCTATATCCTATATCCTATATCCTATATCCTATCCTATATCCTATATCCTATATCCTATATCTTATCCTATCCTATCCTATCCTATCCTATCCTATCCTATCCTATCCTATCCTATCCTATCCTAACCTAACCTAACCTAACCTAACCTAACCTAACCTAACCTAACCTAACCTATATCCTGTCCTGTCTTGGTTGCTACTAGTTCTGTTTATTGTATTAATCTACTTAATCTACCGTTGCTCTGTTTTATTTTTGCTCCATTCTCTCCATTCTCTCTGTCTGTCCACTCACAAACCTTGCACTGTTCAACTGGATCTTTAATGTCACAAACTATCCAATCCTCAATACAATAAGGAAGTATGTAAGATGTTCTAACCCTGCCCGTGATCAAAACTCTGACTTACTTGCTCTTTATTGAAGTAGAAATGATCCAGAATATGTAGTTCTTAGATCAGATGTCCCCTTGAGAGCCTCTCACAACAGAGATAAATTCCCAAATTGAAGGGAAGCTGTTCCTGAAGTGACAGTGTAGTCATCTCCCATGGCGTTTTGCCTCTTTGGGAATACGGTCCAGGTCAACCTCCACATCTGCTCCTGAGTCATCTCATCCTCTTCTGTCCAGTACTGGCTGCGTCTCTGTGAGTTCAGTCAGCTGCCCCTCGACCACTCCTTGTTTTATCTAGAGGCGTGGAGGAAGACAGAGGAAGGCCAACAGGATGTTCACAAGTTATTTTTTTCAAAGAAAAAGTCACAATTCACGTTTTCTACATTTCAACAGATAGATATTAAAAGGGCAAAAAAATACGGTATGGAATAATCTAGATAATCTAGCATTGTATTTGTAAGTAAGGTACCTTTCGACTTAATTTTCTTCCTGTTTCTTTGGCAGTTTGTGAGGGATTCTGTTGTTCTCAGTTTTCTTCAGAACACCCTGCAGAGATTTAATTGGAGCTTGCTCTGACCGGAAAACCCTTCTTTTGTACTTTTGAGTGTTTGTTATGCTGAAGGCGGTGCTGAAATGTAAACTTCCGTTTATTTTCAACTTCATAGCTAAATAGCTAATGTTTTTTTTTTTTTACCAAAATTGACTGCTATTTGGTCCAATTCACAAATCCCTATATTTTTTTTATAAAAGCACACGTTCCAGCTTCACTGTGGGTGGAGAATACTTAACATTCCAATGTGTGTGAAAACTCGGATTGGAAGCCAAATAAAGTTAATCCAAAAATATTCACTCTGTGTGATTTGAGGGTGCTTTGTTCCGTCTGCTGAATGTCAGAACCATTACAGATGATTCACATTACCTGTTAAAAGCCTTCAGTGAAATACGCATCACCATTCCAGCGTGAGGTCTAATGTTTCAGTTGATGAGCCTTGTGAGCTGGCCTTCAGCCCACCAGCCATTAGACACCCTCCAATAATTGAGACCTTTGTTCAATATAGTAAGTAGATTACTTTATTTCTCTGAGTGTCATTAAACAAAATAGAAGTCTAACATGCAAAAAACCCAATGTTGCTCAATCTCTTCTGTTGAGAAATTTCGAGGGCACATTGAGACGCCCAAAAATCTCACACTAATTTTCTATTTGTAAAGGGTGATTCCCTTATAATCCATGTTGGACAATTACCTTTATAATGTGCATTTATGTCCTGAAAGACATTTTACGGATTCCCACGTTACAAAGTTTGCTGTTGTTTTGGCTTTATTGCCGTCAGCGGCAAGACAACAACCTTAAATTAAATTACCCCCCCCAGCACTAATATGCAATACATGGAAGCAGTGTGTCTTCAAAGGGTCACAAGTGGGCAGTTGACCTTTGCCCTGCAGGAATAATGACTTGACACTTTATTACATCCATAAATGAAGCTTCATTGGGCGAGTGTCTCCATCCATTGATTTTAGTGCATTGATTAATCCAAGTCTATTTGACCTTTCATTTCGACAAGGTTGAAAAGGTGGACTATTTACACTTTGAAAAAATCAAAAGCTCTCATTATATTGAGTAAAAAAATAAAAGCATATAAATAAGTAAATATTTCATTATATTGAGTAAAAAAAAGTAAATAAATAAATAATTAGACAAATAAAATTAAAAAAAAATCCTGAGTCTTATATGATGTATTTTTCTTTGAGTGCACAAATTCCTTACACGTTTGCATTGAGAATGTTTTTGATAAAACACAAATGGAAGATTTTAAAGCAATTATCTATAAACAGCCTTTTTAATGATTCATAGGGATTGAGATCATTCTATCACTTGTTAAAAATGTATCATTCCACCTATGGAATGATTTTATTTGGTTGTTTCGCAGCATAATCAGCCAGGTTGAGCACGTTGAGTTGCTTTAAAACGCTTTTCACATCACTGCATTCTGCTTTCATTTAGACATTCCACAGCATCGGAACCTTTTCACAATCAGGGTATGTGTGTGATGCATATGTTCTCCAATTCTGTCTGGCCCTTATTATATCTCTTCCGTCCCTTAACCATCTCCATGTCTCTTTCTTTTTCTCATTTTCTGAGACAATAAGGACACCATTTGCCCCTACAGACTGCAGTCTAGAGACTAAATGCGCTTGTAGTATAAGTGATACAAATTGCTGCCTTTCGTGTATTTCACAGCCACAGCTGGTCCCAAGTCATGATACAAATCGGGTGAGGTGCATCAGGAAGGACATCTGGCGTCAAAACATTGGCAAGCAAATCATGCAAGTGACTCGCTGTGGGGATGGGACAACAACTCTCTATGCACTCCTGTTGGAATGCTAGATTATTCTCATGTGAAAACTGATGAGGATAAAAAACATGAACAATTAGATATGGATATTAGCTATTTGGTAAACAAACAAAAATGAACAGGAGAATGGAAAACTACAAACTCCGTCTATCTCACAAGTAGCCATGCGTCACTAAATAACAAAATAATTGGCACAGAGAATTTTCACAACAGTATTAGCTTTTACACAAACGTAATCATGTGCTTGTGTTTGATTCATTGAATAGAGAGGGATTCAAGACCCTGTGACGGGACCACAAAAAAGACTTGGACACAACACAAAGGCGATTATGGCTGCCAAATTTGAATGAATGAAAAAATAAATCACCAAGTAGATCAAATAAACAATGAAAACTAGAGCCTGCCTTCCAGCTGAAGGCATGGGAACACGCCCTGCTCCATCTGCTCTATCTTCACCTGCTTCCAAATTAGTTCATTTGGACACTATGTGCAAAAATGTCTGTAATCAACTGCAGCCTAAAAAACATGCGTGTCTGTTTAAAAAAAGTTACCGGTTTTTTTCCATGTATAATACGCCCCCATGTATAATACGCACCCTAAAAATGGCATGTCGATGCTGGAAAAAAGCCTGTACCCATGTATAATACGCACCCAAATTTTTACTCTTACTTAAGTCCGTAAATGTGATATTAATTCAGAAAAAAGATCATCTTTGGGAACAACCGGATGTTATTCTGCCGGTCAGTATCACTGCGCATGCAGTAGCAAACTCGATAGCGAAGAAATATATGAGACTCTCAACGGGATCACCAATATTTGAGTGGTGTTCCAGTTATTTATCACAATTACTTATTATTATAATAATAATATATATAATATATATAATAATTATTTATTTATTATTCACAATTGTCATGGTGATCTTCCTGGTGATTTCTTAACTAGGCTGGATGCATTTCTTTTGTTGGCGTTGATTTCTCCGACTGCCCAGAAAGGGACCACCGCGATCAGTTAGGTTAAAATGAAAAGAGAGGAAAGTGACATGCGGACATGTGAAAAAGAAGTGGGAGAGAAGTTGAAGAGGAATAAAAACACCCTTGGAAACCAAAACTTGCCCTTCGTCGTGACTCGGAGCCGCAACAAATGTTTCGGATTTGTGTAGGGTACATTGTGACAGCAAACGAGCAGGTGATCGAGCAAGCGTCTGATACAAGAGCATTGTGTTCGTATGGAGCGTGTTTGAAGTGAACAGCAGAGAAGAAAGGAACAAGGCAAAGTGTTGTGAAATAAAATATTACCTGTAATACGCATTTTGTTATTTGCTGATTGAAACTGCTAATTAATTCTGCGCATCTGTAATGGCGGCCTCCGTATGATATCCGGTTTGCGATGGAGATTAAAAAACAAACAATATTTGACAATAACACACCATCAAAGATTGCACCATCGCATCAAACGATGTGTCGTCAATTATGAATTTTACTGACTAAGTGTGTTGGGCAGGATGGCTGAATGTGATGCGCGATTGACAACAAACATAGGTAGAGAACTGAACTCTCGTTCTTTATATAGCTGATGTGTCTTGCGCATCCGTTCTGCGCATACTGTCATGGCGTCCTCCGTATGATATCCGGTCTGCGATGGAGATTAAAAAACAAACAATATTTGACAATAACACACCAAGGATTGCACCATCACATCAAACGACGTGTCGTCAATTATGAAACAAACAAGAAGAAACGTGATTTCAAGTTTTATTTTGAGGAAGCATAATGCGCACCCCAGAATTTAAGACAATTAGTTAAATTTTGCGCATTATACTGGAAAAAAACGGTAACTTTCCCTTTAGTGTCTGTTAGTCTGTTAGTGTCTGTACTCATCATTCTTCTTCCTCCAAACACGATGAAACCAAAAAGTTATATTTTTGTCTCATCAGACAACATGACCTTCTCCCATTCCTCTTCTGGATCGTCCAGAGGGTCATTTGCAAACTTCAGACGGGCCTACACATGCCTTGACTTGAGCAAGGGCACTTTGCGTGCACTGCAGGATTTTAATCCTTGACGGCCTCGTCTGTTACTGATGGTTTTCTTTGAGACTGTGGTCCCAGCTCTACTCAGGTCATTGACCAGGTCCTGCTGTGTAGTTCTGGGCTCATTCCTCACCTTCCTCATGATCATTGATGCCCCACGAGGTGAGATCTTGCATGGTGCCCCAGACCGAGGGAGACCGAGGGTCGTGGCTGGGTCTTCCAGCATGACAACGACCCAAAACACACAGCCATGGCAACTAAGGAGTGGCTCCGTAGGAAACATCTCAAGGTCCTGGAGTGGCCTAGCCAGTCTCCAGACCTGAATCCAATAGAGAATCTTTGGAGGGAGCTTAAAGTCCGTGTGGCCCAGCGACAGCCCCGAAACCTGAAGGCTCTGGAGATCTGTATGTAGGAGTGGGCCAAAATCCCTGCTGCAGTGTGTACAAACCTGGTCAAGAACTACAGGAAACGTCTGATCTCTGTAATTGAAAACAAAGGTCTCTGCACCAAATATTTAGTTATGTTTTTCTGATATATCAAATACTTATTTCCTGCAATAAAATGGAAATTAATTAATTATTTAAAAATCATACAATGCGATTTTCTGGATCTTTGTTTTAGATTCCATCACTCACAGTTGAAGAGTACCTATGATAGAAATTACAGACTTCTACATGCTTTTCAAGTGGGAAAACCTGAAAAATCAGCAGTGTATCAAATACTTGTTCTCCCCACTGTAGGGCATTTAGTGGGTGAATGAAATTTTGTTTGACTCCAAAACAGCATGTGATTGAATGTCAATTTTGCATTTACCTCATCAGACAGCTCAAATTTAAAATTTCAAGCAATATTTTTACTCTTCTTAATATATACATATGAAAAAACCCCAGATGACTTTGAACGCAGCATATCCCTTACTTCAGTGGTCCCCAATAGGGGTGTAACGATATATCGATACACATCGATTAATCGATATAATGCTCTACGATTTATTGGCATCGATGCTTAACGTAAACATCGATTTATATCGCCGTGTTTGACCTCGGACATTAGAGGCGACTTTATTTTGAAATCCAGTTCATTGTTGCTTGCTTCCTCTTTCCGGGAGCAGGGAGCAGTGCGCGGCGTTGTGTTGTGAGCAGAGCAGGCACGTGAAAGGGGAGTCGACAGCTAGTACGCGGCTCCTGGGCTGGTGCTATGGCTAGTGTCCAAAAAGACGAAGAAATTTGCTCCCCTTTAGGCTTCAAGTCATTCGTTTGGAAGCACTTTGGATTCCAAAGAAAATATGGCTCAACGGACAAGACACGTGCAGTTTGTAAATCCTGCCATGCGGTGATCAAATATTCAGGGAGCACAAATCTCGCCGCATATTTAAAGAAAAACACGACATCAAAGTTCAGTGTTAAAATAAGCACTTTGTATACTGCAATACTCTTGTAATTTCCTAAATAAAGAGTTTGCAGTACCTTGTTGATTTTGCGTATGAATTGTTATAAATCAGGATATTGTTTTTTTATTAAAAAAAAAAAAGATCGATCGTAGAGCACTATATCGCGATATATCGTGAATGAATCGCAGCAGGCTTTAAGATAACGGCAAATATCGTATCGTAGTTCTTTGTATCGATATTATATCGTCTCGTGACAAAACCCGCGATTTACACCCCTAGTCCCCAACCTTTTTTGCGCCACGAACCGGTTACATGTCAGAAATATTTTCGCGGACCGGCATTTAATAAATACAATTATAATAAATATATAAATACGATGAAATAAAATGATACGACTGACATAAAAACAAGTACAAATGACAAAAATAAAACTCACCATTACGTTGAATTAGTGGGAGCACTGAGTTTGTTTCTCAGAAACGAGCCGGTCCCATCCAGACGTAATCGGAGACAATGACACCCGTAGTAATTAAGGTTTGTCTTTTATTGCAGGATGCTTGGTCTCCATGTGTTGAAGCAGTTTTGAATGCTTCATTGCCTGGTTAGTTAGCCTGTCGCCACATATTAGCTTTGCGGGCTCGACTGGGGAAACATGTCACGTGACCGGGACGAGTGTCTTGACCTGAATTAATTGATCGTCGCTAATTTTTTTTTTTTTCTGTGCGGCTTGGCGGCCCGGTACCAAGTGACCCACGGACCGGTACCGGTGCGCGGCCCGGTGGTTGGGGACCACTGCCTTACTTAATTTTGCATTTCCCACATGATCGTCTTTCAAAACTTTTTCAAGTTAAGTGAATTGCTTCCAACATGCAGTTGCTGCTGAAATGTACCACAGATGACAAGCGATATTTATCACCTGTCATGTGAGCAGACAAAGTACAAGTGAAGATACTGCCAAGAGAGCGCGTGTTTGTCTGCAACGAGCCCTAGGGCTGTTTGTTCCACTTAAAAAGATTCAATTTTTGTCACGGCTGGGCAGGAAACCTGATACAGCATAAACTATATGCATCCACATTTTATATGTGCAATTTCAGCTGCACATCTTTTCTGGCTATGCTAAATAAATGCTTTGGCCAGAAGGTGAACCTTTGCCCAAGTTTGAGGTCCAGAGCACGATAGATGATTGGTCTATATTTATAAGGATCTGTTTACTACATTTGCAGCTTTTAAATCGTGGCTAGTCTCCTTGTTATTGTCGATGAAAAACATCCCGTGACGCTGCGGCTACTGTGCCACTATTTCCCTTCATACTGTGGTATCTGTGTGCTTCGCCAAATCACATGTCAATGTGTAGAAATATTGGGAGGGGAAATTTTGGCCTCAATGTTCATAATGTATTTGATTTAATTAATAATAATATTACAATAAATACTCATTATATAATGAAATAATATTTAATTATAATTTAATAATTTCATGAAGTTATTTTAGCGATATATCTACTGTGTTTCTTGGATGTTTTTGAGAGATGAAACTGGCTACGGCTGTATTAAATGGAAACCAAATGTGGATTCATGTTTTCCTGTTTCAAATAGCAAATTCCCGGAGCAGCGCCGCATCTCCGTCCAACAATTTCCTTAGGGCAAAACATCATGTCAGTTCTTTTAAAAAGGAGTAGTTCGCTTTGGAAGCTGTCTGGTTTTCAACACAGGAATTTCAAAAGATCTTTGCTATTTCTTTTATGTTGGTATAATCAAGTTTGTGTGTGTGACCCAGAAAATATTTTGTAAAGCAGAAAAATAAGACGCATACAACATGTTGGAGCTGAATGCATCTTGTACAAAGTATAGTTTAGACTGGACTTGTTTTTAGCACCTGTCACTAAGAAATAAAGCTGTACTGAGATATGATCGTGCTGATGACATAGAGACAGATGGGAGGGGATGGAAAAATAACAGTGGAAGAAGAATAAGCACTGGAATTGGGCCTTGGAACTTCTATTGGCAATCCATGCTTCTCATTACAAATTATCTCCTTAAGGACAAAAGTCCTCAAATGCCAGTACCGTAATTTCCCATGTATAATACGCCCCCATGTATAATACGCACCCTAAAAATGTTATTTCAATGCTGGAAAAAAGCCTGTACCCATGTATAATATGCACCCAAATTTTGACTCTTAAGTTCGTAAACGTAAAATTATTTCAGAAAAAAGATCATCTTTGGGAACAACCGAATGTTATTCTGCCGGTCAGTATCACTGCGCATGCACTAGCAAACTCGATAGCGAAGAAATGTTTTGGATTTGTGTAGGGTACACTGTGACAGCAAACGAGCAGGTGATCGAGCAAGCGTCTGATACGAGAGCATTGTGTTCGTATGGAGCGTGTTTGAAGTGAACAGCAGGGAAGAAAGGAACAAGGCAAAGTGTTGTGAAATAAAATATTACCTGTAATACGCATTTAGGTAGGGAACTGAACTCTCGCTCTTTATATAGCTGACGTGTCTTGCGCATCCATTCTGCGCATCTGTAATGGCGGCCTCCGTATGATATCCGGTTTGCGATGGAGATTAAAAAACAAACAATATTTGACAATAACACACCATCAAGGATTGCACCATCGCATCAAACGATGTATCGTCAATTATGAATTTTACTGACTAAGTGTGTTGGGCAGGATGGCTGAATGCGATGCGCGATTGACAACTAACATAGGTAGAGAACTGAACTCTCGCTCTTTATATAGCTGACGTGTCTTGCGCATCCGTTCTGCGCATACTGTCATGGCGGCCTCCGTAGGATATCCGGTCTGCGATGGAGATTAAAAAACAAACAATATTTGACAATAACACACCATCAAGGATTGCACCATCACATCAAACGATGTGTCGTCAATTATGAAGCTTACTGACTAAGTGTGTTGGGCAGGATGGCTGAATGTGTTGCGCGATTGACAACAAACATAGGTAGAGAACTGAACTGTCGCTCTTTATATAGCTGACGTGTCTTGCGCATCCGTTCTGCGCATACTGTCATGGCGTCCTCCGTATGATATCCGGTCTGCGATGGAGATTAAAAAACAAACAATATTTGACAATAACACACCATCAAGGATTGCACCATCACATCAAACGACGTGTCGTCAATTATGAATTTTACTGACTAAGTAAGTTAGGCAGGATGGCTGAATGCAATGCGCGATTGACAACAAACAAGAAGAAAGGTGATTGCAAGTTTTATTTCGAGGGAGATTTTGTTCAAAAATTGTTGTACCCATCCATGCATAATGCGCACCCCAGATTTTAGGACAATAAATTACCGTTTTTTCCCGTGTATAATGCGCCCCCATGTATAATACGCACCCTAAAAATGGCATGTTGATGCTGGAAAAAAGCCTGTACCCATGTATAATACGCACCCATTTTTTTTTAAATTTTATTTATTTTATTTTATTTCTTTTTTAAGACCCAATGATCGTCACACACGCAGGGAGGCAATGGGTCCCATTTTTATAGTCTTTGGTATGGTCTTAACTAGGCTGGATGTAATTTTTTTTGTTGGCGTTGATTTCTCCGACTGCCCGTAAAGGCACCACTGCGATCAGATGAAAAGAGAGGAAAGTGGCGTGCAGACATGTGAAAAAGGCGGCTCTGTATGGGAGAGACGTTGAAGAGGAATAAAACCACCCTTGGAAACCAAAACATGCCCCTCGTCGTGACTTGGAGCCGCAACAAATGTTTCGGATTTGTGTAGGGTACATTGTGACAGACAGCAAACGAGCAGGTGATCGAGCAAGCGTCTGATACGAGAGCATTGCGGTCGTATGGAGCGTGTTTGAAGTGAACAGCAGAGACGAAAGGAACAAGGCAAAGTGTTGTAAAATAAAATATTACCTGTAATACGCATTTTGTTATTTGCTGATTGAAACTGCTAATTACCGTTTTTTTCCGTGTATTGTGCGCCCCCATGTATAGTACGCACCCTAAAAATGGCATGCTGATGCTGGAAAAAAGCTTGTACCCATGTATAATACGCACCCAATTTTTATGAATTTTTTTTGATTTTTTTTTTAAGTCCCAAAGATCGTCACACACGCAGGGAGGCAATGGGTCCCATTTGTATAGTCTTTGGTATGGTCTTAACTAGGCTGGATGTCATTTTTTTTGTTGGCGTTGATTTCTCCGACTGCCCCTAAACGCACCACCGCGCTCCGTGCGCACACGGGAAAGAGGCGGCTCTGTATGGGAGAGACGTTGAAGAGGAATAAAAACACCCTTGGAAACCAAAACTTGCCCCTCGTCGTGACTCGGAGCCGCAACAAATGTTTCGGATTTGTGTAGGGTACATTGTGACAGACGGCAAA
Source organism: Syngnathus typhle (assembly GCF_033458585.1). Taxonomy (NCBI): domain Eukaryota; kingdom Metazoa; phylum Chordata; class Actinopteri; order Syngnathiformes; family Syngnathidae; genus Syngnathus; species Syngnathus typhle. Next base: position 2,986,213 of record NC_083750.1, on the reverse strand, counting down.
CTAGCAGGTGATCGAGCGAGCGTCTGATACAAGAGCATTGCAGTCGTATGGAGCCTGTTTAAAATGAACAGCAGAGACGAAAGGAACAAGGCAAAGTGTTGTGAAATAAAATATTACCTGTAATACGCATTTTGTCATTTGCTGATTGAAACTGCTAATTAAACTGTGAATTGAAACTAATAGGTGGAGAACTGAACTCTCGCTCTTTATATAGCTGACGTGTCTTGCGCAACCGTTCTGCGCATCTGTAATGGCGGCCTCCGTATGACGTCCGGTCCGCGATGGAGATTAAAAAACAAACAATATTTGACAATAACACACCATCGAGGATTGCACCATCGCATCAAACGATGTGTCGTCAATTATGAATTTTACTAAGTGTGTTGGGCAGGATGGCTGAATGCGATGCGCGATTGACAACAAACAAGAAGAAAGGTGAGTTTTATTTCGGGGGAGATTTGTCATGTCTCGTCCCCAGTTTTGCTATGTGTCTAGGTTGCCATAGTTTCTGTTCGCGTCACCCCGCTCTTCCTGTGTCACCTCAATCGATGTAACGTGTTTTGTATTTAAGTCCTGTCTGCCCCTCGCTCACCGTTGGATCATTGCATGTGTTACTGTCATTCTGTTCCTGTCTTTGGTAATGTCACCCTGTCTTTTTGTTCCACGACTTTGTCGGTCAGTCCTGTTGTTGGTTTTGTTGTACCATGACTTTCTTTAAAAAAATAAAATAAAATAAAAGAAAATTAAAAAATTTTTTTTGTACCCATGTATAATACGCACCCCAGATTTTAGGACAATAAATTAGTTAAATATTGCGCACTATACACGGAAAAAAAACGGTAAACTGTGAATTGAAACTAATAGGAAGAAAACAACTCTCGCTCTTTATATAGCTGACGTGTCTTGCGCATCCGTTCTGCGCATCGGATCCATAGTGCGCATGCGCAGTCATACTGCCTCCGTATGACGTCTGGTCCGCGATGGAGATTTAAAAACAATATTTGACAATAACACACCATAAAGGATTGCACCATCGCATCAAACGATGTGTCGTCAATTATGAATTTTACTGACTAAGTGTGTTGGGCAGGATGGCTGAATGCAATGTGCGATTGACAACAAACAAGAACAAAGGTGATTTCAAGTTTTATTTCGAGGGAGATTTGTCATGTCTCGTCCCCAGTTTTGCTATGTGTCTAGGTTGCTATAGTTTCTGTTCGCGTCGCCCTTCCCTTCCTGTGTCACCTCAATCAATGTAACGGGTTTTGTATTTAAGTCCTGTCTGCCCCTCGCTCACCGTCGGATCATTGCATGTGTTACTGTCATGATGTCTGTTTGGTTTCTGTCGCCCTGTCTTTTTGTTCCACGTCTTTGTCGGTCAGTCCTGTTGTTTTGTTGCACCATGACTTTCTTAAAAAAAAAAAAAAAAAAAAAATTCTTTTTTAAATAATTAAAAAAAATTTGTACCCATGTATAATGCGCACCCCAGATTTTAGGACAATAAATTAGTTAAATTTTGCGCATTATACAAGGAAAAAAACAGTAGTTAAATTTTGCGCATTATACATGGAAAATCACGGTATGTATGTATGTTTCTAACAAAATGTAAATCAAAAGCAGCTCAGGCTAAAGATGTGTTTGCGGCACATCACTTTATTTGAAGCGCCTTTGATGGAAGACAAATAATTCAAAAATGACAGTTTAAATATCACGAACTTGTGACCAGCTGCTGGTGCATGTGTTTCAACATAGGCATCAAACAGCTCGGCTCTTTGTCAAATTGTGTGATCTGTTTGGAAAAAGTAAACAAGTCCATCACTCTCAAGAGTTTGTATGGGAATAAGCGGATTTTACGAGGAAGGCAGAGAGGAGGCTCTGTCATTTGTATCCTTGTAGTACACTTTTAGAAGATGCCCCCCTCCAACTTGTGTAAGATGGCACATGTAGGGAATAAAACAGCATGGGCAAACTACGGCCCGCGGGCCACATCCGGCCCACGGGGCCGTTTAATCCGGCCCGCCAAACCTGAATAAATTGTGTTGTTAATTTTTTTGGGGGTCATTTTCCCTGCAATTACTATGTTTCCCCAGTAGACGGGGAAGCGCCCGCCCGCGCATTTACTCCCGGGAGCCGTGTCAGAAAGCTCGGTGCACACTCACAAGTGCGTGTGCGTACTCAGTAGTACGTAGTAATTTCATCTATCAGTACCGAACTTCGAGAGTAGGCTGTGACGTCAATATTCTCGTAATTCGCGCGCTGAGTTTTCAGATACAGTTTTACGCCAATGCCACCCACAAACCTTCCCCTGGAATCCTTCCATTAAAATGAGTGGCCCGAATAAAGGAAAGGTGGACACTGAGTGCCGAATGTTAAAAAAGAGTAGACAATTTGGCTCGACCTACGTGTGTGAGAAGACATTCAGCCACATGAACGTCAACAAAGCCCGTCACAGATCTAGGTTAACGGACAGACACCTCGGCTCTATCCTAAGAATTACCACAACAAATTTTACTCCAGACTTTGATGCACTAGCAAAAAAGGGAAACCAACAATACTATTGATTTATTTATTACTTTATTTAGATGTATTCTTTCACGTATTCTTCAAAATGATGTATTTGGTCAGAATGTTTGCTTTTTTTAATATCCATGCTTTAGTATCTACTAAAAGTAAAAACCTTTTATGCAATGACCTTTACATGTCATTTATATAACGTCACACAAACACTACATCCATCTGCTCCTGGTTCGGCCCCCCGGTCAAAATTTAGAACCCAATTCAGCCCGCAAGTCAAAAGGTTTGCCCACCCCTGGAATAGAATATGGTTATTATTTCAAATAAAAACAGCGGCCTCTCACCTTTGCAGCTACAAGGCAAGAATTGTTCCCTCAGCAGTTTACTGTGACATTTGGAAGTCATACTTCCAGAAGACATGTGACTCTTATTTGGCTGAGGAAGAAGAGTTATATTGTGTGTCTTACCACTTGTTGTTTATACATACATGGACAAACATGGTGGCCCTCTGTATAGTGAAAGGAAAACCCACAGTGGTCATAGAAATAATTGAGTGTCAAAAAGTACATTTTGTGAAAATTAATAAATGAAAATCAGGCATTGTTTTTGAATTGTGGTTCAACAGGAAAAAAAATCATGCAGCAACGAAGCAACTTTCTTCGTTCAAAGTACCGTAATCTTCGGACTATAAATCGCACCGGAGTATAAGTCGCACCAGCCATAAAATGCCCAAAAAAGTGAAAAAAAACATATATATGTATATAAGTCGCTCCTGAGTATAAGTCGCCAAACTATGAAAAAGAACGCGACTTATAGTCCGAAAATTACGGTACAAAGCAAAAAAGTGATCCATTGGAAAGCAGCATGTGGCGTGAATCTCTTCTTACATGATCTCATTTAACATTCATTGTGTTGGCCCGTTTCCATCTTGATAGAACAATCGGAGCAGAATTACTAACGGCTCATCCTTGTGCTTGTGATCCTGCCTCCCGGGGGTCCACCTCTTTTTCTAGTTCTCTGTAAATGTAGGTCGACCACGAGTTAGTAGGCCACTTGTTTGTTTTTACCAAGACGAACTGTCGACTAGGGCACTAAAAGAACATGTGGTGTAAAAGTGCCAAAATGACATCGCTTTAACATATGCACACGCATGTTAGAATAATCTGTAATATTGGTGTACCACCTCTTCTTTTGGGATATTGTTGTTCCTAGGTTTCACTTTTTTTTTTTTTCCATATTTGTTCTGCTTGTACGTTATAGCACCAATTAGAGCTGTCAAAATGAATCAATTAATTGATGGAATAATTGATTTTAAAAGTATTTAATAGTGACAGCCCTGGTATAAATTGATTTGAAGAAAAAAAAAATTAACATTGTGTAATCATTGTGAATATTTTAAAAACTTGAATTTACTGGTTTAGTCTCAAGGTTTGGGCATCGGTCAGCTGTGATTTTTTTTGTTTGAGGAGCAGGCTGTGTTGAATAGTAATTTGCATTAATAATGAGTAGGAAAATTTTCCAGCTTGAAACGCTGCAGTGGTTCCAAATGGAGCAACAGAGCCCAGTCTGTCTCGTTGTGTAAACTCCCCCATTTGTTTGGCCGTATATTCCTGCGTGTGTTGGAGTGTGCTGTATTTTCATGTGAGCAACGGCTGAAAAAACAACAACAACAAAAAGGGTGTCAAGGGGTTGGAGTATAACGTTAGCCTCATGCCTCTGACAAAAGCTCACTCTGATCCTTGGAACACAATAGCGCCAACTCCCTCCACCCTTGGGCCAGGCAGCAAATAATACCCCATAATGCAAACATGTCTGGGGCTACCGAAATCCCTCACGGCCAAACTTGTTCAGCTTCTGCAAGTCTGTGTCTGCGCCTTGATGCCAAGCCATAGTGCCAAAATGTTGAAGGGACCAAATCTTGGCCACGGCACCGTACTTGTGTTCCATTGTTTTGTTCTAGCCTTTTTGGCGTGTGCTTATTTTGCTCCCTGATTGAATAAAGATGTGAGCTTGTTTTTTGGACTGCTACGGCTACAATTGGAAAAGAAAAAAGAGCTCTCTTTAAGTGAGGCAAACTAAGGAATCCAGAATACAGAAGTGCAACTTGTAGTGGCTTACTTGAAGTTTTCACAATAAGTCCCATGGTGACTCTCTCAAAATAAAGAAGCAAGGCACACAACACATCGTTCACTGCAATGTTTCCCACTGCGCTCCCTTGAGCTGTCAGCATCTAAACAGCTCTGATGGCGAGAAAACTGGGAATTTACCCAGAGAAACAAGAACAATTACATGTTCGGCTGTCCTGAATAATTCATGGGCTGATGTTTTGTGGTATGCCGCGTGTTTGATAGAAGCCGGGCAATCCCTCAGAAACATCTGAGGGCTTGAACAAGGTTCCGTAGAGGCTGCAATCATCTGGGTCAGAAGATGAATGTAGCTCCACAGCTCTACACTGTGGTGAAAGCATAGCAAACGACAGCTTGGTCTTTTTTTTTTCTTTTCATTTTATTTCACATTTATAGCAATACTAAAAAGATACACAATGGCATTTGTCAGTAACTTGGCTGTTTAGACAGAGAGCCAGGAAGTATAAAATATTCCCTCAATGGATGCATCGTGCACAGAAAGTTCAACTTAACTAACAGGCATCACGTGCAGCAGTCGTAGTGCAAATAAGCAGTAAACCGATGACATAATCCAAGCCAAGATGTCAAATGAAAATTTACAAGGTCCTCTTAGCTGCCTGATCGACTCATTCACATCTACAGATGGACGCTTAGTGCTTCAGGTTGCTTTTAAATAACTTCTTACCATACAAACCAATTTTTGGCTCTCAATTTAGACTATTTTCCCCCCAAGTACACAGAAGACCATTTGTGAACTCCGTTGACAAACTGCAACACTCTATTTAAGAAAGGAATGACTGCAGTGATTGTCAGCTGCTCTTCAACTTGTGCAACATTTTCTATTGGCAAACTTGAAGGCACTCGTTTTTGAAGTAGAAGAGGCCTGGAAATCAAGCCTCATACAATTATGAATGAACACAGAGGCCACTGTTACATAAATCTCTCAATCGAGTCAGAATGAAACGTTTGGCTTGACGAAGCATTTGGATGAGCTAAAATATCAGATTCAAGTACGTGCAAACGTCGCAGCAGTCTCCACAGGAGCAGGCCCGATACCCCCTAACCCACACAAACTCACACACACGTTCATAAATCTTTCCTACAGCAAACGAGGGTCTCCATGGAGCCCTGTTTACTCCTTCGGTCTTTCTATCATGGATCCATTCCAATCCTGACAGTCGAGACCCTTCCGCCCGTCTGTCTCAAGTAGTGCTCGCTCTGGTTCCGCCGCTCAAACGTTGATCTTCTTGAGCTGCTCGTATGTGAGGAAGAACTGGATGTGGAGTAAAGGAAATAGGCAAGTCTTTTTTTTTTCTTCTCCTAGTTGAGCACAAAGCCTCCCTTTTGTCACCGCTTGTGTAATCTCATTTCAGTTTAGGTTGGAGCTCAATGAGAAGAGGGGGATGTCTGTTCTTTTCTAGTGACTTTCAGACACAACCCTTGGTGGTCTTGAACAAAACTAACATTTGCACAAAGGATTTGAAAGAGATTATCAACTTTTTCCTTTTTCTATTTTGCCCACTTGCATCAGGCAGTCAGGTGCTGAGGTGATAGTCCAACAGGGTTTATGTGAACAGCCGGAGAATTAAATGCGACCACATGGCTGGGAATTAGCGCGTTACACCACAAGAGACAGTGGAACCTTCAAGTGTAAAAACAACCAAAAAAAACATTTGAGTCCCTTCCGTGTGTAGTGTTAGATAAAAAGGAAAGGATGTAGTACTGTTGTGCTAAATTAGACTGCCTCCTGATGGCCAAGGTGGGTACACCAAAAGGAGCAGCACAATGAACTAAATTGCAGCATAAAATGATGCATAAGCTATTTTTCCTTATTAAAAGTACACACAAAAATGTTTTTTGTAGGTTGCGGCCGGAACAGATTAATGGCATTTCCGATTATTTCAACAGGGATGGGTAATTTGAGTTATGAGGGTGGTCAAATTAAACTTGTCTTAAATCACAACGTACTTTAAAGGCAATTCCAGTACAGTTAATGGGAGTTTGGCCTTTGGACCAAATGATCCCAGACATAGATGGTCTCAATGCAAAATACATTGGGGAGGGGGGGGGGTAATGTTAGAAGAGAAAAATGAACGATTTAGTTTGAACTTCGAGAGCTTTTTCCAGACAATTTCTTCATCTCCAAAAGACATTGCATCACATACATAGTGTGCAAGTGCAGCACTAATGAGATGTTTAAAGGATACAATGATGTTCCACGGACCCAGACGAAGCCAGTTTGGGAAGAAGCCCTTGTAGAGTGCCATGAAACCCTCCGAGCGCCACGTCTGGAAAAACAGGTTTAATACACAAATGGGCTTGTTATCTCTTCATTATTATTCAACATTCCTCTGGGTGCTTTTTGAGACCCAAAATGGTGTCACAAAGGTTTGAGCTAAATATTAAAGATCACTGCAAGATATTTATCTTCACTCAGTACTGGAGGGAAAAAAAGTTTGGCTCGAAAGAGACATACTATCTTTTACAGTGGAGCCTCGGTTTTTTAACGTCCCGGTTCTCGAACAAATCGGTATTCGAACAAAAAATTAGAGAGTTGTTTGCTTGGGATGTCGGACAAAATTTGGTTGTCGAACCTCGCGAGATGAACCGAGAGGACCCGCATGCCAACTGACTCCGTTCGTTATTACATTCTCGTTACTCTGAGGATTGCCTCAACTCTAATCATGCCTCCAAAGGAAGCAAGTGGGAGCAGTAAAGCCATCCTAAAACACAAAGACGCTCCTAAAGCAATGCGACAGTGAGCGCCCGGCGCGCGGCGGTTTCGCGATCGGACCAAATTAAGCTCCCTGCGCACTGAGATCCACTTAAATTTTGGAAAGTCCATTAGGACTATTTTCTAAATATTTAAATTTTCTAAATTTTAGCGACCGCTCTGTCACAATAATGCGACCAGCGCGGTGCAGTTGCGCGGTCGGCGGCGCACTATGGTTGTGCGATCGGCGGTGTGAAAAAATGCTTAAAAAAAGTTTTTTTGCTTGGAACGAATTATAATTTTTTTCCATTATTTGTAATGGGAAAGCGTGATTCGGAATTCGAACGATTCACTTCTTGAACAACCTTCTGGAACGGATTGCGGCCGAAAACCAAGGCTCCACTGTATTACTAGTATTGATTTAACTCTAAAATGGCCAATTTCATGTGGTTGTATTCTTTTGTCACACTTCGCTTATTAGTGGACCATTGCTTTTTGAGCCAAATTGGGTGAGTAATAAAAAAAAAAAAAAGTACAGTTTTTTTCCGTGTATAATGCGCCCCCATGTATAATACGCACCCTAAAAATGGCATGCTGATGCTGGAAAAAAGCCTGTACCCATGTATAATACGCACCCAATTTTTATGATTTTTTTTTTTTTTTTTAAGTCCCAATGATCGTCACACACGCAGGGAGGCAATGGGTCCCATTTTTATAGTCTTTGGTATGGTCTTAACTAGGCTGGATGTAATTTTTTTTGTTGGCGTTGATTTCTCCGACTGCCCATAAACGCACCACCGCGCTCCGTGCGCGCATGTGAAAAAGGCGTGCGGACGTGAAAAAGGCGGCTCTGTATGGGAGAGACGTTGAAGAGGAATAAAAACACCCTTGGAAACCAAAACTTGCCCCTCGTCGTGACTCGGAGCCGCAACAAATGTTTCGGATTTGTGTAGGGTACATTGTGACAGACAGCAAACGAGCAGGTGATCGAGCAAGCGTCTGATACGAGAGCATTGCGATCGTATGGAGCGTGTTTGAAGTGAACAGCGGAGACGAAAGAAACAAGGCAAAGTGTTGTGAAATAAAATATTACATGTAATACGCATTTTGTTATTTGCTGATTGAAACTGCTAATTAAACAGTGAATTGAAACTAATAGGAAGAAAACAACTCTCGCTCTTTATATAGCTGACGTGTCTTGCGCATCCGTTCTGCGCATCTGTAATGGCGGCCTCCGTATGACGTACGGTCCGCGATGGAGATTAAAAAACAAACAATATTTGACAATAACACACGATCAAGGATTGCACCATCGCATCAAACGATGTGTCGTCAATTATGAATTTTACTAAGTGTGTTGGGCAGGATGGCTGAATGCGATGCGCGATTGACAACAAACAAGAAGAAAGGTGATTTCAAGTTTTATTTCGGGGGAGATTTGTCATGTCTCGTCCCCAGTTTTGCTATGTGTCTAGGTTGCCATAGTTTCTGTTCGCGTCGCCCCTCTCTTCCTGTGTCACCTCAATCGATGTAACGTGTTTTGTATTTAAGTCCTGTCTGCCCCTCGCTCACCGTCGGATCATTGCATGTGTTACAGTCATGATGTGGTTTCTGTTCCTGTCTTTGGTAATGTCATCCTGTCTTTTTGTTCCACGACTTTGTCGGTCAGTCCTGTTGTTGGTTTTGTTGTACCATGACTTTCTTTAAAAAAATAAAATAAAATAAAAAATAAAATTTAAATTAAAAAAAAATTGTACCCTTGTATAATGCGCACCCCAGATTTTAGGACAATAAATTAGTTAAATTTTGCGCACTATACACGGGAAAAACGGTAGTAATCCCTCATTTATCACGGTTAATTGGTTCCACGCCCACCCGCAATAGGTGAAAATCCGCAAAATAGAGAACATACATTATTCCAATATCCACACAAGGATTTTATTAACTTTTATTTCATTTTAAACACTTTTATGTACTTTTAAACGTTTTTCTTTTTTATTTTAAACACTTTTGTAAACATTTTAAAGTCAAATCGACTTTTACAAATATTCTTATTCATTTAAATGAAGAAAATAAAAGTAAATATATTGTTACAATATATCCACACAAGACTTAATCTTTATTGTAGTTTTAAACACTATTGTTTATTAATGACTTTTTTTTGCATTTTTAAACCCTTTTGCAAACATTTTAAAGGCAAGAAACATTCTTGTTTACCAACTATTTAGTAAACACTTTTGTGAACATCCTAAAGACAAGCTGACTCTTAGAGACACTTATTGAGTAACTACTTAAACACTTTTGTAAACATTCTCACAAAAGTCTCGAAGTAAAATAACTTCCGTGATGAAGGGCAAGTCTGGCATGTTGACATAGACAGTGCGGGAGGCTGAAATAAATCGTACTTAGAACTGCTAAGCGAATCAGTTGCAAGGACACAGCTCAACATGTTCCTATTGGCCATTAGGGTCATATGGTCAGACAAAGCCGTGACACCGCAAAAAGGTACGACGCATCGGGGAGCCCCTGATAGTGTAGGAGTGCACTCGTGTGCTTCGATTCGATAGAGCGATGCTGCGATAAGTGAAGCACAAAGTAGCAAGGGATTACTGTATGTGGTTAGCACACATCTTAATAATTGAGAGGTTCTGAGTTCAAATCTCCACTCAGGCCCTCCTGTCACAAGTCCACCCCCCATGCTTGTGTGTGGTTTTATTTCAGCTTCTTCCCTCATTACAAAAACTTGTAAGTCTTAAGTCGAGTCCGGGACAGCCTCCAGCTATCCATCGGTCCTAATGAGAACAAATGTTACAAACCACGAATAGATGGCTAGCTTTTATTCAATCCTTGTCAAAAGCACAGTCTATCAAGGTTCCATGTGCACTTCAATTTATCTATCTATCTTTCGCTTGTCGTAGTCGCCCTCACGTGCTGTAAAAGCACTCAGATAACAGAATATTGTCAGAATGTTGCACAGAAGAGGGGATTTGCACCAAATACTCATTCATCTTATGTGCAGCATATGATGTTAACACAATCCCTACGCATTCTTCCAAATCTAATTCTTAGACTTCTTGGCAAAAAATTCAAATAATAGATGTGTATTATTCTGAGTCTTTATATGGCATTAAGTCACCTATTTTTTTTGTAGAATTCAGGGTTAAATTACCAACAAGGTGTACAATCATCAGGGATTAATGGACGACTTGGAGGCATGACCCGGTACGCAGCGGAGGACAGTAGAAAGTAAAGTCCATTAATCACAGACAATTGCACACTTGGAAGGGCATTGGCATGCTTATGACGTCACTTGTTAGTGATGGGCAACTGTTGGACCCTGCTCTGGCCCACCAATATTCAACAACTTTAAATAGGCCCTTTGTGTACAAAAACAAAGTCTTGGACAGAAAGTTTATATTTTTGCTTAGACCTACCTGCAGTATACAGTCGAGTGTTCCCTGGTACAAAGCTCCTCCTTTCTGATTCATCATCCGCGTCCGGACAACATCTACCGGGTTGGAGGCCAACGCCCCTGCCAGGCCACATACGAAACTGGACCTGCATGCCACAAAGCCATATCGTATATTAAAATATAACACTTGCAAAAGAAGTCTATAAAGTGTTTTGCCACTATTCCCTGCAATTGCCCAAATGTGCCACAAAATGGCAACAAAGCCACTTTTCTATTGTACATGGCTTTGCCCTGACAAGAACAGTAATCATGCAAGCAAACATCAGTGGACAGATTGAGATAAATCTCACAATATGCGAACTCATGAGTGGCAAATCACATACATAGAGGAACACTGAACATATTGCTTTAAAAATGAACATTTTAAATGAAAGGAATTGTATTAAAATCTGTTCAAATAGTTGGCTTTGAAAAAAACGACTTACAGTAAAACATTTTCTATTGTCAATGGTAAGAACAATGATGACTCCGCTTTATTTCATTTGTAAATAACAGCTCCCATTGGCTTCTTTTACCATTCAAACAGCCCAATCATAAAACAGCATTTACTGGTCTAACTAGAATGTTAAGCAATGACACGCGTATGGAACGGGTGGGGGTGGGTCAAATAAGCACATCAAATAAAAACCACAAAGTTAGCTTTACAGTGCTTTACGCTGATGCAACAGCCACGAGACACATCTGCTCTTTATCTCGGTGCACCTTAAAAGAACCCGAGTATAAAGCTGCGCTTTCCAATTGTCTATTAGGAATAATATCAAGAGTGAGGCAGATGCATACTTTGTTGGGGGATCGATTTCAACTTTTCACTCACAAGAAATGCGTGTACACATTGTCGCCCATGTGACCAGACAGGATCAGATGCTTCTTGGTGATGTCATAGACTGGAAGCTCCACTCCGACCACAATGGCTGCTCGCTGAGCGGTTAGAGAGACACCCTGATAAACAGAGAGGCCAAGAGTGAAGATGACACCCAGAATATTGACAACGAAAACACAGACTAGCTCAGACATGGGCAAACTACGGCCCGCGGGCCACATCCGGCCCACGGGGCCGTTTAATCCGGCCCGCCAAACCTGAATAAATTGTATTATTAATTCTTTTGGGGGTCATTTTCCCTGCAATTACTATGTTTCCTCAGTAGATGGGGAAGCGCCCGCCCGCCCGCGCAGTTACTCCCGGGAGCCGTGTCAGAAAGCTCGGTGCACACTCACAAGTGTGTGTGCGTACTCAGTAGTACGTAGTCATTTCATCTATCAGTACCAAATTTTGAGTGTAGGCTGTGACGTCAATATTCTCGTAATTCGCGCGCTGAGTTTTCAGATACAGTTTTACGCTAATGCCACCCACAAACCTTCCCCTGGAATCCTTCCATTAAAATGAGTGGCCCGAAGAAAAGAAAGGTGGACACTGAGTGCCGAATGTTAAAAAAGAGTGGACGATTTGGCTCGATCTACGTGTGTGAGAAGACGTTCAGCCACATGAACGTCAACAAAGCCCGTAATAGATCTAGATTAACGGACCGACACCTCGGCTTTATTCTAAGAATTACCACAACAGATTTTACTCCAGACTATGATGAACTAGCAAAAAAGGGAAACCAACAATACTATTGATTTCTTTATTACTTTATTTAGATGTATTCTTTCACTGATTCTTCTAAATGATGTATTTGGTCAGAATGTTTGCCGTTGGATGTGATTTTGCCTCATTAGATAAACATAGTATTTCATAAATCTGACCTGCAGGCGCTGAAGTGATGGAAAATGTTATTCATCATAACAGTGTCGTATTTAAGAAGAATCACTGATAATAGTTTTTTGGTGAAATATTTTTTTAATGATGTTAATAAATGCATTTGTTTTCAAAAAGCTTTTTTTAATATCCATGCTTTAATATCTACTAAAAGTAAAAACCTTTTATGCAATGACCTTTACATGTCATTTATATTACTTCACACAAACACTACATCCATCTGCTCCTGGTTCGGCCCCCCGATCAAAATTTATAACCCAATTCGGCCCGCCCGCAAGTCAAAACGTTTGCCCACCCCTAGACTAGCTCAAAGGGAGGAATCATTCCGAACTAAGCCATTTGAAGTATGTTGTACCTTCCAAAGTCCCCTGGTCCCTTCCTGCTGATAGATGTTGATGAAGTTGCCCATCATACTTCCCTGGATCACCCTTCCTTGGGCTTGCATGCGGATCTGAGAAGTAATTGGAGTTCCTCATTATATTTTGGCTTTGAGGAAGCCGACTTAAGAGGAAAGCCTAAGCTTGGCTTGCTTTTTCTTGGTGCTGATTACGTACTTGCCTCCCGTCGCTCTCATGATCACTTAGCTCAATGTGCTGTGATGAAAAACTGTTGCTATGTGTAGCAACAATTAACCCATACTAAAGACATTCTGTGATAGTTTAGCGAGAGTATGCTAATCATTCATGCACCCGTATCATTTACAGGACACTAAATTAAGCCTTGGGAGGCCACAGTCTATTAATAAGACAGCCGTGAGGTCCCAGTGGGACTATGACACTCGTTACAGCAACGGAATAAGTCACACACAGGACATTTTCTAAGGCACATTTAGACACGAGATACAGTGCCTTGCGAAAGTATTCGCCCCCCTTGAACCTTTCAACATTTTGCGACATTTCAGGCTTCAAACATAAAGATATAAAAGTTTAATTTTTTGTCAAGAATCAACAAGTGGGACACAATCGTGAAGTGGAACAAAATTTATTGGATAATTTAAACTTTTTTAACAACTAAAAAACTGAAAAGTGGGGCATGCAATATTCTTCGGCCCCCTTGCGCTAATACTTTGTAGCGCCACCTTTTGCTGCAATTACAGCTGCAAGTCGCTTGGGGTATGTATCAGTTTTGCACATCGAGAGACTGGAATTCTTCCCCATTCTTCCTTGCAAAACAGCTCGAGCTCAGTGAGGTTGGATGTTAGAGCGTTTGTGCACAGCAGTTTTCAGCTCTTTCCACAGATCCTCGATTGGATTCAGGTCTGGACTTTGACTTGGCCATTCTAACACCTGGATATGTCTATTTGTGAACCATTCCATTGTAGATTTGGCTTTATGTTTTGGATCATTGTCCTGTTGGAAGATAAATCTCCGTCCCAGTCTCAGGTCTTTTGCAGACTCCAACAGGTTTTCTTTCAGAATGGTCCTGTATTTGGCTTTATCCATCTTCCCATCAATTTTAGCCATCTTCCCTGTCCCTGCTGAAGAAAAGCAGGCCCAAACCATGATGCTGCCACCATCATGTTTGACAGTGGGGATGGTGCTCGATTTGGGTTAGGGAGTAGGGGTGTTTATTCGCGGGTTTTGTCATGATACGATATAATATCGATACAAAGAACTACGATACGATATCTTAAAGCCTGCTGCAATGCATTCACGATATATCGCGATATAGTGCTCTACGATCGATTTTTTTTTTAATAAAAAATATAGAACAATATCCTGATTTATAACAATTCAAAATCAACAAGGTACTGCAAACTCTTTATTTAGGAAATTACAAGAGTATTGCAGTATACAAAGTGCTTATTTTAACACTGAACTTTGATGTCGTGTTTTTTCTTTAAATGTGCGGCGAGATTTGTGCTCCCTGAATATTTGATCACCGCATGGCAGGATTTACAAACTGCACGTGTCTTGTCGGTTGAGCCATCTTTTCTTTGGAATCCAAAGTACTTCCAAACGAATGACTTGAAGCCTAAAAGTGAGCAAATTTCCTCGTCTTTTTAGACACTAGCCATAGCACCAGCCCAGGAGCTGCGTACTAGCTGTCGACTCCCCTTTCACATGCCTGCTCTGCTCACAACACAACAACGCCGGGCGCACTGCTCCCGGAAAGAGGAAGCAAGCAACAATGAATTGGATTTCAAAATAACGTCGCGTCTAATGTCCGAGGTCAAACACGGCGATATAAATCGATGTTTACGTTTAGCATCGATGCCAATAAATCGTAGAGCATTATATCGATTAATCAATGTGTATCGATGTATTGTTACACCCGTATTAGGGAGCACCTTCTTCCACATGTTTGGTGTGTCTCCCAGGTGGCTTGTGGCAAACTTTAAACGAGACTTTTTATGGATATCTTTGAGAAATGGCTTTCTTCTTTCCACTCTCCCATAAAGGCCAGATTTGTGCAGTGCACGACTGATTGTTGTCCTATGGACAGACTCTCGCACCTCAGCTGTAGTTAGCATCTGCAGTTCATCCAGAGTGATCATGGGCCTCTTGGCTGCATCTCTGATCAGTCTTCTCCTTGTTTGAGATGAAAGTTTGGAGGGACGGCCGGGTCTTGGTAGATTTGCAGTGGTCTGATACTCCTTCCATTTCAATATAATTGCTTGCACAGTGCTCCTTGAGATGTTTAAAGCTTGGGAAATCTTTTTGTATCCAAATCCGGCTTTAAACTTCTCCACAACAGTATCTTGGACCTGCCTGGTGTGTTCCTTTGTCTTCATGGTTCTCTCTGCGCTTTAAACAGAACCCTGAGACTATCAAAGAGCAGGTGCATTTATACGGAGACTTGATTACACACAGGTGCATTCTATTTATCATCAGTCATTTAGGACAACATTGGCTCATTCAAAGATCCTCACTGAACTTCTGGAGTGACTTTGCTGCACTGAAAGTAAAGGGGCCGAATAATATTGCACGCCCCACTTTTCAGTTTTTTATTTGTTAAAAAGGTTTAAATTATCCAATAAATTTCATTCCACTTCACGATTGTGATTGTTGATTCTTGACAAAAAATTACAATTTTATCTTTATGTTTGAAGCCTGAAATGTGGCAAAATGTTGAAAGGTTCCAGGGGGCCGAATACTTTCGCAAGGCACTGTATGTACCAAAAAAAAAGAGGACTTAAACTGCGACCCTCCAAATGCAAAACCGAAGTCCTTCACAGATGATCGATTGCTGCTGCATATTCAGACTTTAGTTACCTTCAGCACATCAGTGGGGTTGGCGATGGATGAAGAGATGACTCCAGCAAGTATGCCACACAGTACGTTCGTCAGCATTGTCTCATCTGAATGAGAAGAGAGAAAGTAAATAGTCTGAGCAGGCTCTGGTAGTTCTTAGTAGTTCAACAATACAGCATGCATGTTTAAGTCAAGTGTGTACATGACAGACGAACCCAGCCTCACCCTCAGGCCTATCCACAAGTAATCTCTTTAAGCTCTGGTATGTGCCGATTTTGATGGTCCCATAGGATGCCTGGCGCAGGATGGCGGGGGCTATTCTATAAAAGTCACATGTGCATGAAGGTCTCATTGATACGAAAAGGGAACACGTGACCACAACGAATTTGACAGATGCATGCAGAGGAGAGGAAAGCGGTGCTCAGGGAAGTGCACATTAAGAGGAAGTGAGAACATTTACCGCAAACACGTTTCACAAAGAAAGATGGAAGAAATACGAACACGAAAGTAAAACGCACGTACCCTGAATACAGTGACCGTATCCCTTCCTCTCTTGCTATCCTGACAATAGCGTGCAACATGCCTCGGTACCGGATCTCTCGGTATTTACTGTCCCCCACCTGACCCTGAACCTGGAGACGCGTCTTGGCTAGATCGATTGGGAATGTTCCTGGAAAAGAGAGCGTGTCGCTCTAGTTATATTGTCCAAACATCACCAAACCCGGTGAGCCCCGCATCAGGGCCTCCGCGCGGCTTCCTCACACGTCACTCACTCACCACATTCCGCCGTCATAGAAGCCAGTCCCCCGTAAACAAAAGGCTTCCAGTTGACGCTGGACATCTTTTCCGATTCCCGGTTGAACATGAAGCAACAAGCTAAAGGACGGATTTGAGCGTTTGTTGGATTTTGTAGCGTGCTGCGCCTCCTACCCAGCGTCAGACACGCCTGCTTGTGTGCTCGAGTAATCGCATTGCCTCCTACTGGCAGATGTCTGTATAACAGGCCAAGTGTCTCCCCCCACTTGCGCTCCTACTTGCAACCGAACCTTTTTGTCGAGCGAAGATAAGTTCTATAAATCAAAACCAATATCATTCTACGTTTGCAAGAATATGCTTTTACTTCCAGATGCAAAATTAATCTCCTAAACATGAAGATACTAAACAAGATAAAGAAGAAGCCTTTAATAATAATAATAATAATAATAATAATAATAATTAGGGGTGTAAATCGCGGGTTTTGTCACGATGCGATATAATATCGATACAAAGAACTACGATACGAAATTTGCCGATATCTTAAAGCCTGCTGCGATTCATTCACGATATATCGCGATATAGTGCTCTACGATCGATTTTTTATTTTTTTTTAATAAAAAATATAGAACAATATCCTGATTTATAACAATTCATACGCAAAATCAACAAGGTACTGCAAACTCTTTATTTAGGAAATTACAAGAGTATTGTAGTATACAAAGTGCTTATTGTAACACTGAACTTTGATGTCGTGTTTTTTCTTTAAATGTGCGGCGAGATTTGTGCTCCCTGAATATTTGATCACCGCATGGCAGGATTTACAAACTGCACGTGTCTTGTCCGTTGAGCCATCTTTGGAATCCAAAGTGCTTCCAAACGAATGACTTGAAGCAGAGGCGTAGCCAGGAATCTTTCCAGTAGGGGCGCACGCCCACAGGAAAAAAAATCGAACATCACTAAAACAACATCCGGGTCCGGGAGGCAAACGGTGAATGGATAACATCGCGCACATAGAATAGCGCAAGCACATTCACGCAAGACCGAAAGAAAAAAACGGCATGAAAATGAAGAATCGAAAAAGCTCGATTTTTTTCAACCGGGGCGCAGGGAGTCCTAGCCGGGGCGCCGCCCCGGCTCGCCCCGGCTTGGCTACGCCTCTGACTTGAAGCCTAAAGGGGAGCAAATTTCCTCGTCTTTTTGGACACTAGCCATAGCACCAGCCCAGGAGCCGCGTACTAGTTGTCGACTCCCCTTTCACGTGCCTGCTCTGCTCACAACGCAACAACGCCGCGCACTGCTCCCGGAAAGAGGAAGCAAGCAACAAAGAACTGGATTTCAAAATAAAGTCGCGTCTAATGTCCGAGGTCAAACACGGCGATATAAATCAATGTTTACGTTTAGCATCGATGCCAATAAATCGTAGAGCATTATATCGTTTAATCAAAGTCAAAAGTCAAAGTCAAAGTCAGCTTTATTGTCAATCTCTCCACGTCACAACACACAAAGAGACCGAAATTACGTTTTTCTCTATCCCACGGTGACGAGACACATAACACGATAGACATACAAGTACGCGACACAATATAAAAACAAGAAGGCAAAAATTCAAACAATCAATAGTAAGAGTGATGAATAAATAATAAATAAACAGATAACACAATAAATAAGAGGAGCAAAACGGAGCCAGCAAGCATAGCGCAAAAGTAAAAAACATCATAAACAAAAAGGCACAAACAATAAATAATAAGAGTAATAATAAATAATACATAAACAGATAACACAACAAATAAGAGCCACTGTGCATACAGACAGTACAGACAGTAAAAGTACAGGACGCTACGCAGAACGGGGGAGCGAGTTCAGGATCCTAACAGCCTGGAGTATGAAGCTGTTTGAGAGTCTGGTGGTGCGGGAGCACAGGCTTCTGTACCTCTTACCAGAGGGCAGAAGCTCGAACAAAGAGTGAGCGGGGTGACTCACATCACTCACAATCGTGGTCGCCTTGCGGGTGAGATGGGAGGTGTAAATGTCCTTCAAGGAGGGGAGCGAAGCACCAGCAATCTTACCAGCCGTGTTCACTATGCGCTGCAGGGCCTTCAAGTTGTAGTCAGTGCAGCCGCCACCCCAAACAGCAATACAGCTGGAGAGGACGCTCTCAATGGTGCCGCGGTAAAATGCAGTCATGACGGTCGGAGGAGCGCTCGCTCGCCTGAGTTTCCGCAGGAAGTACAGGCGGCGCTGGGCTTTCTTTGCCAGTGATGCGGTGTTGGTGGACCAGGAGAGATCCTCACTGATGTGCACCCCCAGGAACTTGGCGCAGCTCACTCTCTCCACCACAGCACCGTCGATGGTCAGCGGCAGGTGTTGGGTGTGACCCTTCCGGAAGTCCACAACAATCTCCTTGGTCTTGTCGACGTTCAGCAGGAGGTTGTTGTCCCTGCACCACGTGGTCAGAAGGCCAACCTCCAGCCTGTATTGAGTCTCGTCTCCCTTGGTGATGAGACCCACCAGAGTCGTGTCGTCAGCAAACTTCACTATACGGTTGTCGCTGTAGGTTGCAGTGCAGTCATGCATCAGGAGGGTGAAGAGCAGCGGACTGAGCACGCAGCCTTGGGGGGCCCCCGTGCTCAGCGTGATGCTGGCGGAGATTTTGTCGCCAACACGTACTACCTGTGGCCTCTGACAGAGGAAGTCCAGTAGCCAGTTGCAGAGGTAGGTACTGAGGCCCAGCGCGTCAAGTTTGCTGATGAGGCGTTGTGGCACAATGGTGTTGAAGGTAGAACTGAAGTCCACAAACAGCAATCTCACATACGAGTCCCTCCTCTCCAGGTGGGTGAGGGCCGAGTGGAGGGCAGAGCAGATGGCATCCTCAGAAGACCGTTTGGCTCGGTACGCAAACTGGAAGGGGTCAATGGCGGGGGGGAGAACGGATCGGATGTGCTCCATGACAAGCCGCTCAAAGCACTTCATGATGATGGGCGTAAGTGCCACGGGGCGGTAGTCATTGAAGCAGGACGGAGCGGGTTTCTTCGGCACAGGTACGATGGTGGCAGCTTTGAAACACGACGGGACGATGGCCTGCTGCAGGGAAGTGTTAAAGATGTCCGTGAAGACATCCGTCAGCTCACCAGCGCAGTCCTTCAGCGCCCGACCCGGGATGTTGTCAGGGCCCGCCGCCTTACGGATGTTGATAGCGGCAAACGCCCTCCTCACGCTGTCGGCGGAGAGGCACAGGGGCAGCTCGTGTGAAGGGGGAGTGGCCTTCAGCAGGCAAGTGCTGTTCTGAGCGTCGAAGCGAGCAAAGAAGCGGTTGAGGTCATTGAGCAGACGGACGTCGCCTTCACAGCTCTGCAGCGCGGGCTTGTAATCCGTGATGGTCTGAATGCCCTGCCAAAGGCTCCGTGCGTCCCTGCTGTCCTTGAAGTGGGCGGTAATTTTGCACGAGAACGCCCTCTTTGCTTCTTTGATGCCCCGGGACAGGTCGGCCCTCGCAGTCCTCAAGCCAGCCTCATCCCCTGCTCTAAAGGCTTTGTCCCTGGCCCTCAGCAGCCTGAAGACAGCCCCTGTCAGCCATGGCTTCCGGTTAGCCCGAGTGACGATGGATTTTGAGAGAGTCACATCATCAATGCACTTCCTGATGTAGGAGGAAACAGAGTCAGTATACTCCTCAATGTCTGTCCGATCGTCGCAAGTGGCAGCCCTCCTAAACATGTCCCAGTCAGTAGAGCCAAAGCAGTCACGCAGTGCATCAGAGGCACCCTCAGGCAACACCCGTACTTGCTTGCGAACCGGCCTGGACGCTCTCACCATTTGTCTGTATGCGGGCAAAAGCATAACAGTGATATGGTCAGAAAGTCCAAGATGGGGGAGGGGGGCGGCTTTGAAAGCTCCTTTATGCGAAGAGTGTATTAATTAATCGATGTGTATCGATGAATCGTTACACCCCTAGTTGGTTCCGATGGTGGGGGAAGATGCCGGTCCGACCTGGCAGACCCAAACTGTGAGGGTCTGCTGGGAACGTCTGGCGGAATCCCCTGTCAGGAAGAGCTTTAACTCCCACCTCCGGCAGAGCTTTTCCCACGTCCCGGGGGAGGCGGGGGACATTGAGTCCGAGTGGACCTTGTTCCACGCCTCCATTGTTGAGGCGGCCGACCGGAGCTGTGGCCGTAAGGTCATTGGTGCCTGTCGTGGCGGCAATCCCCGAACCCGCTGGTGGACACCGGCGGAAAGGGATGCCGTCAAGCTGAAGAAGGAGTCCTATCGGGCCGTTTTGGCCTGCAGGACTCCGGCGGCAGCTGACAAGTACCAGATGGCCAAGCGGAACGCGTCTTCTACGGTTGCTGAGGCAAAAACCCGGACGTGGGAGGAGTTTGGCGAGGCCATGGAGAATGACTTCCGGACGGCTTCGAGGAAATTCTGGTCCACCATGCGGCGTCTCAGGAGGGGGAAGCAGTGCAACGTCAATACTGTTTACTAGGGGTGTAACGATACATCGATACACATCGATTAATCGATATAATGCTCTACGATTTATTGGCATCGATGCTAAACGTAAACATCGATTTATATCGCCGTGTTTGACCTCGGACATTAGACGCAACTTTATTTTGAAATCCAGTTCATTGTTGCTTGCTTCCTCTTTCCGGGAGCAGGGAGCAGTGGGCGGCATTGTGTTGTGAGCAGAGCAGGCACGTGAAAGGGGAGTCGACAACTAGTACGCGGCTCCTGGGCTGGTGCTATGGCTAGTGTCCAAAAAGAAGAAGAAATTTGCTCCCCTTTAGGCTTCAAGTCATTCGTTTGGAAGCACTTTGGATTCCAAAGAAAATATGGCTCAACGGACAAGACACGTGCAGTTTGTAAATCCTGCCATGCGGTGATCAAATATTCAGGGAGCACAAATCTCGCCGCATATTTAAATAAAAAACACGACATCAAAGTTCAGTGTTAAAATAAGCACTTTGTATACTGCAATACTCTTGTAATTTCCTAAATAAAGAGTTTGCAGTACCTTGTTGATTTTGCGTATGAATTGTTATAAATCAGGATATTGTTCTATATTTTTTTATAAATAAAAAAAAATCGATCGTAGAGCACTATATCGCGATATATCGCGATATATCGTGAATGAATCGCAGCAGGCTTTAAGATATCGGCAAATATCGTATCGTAGTTCTTTGTATCGATATTATATCGTATCGTGACAAAACCCGCGATTTACACCCCTACTGTTTACAGTGGAGATGGCGTGCTGCTGACCTCGACTCGGGACGTCGTGTGTCGGTGGGGAGAATACTTCGAAGACCTCCTCAATTCCACCGACACGCCTTCCATTGTGGAAGCAGGGCCTGGGGACTCTGAGGCGGACTCTCCAATCTCTGGGGTCGAAGTCACTGAGGTAGTTAAAAAACTCCTCGGTGGCAAGGCCCCGGGGGTGGATGAGATCCGCCCGGATTTCTTAAGGGCTCTGGATGTTGTGGGGCTGTCATGGCTGACATGTCTCTACAACATCGCGTGGACATCGAGGACACTGCCTCTGGATTGGCAGACTGGGGTGGTGGTTCCCCTCTTTAAGAAGGGGGACCGGAGGGTGTGTTCCAATTACAGGGGAATTACACTCCTCAGCCTCCCTGGTAAGGTCTATTCAGGGGTGCTGGAGAGGAGGGTCCGTCGGGAGGTCGAACCTCGGATTCAGGAGGAACAGTGTGGCTTTCGTCCTGGCCGTGGAACAGTGGACCAGCTCTTCACCCTCAGCAGGATCCTCGAGGGTGCATGGGAGTTTGCCCAACCAGTCCACATGTGTTTTGTGGACTTGGAGAAGGCGTTCGACCGTGTCCTTCGGGAGGTTCTGTGGGGGGTGCTTTGGGAGTACGGGGTACCGAGCCAACTGATAAGGGCGGTTTGGTCCCTGTATCACCGATGCCAGAGTTTGGTCCGCATTTCCGGCAGTGAGTCGGATTCGTTCCCAGTGAGGGTTGGACTCCGCCAAGGCTGCCCTTTGTCACCGATTCTGTTCATCATTTTTATGGACAGAATTTCTAGGCACAGCCGAGGCGTTGAGGGTGTCCGGTTTGGGGACCTCAGCATCGCGTCTCTGCTTTTTGCAGACGACGTGGTGTTGTTGGCTTCTTCAGGGCGTGATCTCCAGCGCTCACTGAAGGGGTTCGCAGCCGAGTGTGAAGCGGTCGGGATGAGGGTCAGCACCTCCAAATCCGAGTCCATGGTCCTCGATCGGAAAAGGGTGGAATGCCCTCTTCGGATCGGGGATGAGATCCTGCTCCAAGTGGAGGAGTTTAAGTATCTTGGGGTCTTGTTCACGAGTGAGGGGAGGATGGAGCGCGAGATCGACAGGCGGATCGGTGCAGCGTCGGCAGTAATGCGGACTCTGTACCGGTCTGTCGTGGTAAAGAGAGAGCTGAGCCAAAAGGCAAAGCTCTCAATTTACCGGTCGATTTACGCTCCTACCCTCACCTATGGTCACGAGCTATGGGTCGTGACCGAAAGAACGAGATCCCGGATACAAGCGGCCGAAATGAGTTTTCTTCTGAGGTAAATCTTGGATTCTATGCGTCACTGTATGTCACCTTAAATGGCGACCTTGCAGCAGTGAGAAGACCCTAAGCTATTTTTGCGGTGCAGAGAAGCACTAGTTTCAGTAATGTGTAGGTACTTAGAATATGGAAGGGCCATTCGTCCGTGACCAGGAAGACCTTTGTCCATGCCCTTTTACGGGCATCGGAAGTAACCAGTAGAGTGAGACTCGGACCGCAGCTGTTGTCTTAGGAGGTACAAATGATGGGGGAGAAGAGATAGAACAAGAGCGCGAAGAGCAAGGAGCGCGGAAGGCGCGCAGAGGCGCAAAGGACAAGAGCAGGTGCGCAAAGGCGCAAGGGGCAAGAGCAAGAAGCGCGAGGGCCTTTTTGGGGCGAACATCTGTGCTGTCAAGAGCTGAAACATCTTTGCTCTTGGGGCCACTCTAACTTTTGGAGAGACATCACTTTGACATCGGTTGAATAAATCTTTTCACAATCAGCCGTGTGTCACCGAAGTGCTTCCTTACCCGGACCAGCCATCGTCCACTGAGTGTTTTTTTCGAGACCAGCGAAACAACAAAGACCATTCACCACATTTTTGGCGTCACGAACAGGATTCGTGTTACCCCGGGGAATTCCTGCCCGCTTCCTGAGCGAGAATCCAGCGGTCGGCCAGCGGCTGTCATTAAGGTGAGATGCTTCGCCCACAGTCGCCGCGATATGCTGGATTCTTGGAAAGGTGGGGGGTTGGCCCCTTGAGGGGGGCAGTTACAACCGAATCTGATGTGGCCATGAGCTCTCCCGAGAGTAAGTTGTCTCTCCTAGTCAAAAGTCGTCAAAATTCGACTTTTGAAGGGGGAGTGGCCCCCAAATAGAAACAGCAAAGGAAAAATAAAATAAAAATAGAAAAATAAATAGAAAATAAAAAATAAAAAGTGAACAGTAACTTAAAACTTAATGGGGAATGTGCACAGCGGAGTGAGTGACATGTCTGGTGAGAATGATGAATGATGAAAAAGAAAGAAGCCCGAAGTAGTGTGGCTCGTGACGGGACAGGTTGTCAGGGACATCGCTGTTGACCGTCACAATAAAAGAATAGTAGAAAGTCCCATAAAACGTGGACTTGAGTTTGGCAACAGATCCGATGGAGGATAGAAATTTTAGCTGTGTGAATGAGGCGAAAACACAGATACGATTGAACACTATTGCGACAGGAAACGACCCGCCCCAGATGTAGTTCCTGGAAAAGCCGAGACACTGCAGTCGCACTCAGTGGCCGTACGGGCCAAGTGTGCACCTGTTGAGATTTTCGGTGGCCAGGTTAGTCTCCGTCAAAAGTCGAACAAAAAAGGGAGGCTTGCGCTGACCGCGTTTGGCAAATAGGAAAAGTGCGCAGCCTTGGCATCCCTTTTTTTTAAGGGTGCCGAAGTGGTCCGGCCAGACCCAGTTATGGGTGCCGAGATCCGGTCAGATTTTTAAGGGTACCGAGGAAGATAAAGCGCGCGTAAGCCACGTCGTTTGGAAACTGATCGAATTAGAAGTGTTTGTGGGTTACAAGGCTCCTCGATTTAAACGCTGGTGCAAGGAAATGATAGGTAAACCCGGTGGGCTGTCATTTTTGAATACCGAGGCAGCTGGTGCATTTTCGCGGCAACGGTCCGATCCCGATTTGTCGAGGCGTACTGTAATAGCATGCACGTCTGTCAAAGTTTGATAAATTTGAGCCTGCGACAAAACCGCTATTGGACGAAGGTTTTGTGCGGCTGCTGTGTGAAAATGGAAAACGTGGGAAAAAGGCCTCTGGGGGGTTTAACATTGATATAATTGGGAGAAAAGTAATTTGTGTGCACACTTAAGTTAAATTCTGCAGAAGAAAGGGGAAATATACAGCGCTATTAGGAACGAAACGAAACGACACAAAAGTTAAGTAAGACGTGCGTATTTGTCAGTGCATCTGCCCTGATGACAGTTAAAATGACCAAACTGCTAAGCAGCAGTTGGAAAGAAGCAAAATGTGGAATGGATTTGAATCCCGTTGTATGTCTTCTGTGTCCGTGTGTAATCTTTGTGAACTCTGTCAGCTTAATGTTGTCTGTTTGAGCTTGCGCGCGATGGGACGCTTGAAGTGTATGTGGGGGCCCCGTAAGTAAGTGTGTGTGTGTGCGTGCGTAAATGGGTGTGTGTGCGTGCGTGCTTGTGCGTGCGTGTGTGTGGTTATGCTCATGAGCGCGCATGGGTGTGAGCGCGTGCTTGTAGAAGCAGCAAAAGGAACGGATAAGGATGGTGTGCTCTCGTTGCTTCGGGCGCGTGCCCATCTGCGCTGCACGCGCAGGGAGGGGGATCCGGCCCCCTGGGCGGCAGGGCGGCCAACCTGTACCTGCCCACTGTGTTTCAGGCTGCCCCCTCCCCGCGCGGGTGACGTCGGGGCGGTGCGAACGGCTGGAGTTGTGCCCATGTTAGGGGCATGCGCGGCCAGCAGCGAAAGGAACTATGACAAAACGATGGAAGACGGAATGCTGAAGGAGCAAAAGAATGCCTGACCAACTGGAGAAATAGGAGCATGGGTGTGTTAACCAATACGACACCAATATAGATGTAGAAAAACATGCTGGGACGACAGCAAGCGGTGGCAGAAGAGTGTGGCCCCCTCGTAAATAATGGGGGACCCCTCTAAGGCCAGCTGAAGCTCCTTTTAGCACTCTGAGAGGAATAGGAAATTGGATCTGAAGAAAAGCTCAACTTATTAATTTAAATTGCTGAAAGGATGACAAGATTGAAAACAAATTATTGATATTCATTTCTTTGGGGCTCTCCTCAATACTTCTGATTTTCTCGTTACATAAAAAACCTGAGACGGCGGATACATCCGTTGTCTCCAGGAGGACATAGAGACACAGCATGAATTTAGAATTAATGTTTAACAGCCGTCTAACAGGTGGAGTAGGAGCATGCGAGGGCTAACCACTACAACACAAATATAGGTGAATTGAGTGTCTAAAGAAAACTCAACCGGTCAACACTAATTTATGAGAGCAAGAGCGGTATCAAGTCCTCACTTGCACAGCAGCAGCTGGAATTAAAGGAATTTTCTGGATTTAGACATAGGACTGAATTGTATGCATGGAGAGCCTGCTCGTAAATTGCGTTGGCCCGACAAGGCTGACCAGTGCCCACTGTAACAAGACGCACAGGTCAAAAGCAGCAAGTTCAAAATAGAGGAGGAGATGCCAACGAGGAGAGATTGGATTTGGTAGTAATCTGTTGGTTCTTTTAATACTCTTGTAAAAGTATGCTCGGTACAAATAAATTACCGTTTTTTTCCGTGTATAGTGCGCAATATTTTACTAATTTATTGTCCTAAAATCTGGGGTGCGTATTATACATGGGTACAAAGAAAAAAAGTTTTTAATTTTTTTTTTTTTTTTTTTTTTTTTTTTTTTAAATAAAGTCATGGTACAACAAAACCAACAACAGGACTGACCGACAAAGTCGTGGAACAAAAAGACAGGGTGACATTACCAAAGACAGGAACAGAATGACAGTAACACATGCAATGATCCAACGGTGAGCGAGGGGCAGACAGGACTTAAATACAAAACACGTTACATCGATTGAGGTGACACAGGAAGAGCGGGGTGACACGAACAGAAACTATGGCAACCTAGACACATAGCAAAACTGGGGACGAGACATGACAAATCTCCCCCGAAATAAAACTCACCTTTCTTCTTGTTTGTTGTCAATCGCGCATCGCATTCAGCCATCCTGCCCAACACACTTAGTAAAATTCATAATTGACGACACATCGTTTGATGCGATGGTGCAATCGATGGTGTGTTATTGTCAAATATTGTTTGTTTTTTAATCTCCATCGCGGACCGGACGTCATACGGAGGCCGCCATTACAGATGCGCAGAACGGTTGCGCAAGACACGTCAGCTATATAAAGAGCGAGAGTTCAGTTCTCCACCTATTAGTTTCAATTCACAGTTTAATTAGCAGTTTCAATCAGCAAATAACAAAATGCGTATTACAGGTAATATTTTATTTCACAACACTTTGCCTTGTTCCTTTCGTCTCTGCTGTTCATTTCAAACACGCTCCATACGACCGCAATGCTCTTGTATCAGACGCTCGCTCGATCACCTGCTAGTTTGCCGTCTGTCACAATGTACCCTACACAAATCCGAAACATTTGTTGCGGCTCCGAGTCACGACGAGGGGCAAGTTTTGGTTTCCAAGGGTGTTTTTATTCCTCTTCAACGTCTCTCCCATACAGAGCCGCCGTGTGCGCACGGAGCGCGGTGGTGCGTTTAGGGGCAGTCGGAGAAATCAACGCCAACAAAAAAATGACATCCAGCCTAGTTAAGACCATACCAAAGACTTTAAAAATGGGACCCATTGCCTCCCTGCGTGTGTGACGATCTTTGGGACTTAAAAAAAAAAAAAAAAAAATTAAAAAAAATTTTTTAAAAAATTCATAAAAATTGGGTGCGTATTATACATGGGTACAAGCTTTTTTCCAGCATCAGCATGCCATTGTTAGGGGTGCGTACTATACATGGGGGCGCACTATACATGGAAAAAAACGGTAGCGATAGGAGCATTTTAGAAGTCCAAAAGCAAGAAACTCAAATGAAAATCACATTCTAGATTTTAGTAATGGAGCCTAACTGGAGCATGGGAAAAGTGAACAGCTGAGAAATGGCCTTCGATGTAGTGGCGGAGAATTAAAAATTCAAGATAGTCCAGTAATATCGGTAAGTGAGCATAACACCAATAATACTGAGGTCAAACCAGAGATGATGCTATGTTTGGAACAGGACTTAATTATGAATAATGTACATTTTGTACGCAAAATTGGGAAACTTTATCTGAAATTGAAGGCTCAAATCAGCAAAGGTGAAAAGATGATAGAGAGGATTGCATAAAATCAAAGGCAGGAAAACAAACAATAGAATGTAGCCTGAAATTAGGATGAGCTTCTGGAAATCACAGTATAATTGAGAGAAATCACAGTTAAGACTTGAAATTTTAAGTTTGGGGTAATCTGCCACTTTAAAATTGTTCAAATAAGGTCCATCACAATACAGCCGAGAGCTCATGAAGGACAGGCAACGTTTTTCTCAAATATATTACTAAATTGTTGTTAATAGGAGGATTGGAAGTTTGATTAACAAAAGGTACTAGGTAATTAATGGCTAATTGGAAGACGATATTTAAGTTTGGTTTCCCAGTCTGTCTTTTCCAGTATCCAGCAGTGGCCCTGAAACTCGATCCCGAGACTCCACCGACAGCTGAGAACAACAAGAAAACGGTGCATGGCTCTGAGGCACCTTTGACCTTTTGGAAGAGCAAAGAAGGACTATATTTGTGCTTGGGGGGAGCACAACGCTCCGGAGGAAAACGACATCCTCTGAGGCGAGAGTGAAGAAACTTACAAGATGTGAATGGACTCAGTTGAAAATGGACTCATCCGAGAGTGAGGAATGAGTTGGCTCTGAGGCTACAACTAAAGACAACAACTTGAAAATGAGGTGCGGCGAAAGACCCAGGAGACCTGAAATGTGCAACAAGCAAACTGGACTCCTTGCTGAGGCGTAACCAAATTTGGTGGGCTTGGGTCAAAGTGAATGGAAGCTTGCTTGGGCACCGAACTTGACACAACCGAGGAGTCTTGATAAAAGATAAATAAATAAATCAGGAACAAAAGGTGTAGTGTTACAGAAAAAGTAAAAGCATCATAATCAGAGGATAAATTTGGATAAAACAGATAGGCTAAATTGTACGAAATAAAGAGTAGGATCACATTTAGTCCATCCAGCTTAACAATTAGACATAGAGTCATTGACAAATTGGAGATGAAAACAGGACATTAGGACCCAATAGGATGCAGTCAAGAGGTGGCTAGATTGTACAATGGACCTGATTATTATTAATTAATAAAATTAGAAGTTAATTACACCTCACGGGGAATTCTGGTGTCAGAAAGTCCGATAAGTTCAAGGAATAACAGCCATGGAAACTTTTGACAGTTAAGAATAATGCGGCATAAGAGTCACACAAAATGACAGTTAACGAGATGACAAACGTGATAGGACTCAAATAACAAATTCATTGACAAGGCAAAGTGAAAACACCATAGGGGAGTAGACTGTCGGAGGGACCCTTTTGAGTATCTTTACCCAGCGGTTCGATCAGAATGATTGATTAGGATGAAATTATTTAAGGACCATCTGAGGCTGCTTCTTTCCCCATGCTCACCCTTGGACAGGCTCAGTAGTAGAAATAACAGAATTTTTTAGGAATTTAATTGACAGTTTTACGGTAAAAGTGAGGTACGATTGTATGAAATATTTAATCGAGAAGAACATGTCATGCCTTGTTCCCAGTTTTGGTTATGTGTCTGTGTGCTCGCCCCTCCCTACCTGTGTGCCCTTGATTAATGTATCCACACGCACCTGCCTCTCGTTACCTGTGATGTATTTAAGTTCTGTTTGCGGGTCACTCCCTGTCGGAGCATTGTGCGTAAGATGTGGACAATCATGTCTCACGGTCACGGTTTGGTTGGTTCCTGTCTTTTGTTTCACGCTTTGGTCTGTTAGTCACGTCAGTTTGCCGAGTCTTTTGAGTTTGCTGCAATAAACCCTGGTCCAAGCTGCACTTGGTCGCCCTGCTCCATTTCTCTACTCCGCACCGTGACAGAACATCCAGAAATGAAGTGTTACCTTCAATATTCACTGATTGCCTACTCACTTACACATACTAAATTTGTTTGGTGTGGAATGAGAGCTGAGCGATGAAGGTGACTGAATTGGCACTTGTGTGGTTAAGAATGTGTATGTGTGTCTGGGACAGGGTGAAAGGCCAAAGTATTTTGGAGTTGGGTGAAAGGGTCACAGTTGAAGGTAAGATTCCTCTCACATGATACTGGAACACCCAAGTTTGATGAGTGATGAGTTGTAACCTTAACCAACAGCTGATGGTTAATCAGAGGCACCATGAACAACAAAATAGTTCATGGAGAAGGCTCATTTCAGCAACACGAATGGACAAGACAGGACTAATATCAAACACTAGGACAATGGACGATATGACATGACAGACTTGGACTCACCCGACGGGATGACTGACTATGTGGATGACAACCAAACATTTGAAACTTAAGCTTGCTTGTGGCAGGTGCAAGATTTGCTTTGTTTCTGTGCGTCACTTGACTTATTGCAGCATCAACCACCAGCCAAGGAGCAGATGGCTGACTGTTTTATAACGTGTGATAATTTTGCAGGTTGGCGATTGCAGTCTTGGAGAGTTTATATTGAATTCACGCTAAAATGTTAACCCTAACCCGTTTGATTTTTGTGATGATTGATGATTTTCAGGACAGAATCCCCGGGCGCCATGATTCGTTGTGTGTCTTTTTTTTATTTTGATACTCGATGCCTGTGTACTTTTTGTGAGCACAAGGGGTCCGCTGTCAGCAGGGCTGTATGCTCACTGGCAGGAGTGCGATGATTTTTGTTTGTGTTGCCGAGTGTGAGGTGAACAGTCAATTTTCAGGAACTTGGGGATGACGGTTCTGGATGAGTGAAAGGTTCAACAAACTGGCTGCAAGGCACATGATGATGCGGTAGGACGTTTTGCCGGTTCCTTTTTGAATGCCTGATGACACATTGAGTGAATGTGTCAGAGGGGGGGAGTTACATTTAAATGGGTAAGTAGATATAAAAGCTATTTGCGACATTCAATGTTTTTTCGGATTCAATTATTTTTGAGGCTTTAACAGGATGTGCCAGAATTCAACAGGCAGTGATGGAAGGAGCGGGAGAAGCAGCTCGAAAGGAAAGGAGTTACTGGGAGACAACAATCTGGAATGGATGCAAAGGGTGGTAACAATCTAGCGACAGTAACGGTTAAAGTGTTTCAACGGAAAAGCACGAATGATGACAACTCATACAGCTAATAGGGATTAGACTGCAGCGCAATAGACAACAAATGTTTGGAAGGTAATTAAATGAAATAGAAAACTGGACCAGAAACAAGGAATAGGGAAAAATTCTTAACATATGAATGCATTAAAGCTGCTAATGAAGGGAAAGTATTTAAGAACACATTTTAAGAGGGTTAATTTGCATAACAAATGTTGAAAAGAGTTGAATAGTTAAATCATTTTGGGAAGATTACAGGTTCATTCAAAAGGGCGACTGATTTGAACAGTAAGATGACTTGAAGGGGAGACAAAGATAATGTACATAAACAAATTGGGTGAACAAAACTGACAGGACTGATGCCCATTTGAGAATACTGAGAAAAATTGGAATCAAAGAGGAAAATTTGGAGTAAAAATTAAGATTTGGACTGGGAAAAAGCAATTGCAAAGACTGATTGACAGGACTTCAGACAGTGACAGCTGCAGCAGGAAAGACTAATTTGAACAGGCAGAAGTTACTCTGCTACAGGACGGATCTTGCGAGACTGACAACACGACGAGAAATAAGGGGGATTATTCATAACTCCTAGGGGGAGTGTTTGTTTGTTTGTTTGTTTGTTTGTTTGTTTTTCAGGGATCACGTGGGCCTCTGGGTCATAGGAGTAGATGCCGAGAACGCTCGGAGGTTCTACTGAGCACTTCGATGAGACGACGACCACCAGTCGTCCCCGTGCCCCAATCAACCCCAAAAGAGAAAATTTAGTTTGCAGACGACTGGTTATGGAGATGTCGTCCACTAGGGGTGACCAAAGGGGGCCGGGAGGACTTCCGGCCTACGCTGGGCATAGCTGCTTTTTTCATTGCAACTCAAGGTTTTGTGCTGTTGTCATCGTTAAATACTGGCAGTGGCTCCCGATTATTGCAGACCCCGTGGACGCTGACCTGGGCCTGGAAAGAGACTCTGAGGACGGGGAAGTGGACAAAGATTTTGGATGGACGGCAGGCCCTGAGCAAGGATCCCGGCGCAAATTCACTACTGAGCATTCAGTGGACTGGACTTTGCATCGACAGGCACTTACATATGCAAGGGGGGCAACACTGAGGGCGCTTCAACGTTTCAGTATGCTGTGATATTGCGTCAATATTTTATCAATCAGTACTTTATCTGATGACTACATGCTGCAATTACTTTATCTTATTCATTTAACTTTTCACATGTTAACATTGACAATGCAGTTTGACTGTTTACCGGTCGGTGAACTTGTCATTTCTTTTCTTTCTGTTTTGTGAGCTCATACTGTTTTGTGGATTGTGATATGTGCCAAGACTCCTTGTACCTGGCTGACGCCAGGTGGAAGGAATCACTGAGGATGTTAGAAAGGGCCTCCCTCTTTTTCCGTGTCATTAGACTGGCAGGGTTTTTTCTCGAGGGAGGGCCGGCAACTTTTCGAGGTTTCTAACGGACCACACCAAATTCATTGCTTCATTAATTATCGACGGTATTGAGATATTACCTAAGGGGGGTGGTTATTGTTATTTGAATAATGTGGACTTCAATTTTCTTTATTTGTGGTTCCTGAGAGGCCTCAGATTGCTGTCAGGGAGCAATTGAATACCAAAGTAGTTTGAGCTTTCCTAGTTAAAATAACCTTACGTAGCATGCCTCGAGCGTGATATAGGCTGTGCAGGTATAGGCCAAATTGTAGACGTGATCAGAAAATTTGGTTGGGTGGAGATTTTTGGATGTTTACCGATGTCATCTCTTTTTGGACTGTTTTCGGGACATTTATAAAGTCCCGGAGGGGGGAAATGAGGTAAATTTTGGATTCTATGCGTCACTGTATGTCACCTTAAATGGCGACCTTGCAGCAGTGAGAAGACCCTAAGCTATTTTTGCGGTACAGAGAAGCTCTAGTTTCAGTAATGTGTAGGTACTTAGAATATGGAAGGGCCATTTGTCCGTGACCAGGAAGACCTTTGTCCATGCCCTTTTACGGGCATCGGAAGTAACCAGTAGAGTGAGACTCGGACCGCAGCTGTTGTCTTAGGAGGTATAAATGATGGGGGAGAAGAGATAGAACAAGAGCGCGAAGAGCAAGGAGCGCGGAAGGCGCGCAGAGGCGCGAAGGACAAGAACAGGCGCGCAAGGGCGCAAGGGGCAAGAGCAAGAAGCGCGAGGGCCTTTTTGGGGCGAACATCTGTGCTGTCAAGAGCTGAAACATCTTTGCTCTTGGGGCCACTCTAACTTTTGGAGAGACATCACTTTGACATCGGTTGAATAAATCTTTTCACAATCAGCCGTGTGTCACCGAAGTGCTTCCTTACCCGGACCAGCCATCGTCCACTGAGTGTTTTTTTGGAGACCAGCGAAACAACAAAGACCATTCACAACACTCCGCAGGATGTCCGGGCACTCCCTTAGAGATAGGGTGAAAAGTTCGGTCATCCGGGAGAGACTCGGAGTAGAGTCGCTGCTCCTCCACGTTGAGAGGAGCAAGATGAGTTGGCTCGGGCATCTCATCAGGATACCTCCTGGACGCCTCCCTGGGGAGGTGTTCCGGGCATGTCCCACCGGTAGGAGACCCCCGGGACGACCCAGGACGCGCTGGAGAGACTATGTCTCTCAGCTGGCCTGGGAACGCCTTGGGATCCCCCGGGATGAGCTAGATGAAGTGGCTGGGGAGAAGGAAGTCTGGGAGTCCCTCCTGAAGCTGCTGATTCCCTGACCCGACCCCGGATAAGCGGAAGAAGATGGATGTATGGATGGATGGATGGATTGATGGATTGATGGATGGATGGATAATAATAATTAGGGGTGTAAATCGCGGGTTTTGTCACGATACGATATAATATCGATATGAAGAACTACGATACGATATTTGCCGATATCTTAAAGCCTGCTGCGATTCATTCACGATATATCGCGATATAGTGCTCTCCGATCGATTCTTTTTTTTTAATAAAAAATATAGAACAATATCCTGATTTAT
Source organism: Syngnathus typhle (assembly GCF_033458585.1). Taxonomy (NCBI): domain Eukaryota; kingdom Metazoa; phylum Chordata; class Actinopteri; order Syngnathiformes; family Syngnathidae; genus Syngnathus; species Syngnathus typhle. Next base: position 2,952,232 of record NC_083750.1, on the reverse strand, counting down.
AACAATTCATACGCAAAATCAACAAGGTACTGCAAACTCTCTATTTAGGAAATTACAAGAGTATTGTAGTATACAAAGTGCTTATTTTAACACTGAACTTTGATGTCGTGTTTTTTCTTTAAATGTGCGGCGAGATTTGTGCTCCCTGAATATTTGATCACCGCATGGCAGGATTTACAAACTGCACGTGTCTTGTCCGTTGAGCCATCTTTTCTTTGGAATCCAAAGTGCTTCCAAACGAATGACTTGAAGCCTAAAGGGGAGCAAATTTCCTCGTCTTTTTGGACACTAGCCATAGCACCAGCCCAGGAGCCGCGTACTAGTTGTCGACTCCCCTTTCACGTTCCTGCTCTGCTCACAACTAGGGATGGGCGGATCGATATATCGATCCAGGCTGCTCATTTTTGAGTATTGATCTCCCTCGCTAAAATATCGATACTTACAATTATTTAATTATATTTTTCCTCATTTTTTTCTGCTCCAATTTGACGACTTGCACTCATGCTAGCACTACTTTTCTTTCCGCCTGCTGCACCGGCGTGTCCTGCTCTGCTCTGCTGCCGCGGCCTTTTCTCACAAGCCAAGCCCTCCTCCTCCGCCCCCCCCCCCCCCCCGTTCCAATCCAAACAAACACAAACAAGCATGGCCACGGCGGCGGCCCAGTCCGAACGCAAGAGAAGTCTGGTTTGGGGATATTATATTTTACTTAATAACAACGAGGCAAAATGTGAAATATGTCACAAAACAATTAAATATTGTGGCAACACCACAAACTTGACAAAACATTTAAGCAAAATTCACCCCACGGTTCATGAAGAGCTGCAGTTGAAACGTGCCGCAGACACTAAGGCAGCGACGGAAAACCCTGCAGCTACACCGAGGCTAAGGTACCAAAGTACCTTAGAAGCAGCGTTTCAGAAAGGCAAGACATATCCAGGTATCAGGTGCTAACCAAAAATCGTAAGCATTTGTGGTTGATGTGCTATTTGAAGCAATAATTACTACGCTTTAGTCAGTCATTTATAAATAAAGTTTTCCCCTTTTCAATTTGTGGTCGAACGCCATACGTTTTATTTGTAACTCCACTTCCTATAAACAACACTAAAGTATTACAATATTAAATGTAAGTATCCAGTGGCTTTACAAATTGATAGTTTTGCTGCTCATGACGATTAAGCGCTGCATCTCTGTTGGTACCATGTTTCTTTTTGGATTATACTAAAAGACAAAACTTTTTCCCAACAACAGAGAGAGAGAGAGAGAGAGAGAGAGAGAGAGAGAGAGAGAGAGAGAGAGAGAGAGAAAAGTAAAGAATAGCTCCTTTTTATTAAAGTTATACTATTAATATGCATCTTCCACTAATCCACTAATGTCTAAAAAGGTTAATAATTCATGTACATGACGTAATACTTTTTTCTACAAAATTCAATAGATGACTCTCCAAGAGCAAGAATGCCACTGCATTTAAATTGGTTTTTTGGCGGGAAATTACACTTCCGGTATCGATATCGGATCGAATATCGGGTATTTTGGGTAGGAAATACTTGGTATCGGATCGATTCCAAAATCATTGGTATCGCCCATCCCTACTCCCAACACAACGCCGCGCACTACTCCCTGCTCCCGGAAAGAGGAAGCAAGCAACAATGAACTGGATTTCAAAATAAAGTCGCTTCTAATGTCCGAGGTCAAACACGGCGATATAAATCGATGTTTACGTTTAGCATCGATGCCAATAAATTGTAGAGCGTTATATCGACTAATCGATGTGTATCGATGAATCGTTACACCCCTAGGTGTGAGTGTGTGTGTGTTCCATCAGCGCACAGGGCGTGTGATGCGTCAGTGCAGTAGTGTTGGAGTAGTAGTGCCTGTAGTTTGTGCATGCTGCATGCTGCCTCTGCTTGCCACTTTTCTGCTTTCAGCTACCGCCACCGGCTAGCCCTCTGTTTCCGGGGGTGAAAAGAGGAGCCGAGTGTGTAAGTCTCCTCAGCCGGTACACAGCCTCTCCATTGCCAAGACTTGCACACGCCTCCTCGTGGCCACACACGGTAACTGGCACCTTGCGGTCCCAGGCTAAGTTGTGCAGGATCTCGGAGCAGCAGTGGGCCCCAGAGATGTGGCATGTAGGCCCACCGGTGTGTGGACACGCCCTACTGCCCATCAACCACTGTCCCGGCTGTGGGTAAACAGCTCCAGCTATGGGTAAATAGTGAAGACCTCAACGGTGGACCAGGCGGAGTATGATGGCTGACCTGAGGGGTGGCGTCACAACGGCTGGGAAGGCGGATGAAGGCTGCAGCAGAAAAGGGTCACCAGTCGTCTTGGTCTCCTTGCCACTGGACTCTGACCCCGATCTGTCAAGGACAGTGTGGTGACTGTCTGTGCACCAGTCTCCCCACTTTAAACAAAGTCACGCACAGGCGTCTTTTTCAGGGAATCCACCTTACATCCCGGATTAAAGTCCTGTGGCGACCAGTAAGTGGCAACGGGGGCAGGATTGTGAAGTCTGGAAGCCCCTAGTCACAAGCTGGCACATCAGGCGGTGGATGTTAGATGATCGTTGGGCTCCTGGACCGAGGCAGATAGAGCTCTTCGGTAGCTGCATCCACGACTGAGCAGCCCTTTTTAGGATCCACTCTGCTCACCCCTGATGGGGAAGGGGCTAGAAAAGGTGCCCTAAACATAGCCTGCCTCAAACCTCCCGACTGGATTACCGCGTTCAGAGGGATCACCAATATGCGGTCGAAACCACAAAAACATGAATTTTGGAGCATGGAATGTGCGCACACTAATGGACAGTGTAACCAGTGATAGGCCGGAGAGGAGAACCGCCATCATTGCCAGGGAACTGAGAAGATGCCGGATTGACATAGCTGCTCTTTCAGAAACCCGGCGGGCAGAGGAAGGTCATCTGAAGGAGGAAAAGGGTGGATACACTTTCTTTTGGAAAGGAAAGGCCACAGATGAGCCTAGGATCCATGGGGTTGGTTTTGCCATCAAGAACCAACTGATCAGTCAGCTCTCTGAACTCCCTGTGGGAATCAGTGAGCGCCTGATGACCCTCCGTCTGGTGCTGGTCAACAACCAGACGGCAACAGTTCTTAGTGCTTATGCACCTACCCTTGCTTCCGATGAGGACAAAAAAGAGGCCTTCTATGCCTGTCTGGATGATGTATTGTCAAAAATCCCCAAAGAGGACAAGATTATTATACTGGGAGATTTCAATGCCAGAGTGGGCCGGGACCACCACCTCTGGAAGGGCACCATTGGAAAGGAAGGCATTGGAAACATCAACTCCAACGGGGTTTTGCTTCTTAGCAAATGTGCTCAATATGACCTTACCATCACGAATACCATCTTTCGCCAGAAGAACAAACTCAAGGGTTCATGGAGACACCCTCGCTCTAAACAATGGCATCTTATTGACTATGTCATTGTCAGAGCCAGGGATCAGCGCGACGTGACCATCACAAAAGCCATGATGGATTCAGAGGCCTGCTGGACAGATCACCGCCTGATACGATCCACGATGTCCATCAGACTCAAGAGGAAGAGGAGACTCCAAAAGAAGCTGAGCCGGCAGAGACTAAACCTCGAGGCCCTGAACAACACTGCCACCCTGCAGCTGTTTCAGGCCTCTCTTGGAGAAAGCCTCATTCAGGAATACCCTGAGGACATCGAAAAACACTGGAGCCTGCTCAAGTCTTCCATCCTCGACACCTGCCGTGCCACTCTCGGGTACAAGGCCAGAAAGCATCAGGACTGGTTTGATGAGAACGACACAGAGATAGAACAGCTCATCTCCAAGAAAAGGGAAACCTTTCGTGTCTGGCAAAAGGACATCACCTGCACAGCAAAGAGACAGGCCCACTCCAAAGCCAAGGCTGACGTCCAGAGCCGGGTGAGACAGATTAAAAACTCCTGGTGGACAGAAAGGGCACTGGAAATCCAGAGTTTGGCAGACTCTGGTGACACCAGAGGCTTTTTCAGCGCTACTAAGGCTGTCTACGGCCCAAGCCATCGCGGCCAAAACCCCCTACGCTCTAAAGACGGGCAGGAGCTGTTGAAGGACAATGAGTCCATAAACAACCGGTGGAGAGAGCACTTTCAGGAACTCCTCAACCGTGACAGCACAACTCAGTCAGATTTCCTCAGTCACATCCCTCAGAGTCCCATCAGGGAAGACATGGGTGAACCTCCCACTTTAGTAGAGGTCCAAGATGCCATCAGGAGCCTGAAGAACAACAAGGCCTCTGGGCCAGATGGGATCCCAGCTGAGGTCCTAAAGGAAGGTGGACTAGAGCTCCAGCGCCACCTCCATTCCCTCTTTCTGAAGGTCTGGGAAAAAGAAGTACTCCCCTCGGAGCACAGGGATGCTCTGATAGTGACCATTTTCAAGAAAGGGGACAAAGCGGATTGCGGAAACTATAGGGGCATCTCGCTCCTTTCAACAGTTGGCAAAGTACTTGCTCGTGTTCTTGCCAATCGCCTACTGCCACTGTCTGAGGAAATTCTCCCAGAATCGCAGTGCGGTTTTCGCCCATCTAGAGGCACTGCAGACATGATTTTTACAGCACGCCAACTCCAGGAGAAATGCCGTGAGCATAAACAGCCTTTGTTCATGGCTTTCATAGACCTTACAAAAGCCTTTGACACGGTGGATCGCCAGGCCCTATGGAGCATCCTTCTGAGGTATGGTTGCTCGGACAAATACGTCAGAATACTGCGTTTATTACATGACGGAATGACAGCCACAGTGCTCAATAACAGCTCCTTGACTGAGCCTTTCACTGTAGAGACAGGGGTCAAACAGGGATGCATTATTGCACCCACCCTGTTCTCTGTCTTCATTGCCGCCATACTCCACCTCATCAACAAAGAACTACCACACGGAATCCCAATATGGTACAGGACTGATGGCAGGCTCTTCAACCTTAACAGGTTCAAAGCCAAAACCAAGATCAGAACCACCACGGTCGTGGAGCTCCAGTATACAGACGATAATGTCATAGCAGCACACTCTGCAGAAGACCTCCAGGGCATCCTGAACTCCTTTGCTAAGGCATACAGAGCCCTGGGTCTGACCGTGAACATCAAGAAGACCCAGGTGCTACATCAACCCCCACCCAACCAGCCATCTACTCCGCCCATCATAAATGTGGACAACACTGCACTTGATTATGTTCACCATTTCCCCTACCTCGGCTGTTTTCTCTCCTCCAAAGCGGACATTGACTCCGAGGTCAACCATCGCCTGAGCTGTGCCAGTGGAGCGTATGCCAGACTCCGGAAAAGAGTCTTCGAAGACCGAGACCTCCGGGTTGACACCAAGCTCCTGGTTTACAAAGCTGTGGTTCTCCCCACCTTACTTTACGGGGCAGAGTCATGGACAACCTACAGCAGGCACCTAAGAGCTCTTGAACAACACCACCAGAGAACCTTGAGGAAAATACTCCGGATCAAATGGGAGGACAGACGCACAAACATCAGCGTTCTGGAGGAAGCCAGGATACCGAGCATCACCACCTTAATAATGCAGCACCAACTCCGATGGACAGGACATCTCATCCGCATGGCTGACACCCGCCTCCCCAAACAGATGTTATACTCCCAGCTGGAGAGAGGTCCGCGAGCCCCGGGCGGGCAAAAGAAACGTTTTAAGGACAACCTCAAGACCAATCTCAAGAAATTCCAAATAACATCTCGGGACTGGGAGCGCATCGCCTTGAACAGGAACTGCTGGAGGGCAGCGGTGCAAGAAGGTGCAGCACATCACGAAAAGGAACTCCGCCGTGTCGCAGAAACCAAACGACAACTCCGAAAGGAAAGACAAAAACTGGCTCCAGCACGACCACAACCCACCACCACTTTCCCCTGCCCACACTGCACAAAAATATGTGGATCCCGGATCGGCCTCTACGCCCACCTGCGGACCCACAAGTAGACGACCCTGAAAAGAAGACCGTCATACTCGTTCCGAGTGACCGCCGATGATGATGATGATGATGAGGTGTGAGTGCGAGTGCAAATGGTTGTTTGTCTCTGTGTGCCCTGCGATCGGCTGGCGACCGGTTCAGGGTGTCCCCCGCCTACTACCCGATGACCGCTGGGATAGGCTCCAGCACTCCCGCGACCCGCGTGGGGACTAAGCAGTTCAGAAAATGAATGAATGGATAATATAATATCGTCATCATTTCTATGGAGGCAAGGATTGTAATTGTATCTTTTAGCCACTAGAGAGCAGTATCACACTACTACAATAGACCGACTACAGCCTGTTATTAAAACTAAAACAAAAGCAACAAAAAAGGTCGATTTCGTGACCTTAATTTGACATTTATCTATACGCGCACATAGGAGGAGGTGTATATCCATCCAATTATAAATTATGTAATGTATGTACTATGGGGTATGTCGTATATCAGCTTTGTAGGTTTTGATGAGTTGCTTGACAGAATGTGTGTCCAATGCTTGGCTGCATAGATTTTCACAGAGAATATATTGGTGCTTTTATTACCACAATTCCATCTTATCTATTTTCCATCACATTCGTCCTCCCACTTTCAGCCTTTGGAAAGGAAAGTTTCCATTTCCATGACTAGGAGGTGTTTGTCTACAGCACAATTATTAATTTCATATGCTTGTTGTATGGTTTGATTAATGGTTTTGCAATGGGTCAGTAACCTCAGCATTGCTATCAGTACCATTATTAATGGCCAAGGAGAACCAGGAGGTTTGTATATCACTGTGCACTTCAATGTGATTGTGTGTGCCATGAGCACGAAAGACTGCATCATAGCACATCGACAAAACACAAAGAGATGGATGGAGATATAGCAGATTTATCTGAAACAATAAGCAGGGGTAGGTAGAGTGCTCACCAAATTGCCCACATTTCATGTGACAATTTGTCAACATCAGCCTGAGAACTGACTAGGAGGGGATATGTCTGTTTCCAGCAAAATAAAGAGAGGATTTTGTTGTTTTTAGCAGGTACAACGTTAATCTTTAAGGGCTGATTTGAGGCTATCTGAAAAGAAAAAACGATTTTTTCTTTTGTTCACAGTAATGATTGCTATGGAAATAAAATCAAGCCACAAGGTGATGAGTTTATCTCGGTTTTGTAAGGTTAGCTGGCTTCATTTATGAGCTTTGGAGTTGATGGTCAATAAATTGAAGATAGCCATCTCACCTGCGCATGATTTCTTGTTAACGGATGGATTATTAAGGTGTGACCAAAATGTGGAACTATTTCTTTAAGCGTACAAAGTGAGAGTGCTCAGTGTGATGGTTCTTATGGAAGCCATGGGTGTGCGTATTAATGCAGGCAGTGGCTTTTCATGCTGAAGGGTTTAACCACCTACTCATGTCCTAGTTAGGGTACATCACGACTCGTGCTTTGATTTTCTTCCTCCTTCTCCTGGATAATCAACTGTACAATACATTTTCCAATATTAGAATATATTGGAAATCCGCATTTAAAATGATTAATTATGCATGGCAAACAGATTACGTGAATAAATTAGGCAGCAGTTATGGGCAATATTTGTCGCTGCTCTTATTCTCCCCCTCCACCTCGTTTCATTTGGTGCCATACACATCGATGTTGTGTTGGCTCCCCTCTTTGCGGTGGAGTATTTTTACCCCATCCTCAGGGCAACAATGAACTTGATGGAAAGTGAAGGCTTGTCCACAATTGTTAAAGTGTGTCTTAGTGTGTGCCTGTCCTAGTTGTTTACCATGCTCACTCTGCTCTGCTCTGCCCTCACCCCCAACCTCTCAGCCCTTCCACAACTCTGAGAACATAGACTCATTGCTGTTGATGCAACATGCTGCATTCTCATTGGCTGCCTGTAAATGGTTGCCTGCTAGTTTTGCCTGTATTTGGACTGGATGATGATCATGACGTTGCTAAGGCACAGTTACACAAACACTGACAAACAGGTTTTTTTGCTTTGTGAGAAAGAATTAATTCTATCCCAAGAAGAAATTCTCATAAGATGTCAAAACATAGTCATGCGCCACTGGTGCACTTAAGCAGATCATTACTTTACTCAGAAAGACAAAAACACATGCTCGTGTGTGTGTGTGTGTGTGCGTGTGTGTGTGTTACTTTGAGAATTGGTCTTGTCCACTCAGCATCCAGCCCCTCAAGGTTGCTTTACTGTCAGCAACATTTTAAAATCAAGGAACTCTGCTGAATGTCTGAGAAAATGGTCTACATAAAGAAAATGTAAGACATCATAAACTTCACTCTAACAGAAGCTGACATGCTCCATTTCCTGTTTTTTTACCTTTATATATTATTGAATATTTTCATGATGATGATCTTTCTTATCAAATTATGAAAAATAGGTCATGTCAAATTGTATGAAATTCCTGTCTGACATGACACTTGATTAATGGGCAATCAAATGCGCACATCAAGCATTAAAAGACCAATTGCAGTTGTAAAATTCAAAATATTCTACATAATAATTAATATTGCCATTGTTGCCATTTTGGGCTAGGTCATCTTTTATTTATTTATTTATTTATTTATTTATTTATTTATTTATTTATTTATTTATTTATTTATTTATTTATTTATTTATTTATTTATTTATTTATTTATTTATTAGATAATAATAATAATATATTATATTATAATAATAATTATTATTTAATAAATGAATAAACAATATATTATTCTTATTATTATTGTATTATATTATTATTATTATTATTATTATTATTATTGTTATTATTATTATCATTATCATTATCATTATCATTATTATTATTATTATTATTATTATTATTATTATTATTATTATTATTGCTGTCAAATGGCTGAAATTTGAGCTGAACTACAGTATGTCATAGTTGGAAGAGCTTTGTTTTGCCTAAAGTGAAAGAAAGCGCATCTGAGTGTCTCATGTGAGTGGACTAGTGAAGTTGGCAGACAGGATGGGAAGTGTGAATCAGGAAAGTGACATCTGTTGGTGCTCAGCCAGGCACAATGATTCCCAGATAATGTGTGAAAAATCTAATATTTCGCCCTTGAGGTCTCATGTTATGTCATTGGCTTCATCCCTAACCAAGTTGTTTTTTGTTAGCTGTGCGCTGTAAATGTAAAGTCTCTAGCAAATGAGTTTTCTAATGATGAAAATGATTATTGCAATATTTGTAACCTGGTTGAAGGGGTCATGTGATGTATTTTTCCACTCGTTACAATCAACTGTGCAACATTTAATAGTTCACAGTGTATCAATTGGCTATAATATTTTATAGGCCTGCATATTTTTTTCCAACCCTTTGTCCATTTCCGTCTCTGTTTATAATATTTGTTATCACAATTAACCCAACACGTGTTCTCTCCGCTGCCCTTTACGTTACTCTCTAATGCTTTAATGGCTCCATCCATCCTCTATTTATGAATTTATTTTTTGGGTTTTTCTCTCCACTTTTTCCTCCTTCTCCTTCCATCTGTCTTGCTCATGGGCAATTACACAGACAAATGCAGTTTGTTTTCCACTCTGAATGAAAGAAAATGAATAGATTTATCAGGCCATTACATTTTTACTTTGAGGTCACTTGCTGGATTATATTATCCATGTGAAAAAGGGGGAAGTCACAGTGTCACTCCTGAAATTTGCACAGTACATTAGCCATGCAGATTTATGTAAATTCCTTCCATGCCAGTGTTTGGCTATGGAGGAGCGGAGCCTCTGAAGCTTGACGACAGATGGGGACGAGGGCGGGGCGAGAGCATTTGTATCGTCGGCTGACGTAGACCACTTGATAGTCGTCACGTCAGATGTACGTAAGACACCCACGTACTTTTCAGGCGGCCGGAAAAACGAGTCCCTTGCTTTCAGCTTCCTGAAGGGCAAACCAAGGACAATTCCAACATTGCTGTTATGTTATGTTAAAATAGCAGTATGGAATATTCAAATTGCACATCACAGTATGCGAATTATCCAGCAGGTGTTGTTTGAAACACAACATTGTGTTTTGTTCATAATTTAGCTACGTTCAATCATATCTAAATAAGATAACAAATTATGTTCATTTTCAATTATAATATGGAATGTGTGTGTGCGTGTGTGTGTGTGTATGTGCGTGTGCGTGTGAACATGCTGTTTACTGATTAACTGCCATTTCCCCAAACCTGCCTCCAGCACACACACACACACATGCACACACACACACACGCACACACACACACACACACACACACGCACGCGCACGCACGCACGCACACACACACACACGCACGCACGCACGCACACACACACACACACATGCACACACACGACACTCAACTTTTAATTCTCAGCCCCCACCCTAAAATAAATTCCTCTCCTGCCCTTATTCCACATTGCCTTCCATTGTGTTTTACTTGAACGCGATTTCCCTGTGGGCCAAAACTCTTATCAGCCCCAACCAGATGAACCCCCGTGTGTGTGCGTGTGTCCCCGTGTGTCTTTGTTAATCCTCTCTTCTTGGCTCAACAGCACGTTTTAGTGTAGGTGATGACTTGTGATTTTGTTATGTTGAAATAGCAGAATTTCATCCAGCATTTGAGCATGTTTTTTTTAAATGCCGCACCTCTAATGAGGCAAGACCCCAGCGCGCATTAAATTCCAAAATGATATGCTTGATGTAGTGCGCATCAACGTGTGTGTGTGTGTTTTATGTTAGACTGAGCTTGTCAAAGATTGTTCATGTCAGTTTAACTCAAATATAAAAAACACAGATCTCTTTTCATTGAATCTGCTTATATCATTATGCCGTTGTAATAGGGGTGTAAATCGCGGGTTTTGCACGATACGATATCATATCGATACAAAGAATCACAATACGATATTTGCTGATATCTTAAAGCCTGCTGTGATTCATTCACAATACATCACGATATAGTGCTCTACGATCGATTTTTTTTTTTTAAATAAAAAATATAGAACAATATCCTGATTTATAACAATTCATACGCAAAATCAACAAGGTACTGCAAACTCTTTATTTAGGAAATTACAAGAGTATTGTATAGGGGTGTAACGATACATCGATACTAGGGGTGTAACGATACATCGATACACATCGATTAATCGATATAATGCTCTACGATTTATTGACATCGATGCTAAAGGTAAACATCGATTTATATCGCCGTGTTTGACCTCGGACATTAGACGCGACTTTATTTTGAAATCCAGTTCATTGTTGCTTGCTTCCTCTTTCCGGGAGCAGTGCGCCCGGCGTTGTTGTGTTGTGAGCAGACCACGCACGTGAAAGGGGAGGCGACAACTAGTACGTGGCTCCTGGGCTGGTGCTATGGCTAGTGTCCAAAAAGGCTTCAAGTCATTCGTTTGGAAGCACTTTGGATTCCAAAGAAAAGATGGCTCAACGGACAAGACACATGCAGTTTGTAAATCCTGCCATGCGGTGATCAAATATTCAGGGAGCACAAATCTCGCCGCACATTTAAAGAAAAAACACGACATCAAAGTTCAGTGTTAAAGTAAGCAATTTGTATACTACAATACTCTTGTAATTTCCTAAATAAAGAGTTTGCAGTACCTTGTTGATTTTGCGTATGAATTGTTATAAATCAGGATATTGTTCCATATTTTTTATTAAAAAAAAAAAAAAAATCGATCGTAGAGCACTATATCGCAATATATCGTGAATGAATCGCAGCAGGCTTTAAGATATCGGCAAATATCGTATCGCAGTTCTTTATATCGATATTATATCGTATCGTGACAAAACTCGCGATTTACACCCCTAATCGATACATCATCATCGGCGGTCACTCGGGACGAGTATGACGGTCTTCTTCTCAGGGTCGTCTACTTGTGGGTCCGCAGGTGGGCGTAGAGGCCGATCCGGGATCCACATATTTTTGTGCAGTGTGGGCAGGGGAAAGTGGTGGTGGGTTGTGGTCGTGCTCGAGCCTGTTTTTGTCTTTCCTTTCGGAGTTGTCGTTTGGTTTCTGCGACACGGCAGAGTTCCTTTTCGTGATGTGCTGCACCTTCTTGCACCGCTGCCCTCCAGCAGTTCCTGTTCAAGGCGATGCGCTCCCAGTCCCGAGATGTTATTTGGAATTTCTTGAGATTGGTCTTGAGGTTGTCCTTAAAACGTTTCTTTTGCCCGCCCGGGGCTCGCGGACCTCTCTCCAGCTGGGAGTATAACATCTGTTTGGGGAGGCGGGTGTCAGCCATGCGGATGAGATGTCCTGTCCATCGGAGTTGGTGCTGCATTATTAAGGTGGTGATGCTCGGTATCCTGGCTTCCTCCAGAACGCTGATGTTTGTGAGTCTGTCCTCCCATTTGATACGGAGTATTTTCCTCAAGGTTCTCTGGTGGTGTTGTTCAAGAGCTCTTAGGTGCCTGCTGTAGGTTGTCCATGACTCTGCCCCGTAAAGTAAGGTGGGGAGAACCACAGCTTTGTAAACCAGGAGCTTGGTGTCAACCCGGAGGTCTCGGTCTTCAAAGACTCTTTTCCGGAGTCTGGCATACGCTCCACTGGCACAGCTCAGGCGATGGTTGACCTCGGAGTCAATGTCCGCTTTGGAGGAGAGAAAGCAGCCGAGGTAGGGGAAATGGTGAACATATTCAAGTGCAGTGTTGTCCACATTTATGATGGGCGGAGTAGATGGCTGGTTGGGTGGGGGTTGATGTAGCACCTGGGTCTTCTTGATGTTCACGGTCAGACCCAGGGCTCTGTATGCCTTAGCGAAGGAGTTCAGGATGCCCTGGAGGTCTTCTGCAGAGTGTGCTCCAATGGCATTATCGTCTGCATACTGGAGCTCCACGACCGTGGTGGTTCTGATCTTGGTTTTGGCTTTGAACCTGTTAAGGTTGAAGAGCCTGCCATCAGTCCTGTACCATATTGGGATTCCGTGTGGTAGTTCTTTGTTGATGAGGTGGAGTATGGCGGTAATGAAGACAGAGAACAGGGTGGGGGCAATAATGCATCCCTGTTTGACCCCTGTCTCTACAGTGAAAGGCTCAGTCAAGGAGCTGTTATTGAGCACTGTGGCTGTCATTCCGTCATGTAATAAACGCAGTATTCTGACGTATTTGTCCGGGCAACCATACCTCAGAAGGATGCTCCATAGGGCCTGGCGATCCACCGTGTCAAAGGCTTTTGTAAGGTCTATGAAAGCCATGAACAAAGGCTGTTTATGCTCACGGCATTTCTCCTGGAGTTGGCGTGCTGTAAAAATCATGTCTGCAGTGCCTCTAGATGGGCGAAAACCCCACTGCGATTCTGGGAGAATTTCCTCAGACAGTGGCAGTAGGCGATTGGCAAGAACACGAGCAAGTACTTTGCCAACTGTTGAAAGGAGCGAGATGCCCCTATAGTTTCCGCAATCCGCTTTGTCCCCTTTCTTGAAAATGGTCACTATCAGAGCATCCCTGTGCTCCGAGGGGAGTACTTCTTTTTCCCAGACCTTCAGAAAGAGGGAATGGAGGTGGCGCTGGAGCTCTAGTCCACCTTCCTTTAGGACCTCAGCTGGGATCCCATCTGGCCCAGAGGCCTTGTTGTTCTTCAGGCTCCTGATGGCATCTTGGACCTCTACTAAAGTGGGAGGTTCACCCATGTCTTCCCTGATGGGACTCTGAGGGATGTGACTGAGGAAATCTGACTGAGTTGTGCTGTCACGGTTGAGGAGTTCCTGAAAGTGCTCTCTCCACCGGTTGTTTATGGACTCATTGTCCTTCAACAGCTCCTGCCCGTCTTTAGAGCGTAGGGGTTTTTGGCCGCGATGGCTTGGGCCGTAGACAGCCTTAGTAGCGCTGAAAAAGCCTCTGGTGTCACCAGAGTCTGCCAAACTCTGGATTTCCAGTGCCCTTTCTGTCCACCAGGAGTTTTTAATCTGTCTCACCCGGCTCTGGACGTCAGCCTTGGCTTTGGAGTGGGCCTGTCTCTTTGCTGTGCAGGTGATGTCATTTTGCCAGACACGAAAGGTTTCCCTTTTCTTGGAGATGAGCTGTTCTATCTCTGTGTCGTTCTCATCAAACCAGTCCTGATGCTTTCTGGCCTTGTACCCGAGAGTGGCACGGCAGGTGTCGAGGATGGAAGACTTGAGCAGGCTCCAGTGTTCTTCGATGTCCTCAGGGTATTCCTGTATTGTATAGGGGTGTAACGATACATCAATACACATCGATTAATCGATATAATGCTCTACGATTTATTGGCATCGATGCTAAACGTAAACATCGATTTATATCGCTGTGTTTGACCTCGGACATTAGACGCGACTTTATTTTGAAATCCAGTTCATTGTTGCTTGCTTCCTTTTTCCGGGAGCAGTGCGCCCGGCATTGTTGTGTTGTGAGCAGAGCAGGCACGTGAAAGGGGAGTCGACAACTAGTACGCTGCTCCTGGGCTGGTGCTATGGCTAGTGTCCAAAAAGACGAGGAAGTTTGCTCCCCTTTAGACTTCAAGTCATTCGTTTGGAAGCACTTTGGATTCCAAAGAAAAGATGGCTCAACCGACAAGACACGTGCAGTTTGTAAATCCTGCCATGCGGTGATCAAATATTCAGGGAGCACAAATCTCGCCGCACATTTAAAGAAAAAACACAACATCAAAGTTCAGTGTTAAAATAAGCACTTTGTATACTGCAATACTCTTGTAATTTCCTAAATAAAGAGTTTGCAGTACCTTGTTGATTTTGCGTACGAATTCTTATAAATCAGGATATTGTTCTATGTTTTTTATTAAAAAAAAAAAATATCGATCGTAGAGCACTATATCGCGATATATCGTGAATAAATCGCAGCAGGCTTTAAGATATCGGCAAATATCGTATCGTAGTTCTTTGTATCGATATTATATCGTATCGTGACAAAACCCGCGGTTTACACCCCTACTGTTTACAGTGGAGATGGCGTGCTGCTGACCTCGACTCGGGACGTCGTGTGTCGGTGGGGAGAATACTTCGAAGACCTCCTCAATTCCACCGACACGCCTTCCAATGTGGAAGCAGGGCCTGGGGACTCTGAGGTGGACTCTCCAATCTCTGGGGTCGAAGTCACTGAGGTAGTTAAAAAACTCCTCGGTGGCAAGGCCCCGGGGGTGGATGAGATCCGCCCGGATTTCTTAAGGGCTCTGGATGTTGTGGAGCTGTCATGGCTGACATGTCTCTACAACATCGCGTGGACATCGAGGACAGTGCCTCTGGATTGGCAGACTGGGGTGGTGGTTCCCCTCTTTAAGAAGGGGGACCGGAGGGTGTGTTCCAATTACAGGGGAATTACACTCCTCAGCCTCCCTGGTAAGGTCTATTCAGGGGTGCTAGAGAGGAGGGTCCATCGGGAGGTCGAACCTCGGATTCAGGAGGAACAGTGTGGCTTTCGTCCTGGCCGTGGAACAGTGGACCAGCTCTTCACCCTCAGCAGGATCCTCGAGGGTGCATGGGAGTTTGCCCAACCAGTCCACATGTGTTTTGTGGACTTGGAGAAGGCGTTCGACCGTGTCCTTCGGGAGGTTCCTTGGGGGGTGCTTTGGGAGTACGGGGTACCGAGCCAATTGATAAGGGCGGTTTGGTCCCTGTATCACCGATGCCAGAGTTTGGTCCGCATTTCCGGCAGTGAGTCGGATTCGTTCCCAGTGAGGGTTGGACTCCGCCAAGGCTGCCCTTTGTCACCGATTCTGTTCATCATTTTTATGGACAGAATTTCGAGGCACAGCCGAGGCGTTGAGGGTGTCCGGTTTGGGGACCTCAGCATCGCGTCTCTGCTTTTTGCAGACGACGTGGTGCTGTTGGCTTCTTCAGGCCGTGATCTCCAGCGCTCACTGGAGGGGTTCGCAGCCGAGTGTGAAGCGGTCGGGATGAGGGTCAGCACCTCCAAATCCGAGTCCATGGTCCTCGATCGGAAAAGGGTGGAATGCCCTCTAAGGATCGGGGATGAGATCCTGCTCCAAGTGGAGGAGTTTAAGTATCTTGGGGTCTTGTTCACGAGTGAGGGGAGGATGGAGCGCAAGATCGACAGGCGGATCGGTGCAGCGTCGGCAGTAATGCGGACTCGAAACCCGCGATTTACACCCCTAGTATTGTAGTATACAAAGTGCTTATTTTAACACTGAACTTTGATGTCTTGTTTTTTCTTTAAATGTGCGGCGAGATTTGTGGTCCCTGAATATTTGATCACCGCATGGCAGGATTTACAAACTGCATGCGTCTTGTCCGTTGAGCCATCTTTTCTTTGGAATGACTTGAAGCCTAAAGGAGAGAAAATTTCCTCGTCTTTTTGGACACTAGCCAATAGCCATAGCACCAGCCCAGGGGCCGCGTACTACGTAGTTGTCGACTCCCCTTTCACGTGCCTGCTCTGCTCACAACACAACATGCCGTGCACTGCTCCCGGAAAGAGGAAGCAAGCAACAATAAACTGGATTTAATAATAAAGTCACGTCTAATGTCCGAGGTCAAACACGGCGATATAAATCGATGTTTATGTTTAGCATCGATGCAAATCGTAGAGCATTATATCGATTAATCGATGTGTATTGATGTATCGTTACACTCCTAGTATCGATGAATCGTTACACCCCTATGTTGTAATGATTCCGAATCGGAATTTCCGATTATTCCGGGCGCTCGCTTGCGCATGAGAGAGTCCGCGTGTGTGTGCGCGTTTATAAATGACCACCTGCACTTTAGAACGATTTCAAGTGACCGCTGATGGTTTCCCCTGCCAACATAAGTGAACAACCATTGACTGCAGCTCGAGACCAGCGAAACATTCACTGGTTCAGTGTGTGTGTTTTGTGTGCATGTGTGTCTTTGCAGCCATATGCCAAAATTGAGCAAAACGAAAAACTCTTCTCTATCTAGTTGCCATAGTAACTGGCAATTCACAGCATCTGGCAAATTATAGGGCCGCGTTGAAGGGCAAGAGAGTGTGTGTGCATGTGTGTGCGTGTGTGTGTGTATGAAGGAGACTGCAAACCCCTTCCGCATACAAAATGTGTTCTTCAGGTGCACGAGAAGCAGAAAAGAATTGTCCTTATTGTCATGTGTTACTGACATACACACACACACGCACACACGCACACAAACGCACACACACACGAATATTGAAGTACAGAAATACCCACTGAATTCGAACCATTCCGTTGAAACAAAAATAAAGCCGGCAGCGATGATGGGGCAAATTCTCTACATTTATGTTTTAACACCCTGAATTGGCGGACATCTTCAGTGACCTTGAATCAACCTCTGCTCATCTCAGATGTAGTTTATGTAGAGATGGAATGAGAATTTAGATTGACACAATCCATTCAATAGAAGACACTCGACGAACTACAAGTCAGTTTATATGATCTTGTATCTTGTCCTTCAGCAGCGTTTTATGTACACAAAGTCTGTATCAAAAAAACAAATGTAATTTCATTGACACAGCCAGAGTGGTCTACATTTAGCTAAGGTTGCTATTTCTAATATGATGCACCTGTCCTTCAGTTTTGTGTTGTACGGACGTTAAGGTAAATGGAATACAACATTTTTTGAAAATGTTGGCGGCATCAGGATGGCTCATTGGATGCCATTGTTTTCGCCTGCTTTGCCATTTCTGCCATGTTTATAGTGTAGGCCTGCGGTAGACTTGTCCGTACATGGTCTTCTTTTTAACTAGATTCCAAATGGTTTGTTTTGTGACTTTAGGCTGTTCCACTCATCCTGCAGAGTGCGTGCAGATGCATAATTTCTTGCATTAATCGTTGTTTTCTTTTTTTTTTTTTTTCTTTTAAGTTCACAAACTGGTTGTGATAAACTCACATTAATATAAATTATTGAAAACTTTCTGTGGACATTGTCCCAAACAGATTCACTCAAACCCCAATTTGATTTTCAAATTTCAGTTCTTGATTTTGATTCAATTCGATTTGAAAAAAAAAAATAAAATAAAATTTAAAAAAAAAAAAAAAATATATATATATATATATATATATATATATTAGGGGTGTAACGATTCATCGAGCACTTTGTATACTACAATACTCTTGTAATTTCCTAAATAAAGAGTTTGCAGTACCTTGTTGATTTTGTGTATGGATTGTTATAAATCAGGATATTGTTCTATATTTTTTATTTAAAAAAAAAATAGTAGAGCACTATATCGTGATGTATCGTGAATAGAGATGCACCGATCCGATATCTGGATCGGATATCGGCCCCGATATCAACAAAATAGATGGATCGGGTATCGGAAAATACAGCCGATCTGTGAGCCGATACTTTCCTTAATCTATTGGGACGCGGGCTACGTCATACGTCAGCAGCACGTGTGCCGCATGCCACGAGAGTTTTCTAAACAAACGCAAACATGGAGCGAACGTTCGCTTCTCTTCCCCGGGTTGCTAAGCGGACGTCAAACCCTGCGCGTTCGCTTCTCTTCGGGTTGCTAATGGGACGTCAAAGGCTGCGCGTTCGCTTCTCTCCCGAATGGGGGGGGGGGGGTGCGGAGGCTAATCGGATGTCAAACGCTGCGTGTTCGCTTCTCTTCCGGGGGGGTGTTAATGGGACGTCAAACGCTTTGTGTGGCGGGCTCCATCTAGTGTGGAAACTGAGAAGCTGAGCTCAAGCTTCTTGTGCGGGCCATATTCAATTATGTTTTCAGAATTTGCTGCGGGCCAATAAAAACTGGACCGTTAGTTTGGACACCCCTAATTTAGAGCAAAGAACTGTGTAGTCTGCCTGATGCCATTGCCTTTGGTCTTTTCTGTTCCACATGTAGAGTTATGTAGCTTGTTAAGTCAACCATAATATCGGATCGGTATCGGGTATCGACCGATACGCAAAGCCACGGCATCGGTATCGGTATCGGAACTGAAAAAGTCGGATCGGTGCATCTCTAATCGTGAATGAATCACAGCAGGCTTTAAGATATCGGCAAATATCGTATCGTGTGTTCTTTGTATCGATATGATATCGTATCGTGACATATATATGCAAATGTCTCAAGGACGCGATCGCCATGATGTATAAGCACTTTGACAACTTTCAGTAGCACTCTTTGAGGGCTTCTGGGCTGTTCGATGTAGATAGTGGGTGTTGGATTACTAACCAGCAGCACTGTCTGCGAAGACTCTTGGATGGCATCATGCAGAACTGTAAGGTGTCTCTCTTTGCATGTTTTACACGGCCGTTTAAGCGTGCAGGCTGTAGCTTCGTGTGCCCGGCCGCACCTCCAACATCGGTCACCTTCCTGGATCCACTTCTTAATCTCAGCAGGGGACAGTTTCTTGAAGTCGAGACATGAGTTGAGATAGTGCTCCTTATTGTTACAGAATGGGCAATAAGGGCTGAGTTTGAAGGCTTGAGGCTTCGGCTGAGGGGTCTCTTTGGTGGCTGTCTCCCTTGTACAGAGGAAGACTGATGCGGTCTTATCTCTGGGCTTTGAACGAAACTGTTCTCTCTTAGGTGTAGAAGGCCCGGTAGAGTTATAGAGAAGGGTAGCTCGACTGGCCAGACGCTTGGCTTGAGCCTTCATCTGGAGCCATGCGGAAAAGTCAGGCAGGGAGTAGGCGAGCTCTGAACCGGGCTGCAGGGTGCCGCGAACGAGGCAATATTCCACAAATCCATCTCTGTGGGATGGAGACAGTTTGCTTAACAGGCGGTCAACATGGGAACCGCACCGGAGCTCGTAACCTACAGGTCCCTCTAACGTGCGCAGCATACCGACCAGTGACTGGACCGAGAGGGCAAAGGAGTCGAATGCATAAGCATCTCCAGATTTGATGGCTGGGGAGTTGAGTATTGCCCCTAATTCGCTTTGGACCAGTTGTCTCGGTTGTCCGTATTTGTCTTGCAGAGCTCCCACTGCGGCTGTGTATGGTGCCGGGTCATACATGTATGATTTGGCTAACTGCAGAGCACTCGGGAGCTTGAGCTGACCCAGGAGCACTTGATATTTATAGTGTTCGCTGAGATGAGTGTGACTGTTCATCAAGTTGTCGAGTGCCATCTTCAAAAGTGCAAAGTCGCTTTCTTTACCACTCTCAAAGAAGGGAAGTGTTGGTTTGGGAATGCCATAGGATGTAGCAATCAAGGTCTCCATGCCTGGGTAGGTCCAAGGCGGTGCAGCGGGGACGGGTGTTGCAGTTGGTGTAATGGGTTGAGCAAATTGCATTGTAGGAGGTGGTGGCATCACTGAAGTTGCCAGTGGTGGTGTTGTGAAGCTTGTACTGGTAGCAGAAACACCTGGATATTGAGATGGGAGACTTGTAATCGGTAGCGTTCCAACTGCATGGCTTGTCACCGTGGGGAGGACGGGCGAGGATGATACACGTCCAGGTGGAAATGCAGCTACTGTTGCTGCAATGGGTGCTGCGCTGACAGGAACACTAGCTTGGGCACTTGTGATGAGATTAGCGGGTGGTGCTACTATCTGTCCAGGGACAGTAGCTGGAGGTGGTATTTGAACGGGCGCAGGAGGTGGCGGTTGTACAGGTGGATGCTGGATGAGAACGAAGGGACGGCTTGGAGAATGTAGCGGGAGCTGATGAAGTGGACAAGGCATCATCGTTCGTCTCTGATAGGTAGGTCTTCACAAGACTGGCAATTTGTACCTCTTTCTCCAGCTTCTTCAAGCGCCTGCGTCTCCCCATCTCTTTAGCTAGTCTCTCTTTAGCCAAATGTGCCTCTTCTTGTAGCCGTTGTCCTTCCCTGGCTTGGGCATCCAATGCTGCAGCCTCCAAGTCAGCCTTTCTTTCCTCTTCTATTTCCTGTTGTAGGTCTGCAAGCTCCAAACCCTTTATCTCCTCTTCTAACGCAGCTGCTTGTATATCTGATGTGCTTTGAAGCAGACTGAGACCGTTTGACATCTGAGAGGATCGTCGTGAATGTGCAGCTGACCGGTAACTTGTCAAACTCCTTGCTCTGGTTGACAGAACCTGGCCTAGTTGTCCTACAGGTGTAGAGGAGGCTTGGGCTACAGGTTGTTGAGAAGGCAAAAGAGTGACTTCATATAGGTCCAAATGTGCAGGTGGACGAGGATCTCTCTTGGGTCGGGCCGATGACTCCCGCTGCTGACTATCAGTTGTTGATTCCATAGTGTCGGGGGAACCCTAATCCGGCTCGAAGGACCATGTAAAGATGCGGATTAGTGGTTAGGGATGGAGCACTATGGACGAGTCCGGTCAGAGAATCTTGCATCAACTTTATTCTCAACAGCAGTGAGTATACAGGTTTCCAGGAGTGTATGTTAGTGGGTTTGAGTGTGTACTTGTGTGTGTGTGTGTGTGTGTGGCCTGGGGTTTCATAAACGCACACAAATGTCACGGGAAAAAGGGGTTTCGTAAGTCCGTTTTCCTCCCTAAGCGCGAGACGAAAAAAGGAGCGTGCAGCGTTCTCATAAGTGTCCCGCTTTCTGAGGAGGCGTTCAAGTGCACCTCGGAAAAGTCGGTGTCGGATCAATAGACTTTCGGACAGTTCTATATTTTTTATTATTTATTATTTATTAAGCTGGTGCTATGGCTAGTGTCCAAAAAGACGAGGAAATTTGCTCCCCTTTAGGCTTCAAGTCATTCGTTTGGAAGCACTTTGGATTCCAAAGAAAAGATGGCTCAACGGACAAGACACATGCAGTTTGTAAATCCTGCCATGCGGTGATCAAATATTCAGGGACCACAAATCTCGCCGCACATTTAAAGAAAAAACAAGACATCAAAGTTCAGTGTTAAAATAAGCACTTTGTATACTACAATACTCTTGTAATTTCCTAAATAAAGAGTTTGCAGTACCTTGTTGATTTTGCGTATGAATTGTTATAAATCAGGATATTGTTCTATATTTTCTATTTTAAAAAAGAAAATCGATCGTAGAGCACTATATCGCGATATATCGTGAATGAATTGCAGCAGGCTTTAAGATATCGGCAGATATCGTATCGTAGTTCTTTGTATCGATATGATATCGTATCGTGAAAAAACCCGCGATTTACACCCCTATGCGCTAACTTCACAAAAACAAACCCATTCAAAATAATTATGTTGACTACAATCAATTCCTATACTATTATTCATTTAATTTGATTATTTAACATTGATGCATATTTGAAGCAGTTTAAATGGATTTTTGATCAATTGTTACTAGGGGTGTAAATCGCGGGTTTTGTCACGATACGATATAATATCGATGCAAAGAACTACGATACGATATTTGCCGATATCTTAAAGCCTGCTGCGATTCATTCACGATATATCGCGATATAGTGCTCTACGATCGATATATATATTTTTTTAATAAAAAATATAGAACAATATCCTGATTTATAACAATTCATACGCAAAATCAACAAGGTACTGCAAACTCTTTATTTAGGAAATTACAAGAGTATTGCAGTATACAAAGTGCTTATTTTAACACTGAACTTTGATGTCGTGTTTTTTCTTTAAATGTGCGGCGAGATTTGTGCTCCCTGAATATTTGATCACCGCATGGCAGGATTTACAAACTACACGTGTCTTGTCCGTTGAGCCATCTTTTCTTTGGAATCCAAAGTGCTTCCAAACGAATGACTTGAAGCCTAAAGGGGAGCAAATTTCTTCGTCTTTTTGGACACTAGCCATAGCACCAGCCCAGGAGCCGCGTACTAGTTGTCGACTCCCCTTTCACATGCCTGCTCTGCTCACAACACAACGCCGTGCACTGCTCCCTGCTCCCAGAAAGAGGAAGCAAGCAACAATGAACTGGATTTCAAAATAAAGTCGCGTCTAATGTCCGAGGTCAAACACGGCGATATAAATCGATGTTTACGTTTAGCATCGATGCCAATAAATCGTAGAGCATTATATCGATTAATCGATGTGTATTGATGTATCGTTACACCCCTAATTGTTACATCCCCCTACTGCTCTATCAACCTGAACCTGAGCCTTAACAAGTGTCTCCATAAATCACAGTTAAATGGTTTGTGCTTAAAGTTTAACAACTTCCCATTAGAGTCTTGTATGGTTGTCAGCGAGTTCCTTGTTAGCGGCATGACACTATTTATATACAGTATGCATGTGACAACATAAATTGTCTTTCACCATTTTGAATAGTAGTCTGGCACACTAATTAACCCCTTGCATGAGACTTTGACTTGCATATCTGTTATTGTACTTTTAATTAAGCAAGCAAAAAGAAACAACAGGAGCTGTCTTGAAAGGAGACAAAAAGATGCTGGCCTATTTGAGAAATGGAAGGTATGAGGAAATGAAGTCACACAGAGAGAGGCAAGAGAAAGAGAGATAGGTGCTATACAAAAAGAGAGAGGGAGAGAGTGCATGTGAGGCCACGATTAAATTCCTGTACTATAAATCTCTGACAGTGCATGTGTGTGTGGAGATAACAGAGGGATGGATGTCTCTCTCCATTCTGGCTCTATCACAATGATGGATGCACTCCTTTCTTCTCGCCGGTGAAATATTAAAAGGCGTCATTGCCTGTGTGTGTGATCCCAGCCAACATGTTTGCTTTATTCCTCACCTCTTATCACTTCTTACATTTTCAAGGTGGTGACTTGCGGGCCGCCCAGGAAAAAAAGAGACTAAATGGCAAAGGGGCAATCACACAAATTCAGATGACCAAGCCAGAAGACAACATAGGACATCAAGTCAGAAATGAGGGAGAAAGTGTCAGGCGCTGGCTGCCAGCTTCTTTGATGGATGGCTGGCTACCTGCTGACGGCTTTGATTGATGACATAATGGCGAGCGTGTCGCCACACTGTGTTCTTCATTCAGCTGACAGCCTTTTCTTTATGGCATCTTGTGTTATGCTATCATAATCATAGTCATGCACCTGAGGAATAAATCTTGATCATTTGCTCCCTACGCACCACGTGACACACCGGAAGCTTGCTTTATAATGGCTGTTATGATCCAATGTATTTGAAAAGAAGAAAAAAAAGCTTATTTAGGGCCCAAATGGATCCATAAAGAATCTGCGTTAAAAATAGTTTGTAGTTAATATTGGTAAAAGCCTGTAACAATATTATCTGTCAGCCAAAGTAAAGATAAAAGCAATTGATGTGAGGATGTCAAATAAAATAAATAAAATAAAACAAAACGTCCTTTAGGCATGTATTACTTTGTAACAGTATTGTGTTTTTTTGGGGGGTTTTTTTTGCACAAGTGTTAAGACATTTCAACAGCTTCTACTATAAGGAACCAATTAATATAGATATTTAATTTAGACGAATATTCTATAATAGTGAATATAATGTATGCTCCTGTACAATTTGAAGGTAATGGGATAATTCTATATAATTACTCAACTAATGGGCCGAATGACCAATCACAAAAGCCTTCTTTAAATGTTCTCTTCTCTTGGGGGAGGGCTAGCTGAGAAGATGGAGGCATAAAAAGCAGCAAGCAAAAAGCCAGCTGCAAGCAAAGATCTTGAGGCAGATGGATGGGATGACTCAAAGAAATTAAATGAAAAAGCATCTAAGAAGGATGATCCGAGGGCGGGGGCACGGCTGGCGAGAGGACACTTGAAGAATGAAGAAATTCACTGATGATGAGTGAGGAAATGAGGAATGTGCTGAGAAGAAGACAAATGGACTCGCGCCCGCTATTTTCTGAGTTGCGTGGTAGAGAGTGAAAGGAGACTAAAAAACAGCCGAACATAACGTTTATAAAGAGTCCAGTGGCTAATATCTTCCTGTCAACCAGATTCAAACTGCAAGTAGCCATAAATCATGACAGTTAATGATGTGGTTGAGAGTAACCCTTTAAGTGATGCACATTTCTGCCAGCCTGGATTCACTTCCCAATCTGAGATTGTATGAATGAGACACTAAATCACATGTGTCAAAGTCAAGGGCCGGGGGCCAGATATGGCCCACCACATCATTTTAGGTGGCCAGCGAAGACAAATTGACCATCAAATTCATATCTTAATTTCAAAACTTCAAATCGTTTTCACTTTTAAAAAATAGAGATTTTGTTAGCAATTTTTTATCAACATTTGTTTTTTTTTAAAATCATTTTTATTTTTAAATACCGTTTTTTTCCGTGTATAGTGCGCCCCCATGTATAGTACGCACCCCTAAAAATGGCATGCTGATGCTGGAAAAAAGCTTGTACCCATGTATAATACGCACCCAATTTTTATGAATTTTTTAAATTTTTTTTTTTTTTTTTAAGTCCCAATGATCGTCACACACGCAGGGAGGCAATGGGTCCCATTTTTATAGTCTTTGGTATGGTCTTAACTAGGCTGGATGTAATTTTTTTGTTGGCGTTGATTTCTCCGACTGCCCGTAAACGCACCACCGCGCACGGGAAAGAGGCGGCTCTGTATGGGAGAGACGTTGAAGAGGAATAAAAACACCCTTGGAAACCAAAACTTGCCCCTCGTCGTGACTCGGAGCCGCAACAAATGTTTCGGATTTGTGTAGGGTACATTGTGAGACAGCAAACGAGCAGGTGATCGAGCAAGCCTTGTCTGATACGAGAGCATTGCGGTCGCATGGAGCGTGTTTGAAGTGAACAGCAGAGAAGAAAGGAACAAGGCAAAGTGTTGTGAAATAAAATGCACAGAACGGGTGCGCAAGACACGTCAGCTATATAAAGAGCGAGAGTTGTTTTCTTCCTATTAGTTTCAATTCACAGTTTAATTAGCAGTTTCAATCAGCAAATAACAAAATGCGTATTACAGGTAATATTTTATTTCACAACACTTTGCCTTGTTCCTTTGGTGTTAAGACTAAAACACAAAGGCGCTCTTTAAGCAATGCGACAGTGAGCGCCCGGCGCGCTGCGGTTGCGCGACCGCACCAAATTAAGCTCCCTGCGCAGTGCGCACTGAGGTCCACTTAAATTTTAGAAAGTACATCAGGACTTTAAAAATATCTTCTAAATTTCAGCGACGGCTCTGTCACACTAATCGACCAGCGCGGTGCAGTTGGGCGGTCGGCGGCGCGCTACGGTTGAGCGTTCTCTCTCGCGCTCTCTCCCTCGCTCTCTCTCGCTCTCGCACACACGCAAACCGGATATCATACGGAGGCCGCCATTACAGATGCGCAGAACGGATGCGCAAGACACGTCAGCTATACAAAGAGCGAGTGTACAACAGGCTGTGACATCGTTTGCATGTTGTGTTGTTCTATGTGCATGTCTGTGTTGGCAGCGGCTCTGCCTATTTTCCCGCTCCGCATGTCACGTGATTCCATGGGGTGACGCGGCGTTCTCTGCGCATGAGCAGGGCACTCCGGAAGAGAGCAGTTCGCGGTATGGTGGGGTAGAAGTTTTCTAGTTATAGTTGAAGCAAGTAAAAAAGCCGAGTTCATGACCAAAAGGTAAGCCCTAGATCGTTGTTGTCGTATAATAAGTATATTTGTTTGTATTTGTTGCCATCGTGTCAGTTCGGGTCCTTGTATGGCACTCTGAGCGGATTCGCGGACGAGAGACACTTTCCTGTTGCCGCCATTCCTGTTCCTCATTTCGATCACTAGAGGTCTCCCCAGACCATCCGATTGCCCACATTACGATGAGTGTCATTAAGATAAGTATAATGCGGCCACTCGTAGCGTTAGAATTCAACTATGTACGTTGGCAACGACGTTATTATACTGTATTTCCTTTAGGGTCATTTAAAGCATGTTTGCGCCATATTTGAAATATTTAGTTTGGGATTGTCTTTACCTTTATTCTTATTATTTGTTATTGCAGACTCCGCAATCATTCCGCAATTCTATCAATCTGCAATTCTATTATGACCTTCAATCCTGCTACTCAATAAACCTGTCCATCCCTCCATCTACCTTTTGGCCATTCCCTGTGTCCAAACGTCCTTTGCTGCCTCCTGTATTCTGACCGATACACCATCTTGTACACTATATACCCCCAGATCTAGCGTATTATCCTCCCCAACATTGGGCGCCAAATCCTCCTTTACATTGTGGTCCTTCGAGCCGGATATAGTGTTCAGGATGGAGCAAGATCAAGAAAGACACCTGGATGTGAGGCCAAAACGTCGGACGCACCCCCCAGCTTGGATGCAGGACTTCGAGGTGGACTACGTGGGATATGAGCACAGCGGCCAACCACGTTGGGACTCGTTTACACCGACCCCAACAGGCAGACCGTCATACCCACAGCAGGGACTAGTCCAGACGATCTCCTTGCGTGCACCTCAATTTCATCCGGAGAGCTTCGAGGATGCTGCTCAGTATAGAGCCCCTCAGCTAGCCTCAAGCTTCACCCGGAGGAGGAATGCGGATGATAGAACCTTATCTGCACCTGTCCAGTCATACCAACAACAGCCAAACCAGGACCAGTACCACCCGAACCGCCACACCGTACAAGATGGGAATGCGGTTCTGCGTGAGACTCACGAAGCCATCCATGCCGGACTGAAGGAGCTAAATAAAGCCCGTAGTGACCTTCAGCAGCTGATTGACGTGGCCCACTCTCTAAGAATAGGCATGAGTCAAGTGAACATCCCTCTACCAGCATGTTCCAGTCCCAAACCACCTGATGGGGCCGTCACCACGAGCAACAGCTCGAGATTCACTGAGTCAGAGGAAGAGGAGGATTGGCCTGATCCTCCGCCATGGCCTGAACCCGAGGAAGCCCTAAACGCCAACCTCAGTGCCTTGAATCTGGGAGCTCATCAGCTACCTCCTTACCCGACTCCACCGGAGACCAAGCCTCTACACTACAGGCCTCAGCCACAACCAGCCCAATTCCGTCATCCACAGTTCATTCCTTCTAGCCGTGAGTCCTCCCACGTTCCTCCTGTACCGCCACGTAACTTACCCTTACCTCTAGGAGCATCCCCAACTGGTCAACCACATCTTCAAGTGCCACACTCTCACAGAACCACCCCTTACATGCAACCTCCATACCCAGAGCCAGTGTACAGAGGACCCCAACCGACCATTCCCAAGTTCACTTTCCCGGACCCTAGTGAGTTCGCCCGGCTACGTATAGCATTAGAGAACCTCCTCCCCTCCAATGCTACAGAACTCTTCAAGTATCAGGTACTAGTAGACCATCTTAAGTTAGAAGAGGCCAAACTGATATCTGACGCCTATCTAAACTCTCCAACACCCTACACGGACACCATGACAGCTCTCTATGACAAATATGGTCAACCTCATCAGCTTGCCCTAAAGAAGATATCCAGCGTCCTGGACGGCCCAGAGGTCAGGCGGGGTGATCCAATGGCGTTCCAGAAATTTGCCCTTCAAATACAATCACTGGTGGGTCTCCTCCAGACCTTGGGCCACGAAGGAGAAGTTGAACTAAGCTGTGGCTCTCACGTAGCTCGCCTACTGAGTAAGCTTCCGCCTGAACAGCGAGCCGATTTCCGCCGTTCCCAGCCCACTCGATCTGGAGCCACATCCACCTTGCGGGACCTGTCAGAGTGGCTTCGCCACGAGTCATGGTGCCAGGACTTTGACGATCCTACCAGTAGCCGGAGCTCCAAGGAGAAGCAGAGCACTAAATGGAACATTCGTCCTGTGGCTAAGCAAACAGCAGTCCTGCATAGTAGCCAGGAGCCCTCAGTGAAACTAGTTAAAGAGAAACCTGTCAAAGGGAAAGACAAGTCCAAGGTATACTGTGCCTATTGTGAGAGTACAGACCACTACCTCAGCCAGTGTAGTGGTGTAGCCCAGCTCACCAAAGACGAGCTGAAGAGGTGGATCCAAGAGCACAAGCGGTGTTGGCGCTGTGCCCGTCGACACTTCGCCGCTCAGTGCGACCTCAAGAAACCCTGTAACCTTTGTCAAGGCAAGCACCTTCTCGCTCTCCACGAGATTAACATAAGACCTGAGAAAGTTAAGGATGACTCACCTCCAAAGGCTGAAAGCTGCCTGACTACCTGTGCCTCCGAGTCCTTCTACCTTGACCGACCACACGTGGGGAACCGAGTCATGTTGAAGGTGGTGCGAGTACACGTGCACTATGGTAGTCAGAAGTTAGACACCTACGCTATACTGGATGATGGGTCTGAGAGGACTATGCTGCTCC
Organism: Syngnathus typhle; assembly: GCF_033458585.1. Classification (NCBI taxonomy): domain Eukaryota; kingdom Metazoa; phylum Chordata; class Actinopteri; order Syngnathiformes; family Syngnathidae; genus Syngnathus; species Syngnathus typhle. The sequence goes on along the minus strand of NC_083750.1, from coordinate 2,923,259 downwards.
CCACCGCTGCTAAGTCCCTAGCCCTTAACGGCGCTCCCGAAGACCTCCCACTGCGCACAGTGCGCTCGGACATCCAAGTCTTGCATGGCCATACAGTGTCATTCCGGGTCTCCTCTCCCACCAACCCTAATATTATGTTTAAGATCACTGATGCCTTTACAGCCAGCCATCTTAATCTAGCCCCACATAGCTACCCAGTTAGCCACCTACAGAGGAAGTTCAAGCACCTGCGTGGAATCCCTATTCCTACCTTCCGAGAAGTAAAGCCCTTGCTTCTCATAGGTTCAGACCAGCCCCACCTCGTAACCCCCATCGAGCCTGTCAGGCTTGGTCCTCATGGTAGCCCAGCAGCTGTCCGCACTAGACTGGGGTGGACCTTGCAGGGCCCGTGTCAGTCGACGGGGCGGCCAGCTCACCCAGCTCAATGCCTGTTCACCTCTGTTCCACCACCCATGGATGATCTCTACAGGCATGTGGAGAGACTCTGGCAAGTGGATACAGTCCCCTACAGGCCAGAGAGGGAAGTGACACGATCCAAGCAGGATCAGCAAGCCATAGCCCTGCTGGAGACGAAGACAGGACGTACCGAGGTGAGTGACATCCTTAGATACGCTACTCCCCTGTTACGCCATGCGGCTATGCCACTATTGCAAGCACCGAAAGAATCAGTTATGGCCCTGCTGCGCAGCACTGAGAGACGCCTCCTTAAGAACCCTGAGCAGGGACAAGCATACCAAGCGGAGATGCGGAAACTCATCGAGTCAGGCGCAGTGCAGGAAATTAGCGAGGACACCTCATCAACGGAGAGCTGGTTTATCCCCCATCACCTCGTGACCCATAACGGGAAGAACCGCCTCGTCTTTAACTGTTCTCATCAATTTTTGGGCCAGTCCCTTAATCAGTTCCTCCTACCAGGCCCAACTCTAGGTGCCTCACTGCTAGCGGTCCTATTGAGGTTCCGAGAAGGTCCCATTGCAGTTAGTGGGGACATTAAAGGGATGTTCCACCAGGTCCGTCTCCTCCCTGAGGATCGCCCCCTTCTGAGATTTTTATGGAGAGACCTAGAGGTAGAACAACCACCCAAGATCTTTGAATGGCAGGTCCTCCCCTTTGGGACCACCTGTAGCCCATGTTGTGCGACATACGCCCTGCAAAGACATGTCAAGGATCCCAGTAAGTCAAACGATGACATGAGGTTCTCCGTGGAGCACTGTTTCTATGTCGACAACTACCTGCAGAGTGTGGCTACACCCAGCGAAGCAAAGGGTCGGGTGGACCGGCTCAGGAAACTCCTCGCCTCGGGCGGCTTCGAATTGCGACAGTGGGCTTGCAATGACCCAAATGTTCTCAGCCACCTACCTTCAGAGCTCAGATCCACCAGTCTAGACCTGTGGCTAGCCCAAGATAAGTCCAACCCGTTTGAGTCGACCCTGGGCCTCAGCTGGAACTGGCAGGCAGACTCCCTAGGCTACAAGCAGCGGTTAGTCCCTTACGATGTACCAACCTTGAGGAACATTTATAGAGTCCTAGCCTCACAGTACGATCCATTGGGATACCTGCTGCCATTCTCCATTCGCGCCAAGCTCATCCTAAGACAGCTGTGGGACAAGCAGCGAGGTTGGGACGATCCTAACCTCCCTCCTGACCTGCTACAGGCTTGGTCCTGTTGGGAGGCGGAGCTCAAGCATCTGCCGGACATTACCATGCCACGTCCGTATGCGCCTGCGGATAGCCACCGCGAAGGGACCACTCGGCAAGTGCACATCTTTGCTGACGCCTCAGAAAAGGCCTACGGGGCTGTAGCCTTCCTCCGAACCGAAGACAACCAGGGTAAGGTACATTTATCCTTTGTTCTGGCTCGCTCCCGCATAGCCCCTAAGCGTGTGCATTCTGTACCTCGCCTTGAGCTGTGTGCGGCTCTTGTAGCAGCGCAGTTGGCTTCCACCCTCAAGAAAGAGCTTGCTCTCCCAGTACACAGCACAGTATTGTGGTCTGACTCTACCACTGTACTCACCTGGCTACACTCGCAATCCTGTCGATACAAGGTGTTTGTAGGGTCAAGAGTAGCTGAGATCCAGGAGCTTACGGAAGGCTTTGTTTGGCGCTACGTAGACTCAGACAACAACCCTGCCGACGACCTGACAAGAGGGAAGACATTGATATCCCTGTTGGAGCCCAATCGATGGTCACAAGGACCCACCTTCCTTCTACAGGGTCCAACCACCTGGCCAGAAATGCCACACGGTATTCCACCTGATGATGCCGCTGAACTAAGGAAAGGTACGTTCTGTGGGTCCACCGTCACCTCACCTGACATTGCCATTCTACAAGACAAGACGTGCAACACCTGGCAGGAACTCATGGACGCTACTGCAAGGGAGCTTCATGGCCAGGCCCCTCCGATCTACTCACCTACCGCTGAAGAATACCGACAAGCTGAAGTACTCATCCTTCAACGAGCCCAGAAGCAATCCTTCCCAGACGATTGTGCTCAGCTGTCTGCAGGGAAGCCTGTTAAAACTTCGAGTCGACTTCTTACTCTAGCGCCAGTCATCGACACCTCCATCGACCTAATCAGAGTAGGAGGCCGGTTACGCCGTCTAGAGGGCCAGAACGAGGTCACCCCACACCCTATCGTCCTCGACGCCTCACACCCTGTGACCCGCCTGCTCATAAAGAAATATGACCAGGACCTTAAACACCCAGGGCCAGAGCGAGTCTTTGCAGAGTTGCGGAGGACCTATTGGATCATTCACGGCCGTGAAGCAGTTCGTCGCTATCAACGTTCCTGTGTAGATTGTCAGCGCTGGCGGGCCAAGCCTTCCATACCTAAAATGGCTGACCTCCCAACCGCACGCCTCCAGTTGCATAAACCTGCCTTCCACGCCACTGGCATGGACTGTTTCGGTCCCATGTTAGTAAAGGTTGGACGACGCCATGAGAAACGCTGGGGTCTCATCTTCAAGTGCTTGACCACCAGAGCGGTACATCTGGACCTCATACGAAATATGGACACCGATGCTTTCCTGATGGCTTTGAGGCGATTCATTGCCAGAAGAGGAACCCCCTCGGAACTGTGGTCAGACCACGGGACCAATTTCAAGGGGGGAGAGAAGGAGCTTCGGGAAGCCTTCACAAGTATGTGTCCAACCCTACAAAGTCAACTCGCTCCACGTAAAATCAAATTCAACTTCAACCCCCCAGCAGCCCCTCACTTTGGTGGAGTATGGGAGAGAGAAGTACGAGCAGTCAAGTCTGCACTCCGCACCTGTCTAGGTACTGAGCCTATCCATGAGGACGTCCTCTCCACCGTCCTGTTGGAAGTGGAGGCCATTCTCAACTCAAAACCTTTGGGCTATGTGTCTGCTGACCTGTCTGACGTCGACCCCGTGACCCCCAACAGCCTCCTACTGGGGCGGCCTGATGGATCACTCCCCCAGATCGTCTACCCGAAGAGCGAAATCCTGAGCCGAAGGCGCTGGCGGCACTCCCAAGTCCTTGCCGACCAGTTTTGGTCAAGATTCATCAGGGATTACCTACCGGGATTGCAAACAAGACAGAAATGGCAAGCCTCCCCCCCCGACCTCCTGGAGAAGTCAGTGGTCATGATCACCGAGCCACAGTTACCCCGTGCCATGTGGCCTATTGGTCATGTGACGAAGGTTCATCGCAGTGACGATGGCCACATAAGGTCAGCTGATGTCGACATTAAAGGGCGGCAGTACACCCGACCAGTAGCTCGACTGGTGGTGCTACCAGCCCTCCCAGCGGAAGTGACTCAGGACTCTCATAAAGACTGATGAGCCTTTGTTTGAAACAAATGTGCCCTGCACATTTGGGGGCGGCTGTACAACAGGCTGTGACATCGTTTGCATGTTGTGTTGTTCTATGTGCATGTCTGTGTTGGCAGCGGCTCTGCCTATTTTCCCGCTCCGCATGTCACGTGATTCCATGGGGTGACGCGGCGTTCTCTGCGCATGAGCAGGGCACTCCGGAAGAGAGCAGTTCGCGGTATGGTGGGGTAGAAGTTTTCTAGTTATAGTTGAAGCAAGTAAAAAAGCCGAGTTCATGACCAAAAGGTAAGCCCTAGATCGTTGTTGTCGTATAATAAGTATATTTGTTTGTATTTGTTGCCATCGTGTCAGTTCGGGTCCTTGTATGGCACTCTGAGCGGATTCGCGGACGAGAGACACTTTCCTGTTGCCGCCATTCCTGTTCCTCATTTCGATCACTAGAGGTCTCCCCAGACCATCCGATTGCCCACATTACGATGAGTGTCATTAAGATAAGTATAATGCGGCCACTCGTAGCGTTAGAATTCAACTATGTACGTTGGCAACGACGTTATTATACTGTATTTCCTTTAGGGTCATTTAAAGCATGTTTGCGCCATATTTGAAATATTTAGTTTGGGATTGTCTTTACCTTTATTCTTATTATTTGTTATTGCAGACTCCGCAATCATTCCGCAATTCTATCAATCTGCAATTCTATTATGACCTTCAATCCTGCTACTCAATAAACCTGTCCATCCCTCCATCTACCTTTTGGCCATTCCCTGTGTCCAAACGTCCTTTGCTGCCTCCTGTATTCTGACCGATACACCATCTTGTACACTATATACCCCCAGATCTAGCGTATTATCCTCCCCAACATTGGGCGCCAAATCCTCCTTTACAGCGAGAGTTCAGTTTTCTACCTAAATCCGTATTACAGGTAATATTTTATTTCACAACACTTTGCCTTGTTCCTTTCTTCTCTGCTGTTCACTTCAAACACGCTCCATGCGACCGCAATGCTCTCGTATCAGACAAGGCTTGCTCGATCACCTGCTCGTTTGCTGTCTCACAATGTACCCTACACAAATCCGAAACATTTGTTGCGGCTCCGAGTCACGACGAGGGGCAAGTTTTGGTTTCCAAGGGTGTTTTTATTCCTCTTCAACGTCTCTCCCATACAGAGCCGCCTCTTTCCCGTGCGCGGTGGTGCGTTTATGGGCAGTCGGAGAAATCAACGCCAACAAAAAAAATTACATCCAGCCTAGTTAAGACCATACCAAAGACTATAAAAATGGGACCCATTGCCTCCCTGCGTGTGTGACGATCATTGGGACTTAAAAAAAAAATTTTAAAAAAAAAATTAAAAATTTTTTGTACCCATGTATAATGCGCACCCCAGATTTTAGGACAATAAATTAGTTAAATTTTGCGCACTATACACGGAAAAAAACGGTATTTGATTTAATTTGATTTTCAATATTTCATTTTCAAATATTTGAGCAGTTTTTATTAGTCTCTGAAGTGTGTGGGAGAAGAAAATGAGATTTTTTTTATGGTCTCTTAATATTTTTCACCAATGGCATTTGGGTCATAAAGAAATAACACTTTGTCCCTCAGTTTTGGTATCCCAACCTAATTTGTGAGCTTGATTATATTGATTTGTGAATAGTAGTTACATCATAGACTTTAATTAGCCTCACTTCCCGCTCATACTGGAAATTAGGAACATTGTCCCACAATAGATCGATACTTGTAACATCTCACTTTGTTATGTAGCCTGAATGTGATGTAAGCAACATTGTGGCCAACCCACTCCTGTTTTCCCTTTCTGTACCACACACACACACACACACACGCACACACGCACACGCACACGCACACACACACACACACACACACACACACACACACACACACAAAGAGGAGACATAATTGAGCAATTATCCTCTCCAGGCTGTTCTGATTGTAATTTGCATTTATTATTACGAGCATGAGGATAACTTGTCAGCCTCACAGCCATATAGACCTGCACAGATGTTTCAGAAACATGTAAGTTTGAAAACACTGGAGAGTATTTCTGCACCACATATACGTACATGACGTGGCTTTGTTTTCCTATTAATGAAGCTACATGGCAAACAATATGTTCATTGGTCCTTCATCACAGAAACGCTTGTTTGACAAATCACACGGCAAGGTCATGCAAGACTGCGACGCATCAACCTGCCTTTGTTTCTGTGTTCTCTTTTACTGTCACGATGGCCTCTGGGTTCATCATATGGAAATGTCTGGGAAACGGTCTCTGAAGGCACATGCGGTACATAATATACCACTGGCACATTAATAGATTTGCAGGATGGAATGTGCGCCCGCACACACACACACAAAAATTGTAAAGGATCACTCAAGTGTGAAATGATTCTGTTACCGCGTCATCTGGGTAGAATGTATTTTCCCATCCAAATTTTATGGCGGGTGGCTCTGATAGATGTGCGTCACTGTGTATGTATGTGTTGCTGTGCAGTTTTAACCTTTTTTTGACCATGTTAACACCAAAGGAAATTAAAAGATAAGTTTTGGGTATTTGCCTTATTTGCATGTTCAGGACAGAAAAAAGTTTTGGTGTCTGTTGTCATTTGTATTGGGATTCAGACATTGGTATGTGTCTGACCTACACTGCCGCACAAAGACCTCAAAATCTGAATGTGTATCCAAAAATGCCAATGGAATGAAAAAGATGCCCATTTTAGAGAAGGAAGTCATGATAACAAATGAATTTTTATTATAAAAACGTATTGTCCCCCATATAAATAATAATAATAATGATAACATTAATGAAAATAAACAATGGTGCAATGGCAATATTTTTCTGGATCACAACATAATGACTTCAACGTTTTTCATAGTGAAATTATTTGACATACAAAGTCAAAGTCAAAGTCTGCTTTATTGTCAATTTCTTCACTTGCCAAGACACACAAAAAAATCGAAATTACGTTCCCACTATCCCACGGTGACAAGACATAGTACACAATATACATACAAGTAAAGAACACAAAAAATAAAAACAAGAAGGCACAAACAATGAATAAACAAGAGTGATGAATAAATAATAAATAAACAAATAACATAATAAATAAGAGGAGAAAAAATGGAGCAAGTGTGCATACAGCAGACAGTCAGAATAGAGCGCAAAAGTACAGGACGCTACGCAGAAGGGGGGAGAGAGTTCAGGATCCTCACAGCCTGGAGTATGAAGCTGTTGGTGAGTCTGGTATACGTAGGTTACAAAGTGCAGCTTCGTTGCTGCAATGAGTGCAAACAGCTTGTGTTTAATGATTTGGATCAGGACATCATAACTTCAGAAATGAAATTAGTAATTAGCTTAGTTAATGAACAGCTAACGGGGCAGGGATGAACTATTTTTGGGCAGCTTGAGGGTCTGGCTCATTTTCCCAATTTTCCTCTTCTGACATTGGACAACGTTAGAAAAAAACATCTCGTCTGATTCATGAGAATATCTGTATTTATTTGGTGCCAAATTAGAAATTTGATGACGTATATTGTTGTTCAAGAGCTTCCTCAATGTTTTTTTAGTTGCGGTATTTTCTTGAACGTAGGGGGCAGTATTTAGTCCCCCCCAAAAAAATCCAGCGTTGTTCTGTTGTTATGGCAACCGCCCTACGTCATTGCCTTGTTACGTGGCAACATTTCATGCAATAAACAAGCTTTTAGAAAGTTCAACTATGTCAACAAATTCTACCAACACTTAACTTTATTTGATCAGTTGGTGCATTGACTTCATTTCCAACCATTGACGGGTAAGCAAAACATCTTTTGTTTCAGAATTATATAACGAACTTCAAAACACAATGTTGACGTTGTCCAAATAATTAAATTATGCAAACAAAGGACATTAATGAATTACTTTACTTAGTCATGCAAATTATTTCCGATGCACAGAGAGGGCTTTAATGAAAGCATCCACCCTCCTTTTCCCAGAAACTATTTAGAGCAGTGGTCCCCAACCTTTTTTGCGCCACGGACCGGTTACATGTCAGAAATATTTTCGCGGACCGGCATTTAATAAATAATACAATTATAATAAATATATAAATACGCTGAAATAAAATGATACGACTGACATAAAAACAAGTTCAAATGACAAAAATAAAACTCACCATTACGTTGAATTCGTGGGAGCACTGAGTTTGTTTCTCAGAAACGAGCCGGTCCCATCTAGACGTAATCGGAGACAATGACACCCGAAGTCATTAAGGTTTGTCTTTTATTGCAGGATGCTTGGTCTCCATGTGTTGAAGCAGTTTTGAATGCTTCATTGCCTGGTTAGTTAGCCTGTCGCCACATATTAGCTTTGCGGGCTCGACTGGGGAAACATGTCACGTGACCGGGACGAGTGTCTTGACCTGAATTAATTGATCGTCGATAAAAAAAAAAAAAAGTGACCCACGGACCGGTACCGGTCCGCGGCCCGGTGGTTGGGGACCACTGATTTAGAGGATACATTTATTGGAGAAAGCTGTAATGACCGTGTTTGATTTTTACAGTTTTTAAACTGACTTGATGTCCCGTCAGCCGAGCAAGTATTTTAAAAGAAAATCATTTTTTTATCATTTCTAATTTCCAATCTGTTTTCAGGGTTGAAGAGTGAGCCTGGAAAGGACCTTAAAATGCAAAACGTCAGCTTTGCACACATCCCAGGCTCAGCAACAGGTTGCTATGAGGCAAATTCAAAGTCCAAAGTCATTGGGCAAGATAATAATGATGGTGATGATGATGGTTTCTAGAAGACGAGAGTCCACCAACAGAGGCCCCCGAGGAGAAATATGAATGTGGAAAAAACTCTGAGGACGATGCAGATGACCTCAGAGACGTTCCAGTGGAGCTGCTGATGGAGGTGAAGTCAGACTCTTCTTGTTGAGGTGGGGGTGGTGGTGGTGAACCTTCAACCTGAATGGATCTCTGCATTCAGTTCCTCAGAGCTCTGACGGACAAAGACTACCAGCAGGCTAAAAGACTGTGCAAAATCAGTAGGGAATACGGAGCATCACATTCATTCAATCATCTGGTGTGGTAATATCACGTGATGCTATCTTTTCAGTTCTCATCTATGACCCACTGCATCCAGAAGCTTCGGAGTTCCTCCCTCTGATCCAGGCCAAGCTATCAGAAGGTAAAAAACATACTCAAACCTCAAAGTGGAGACTCACTATGATCATTTTCTTTTTTTTAGAAGAGGAAAACGAGGACAGTGACGACAGTGACGACAGTGATAGCGATGACGATGACCATGAATATGATGAAGAACTATCCTCACCGTCAAATGAAGACAGTGGGAGTGGGGAAGAAAAGCAAACAAATTGACATATCCTGTCAGTTTGAGAATTACAGCTCAAGCAGGAAATCAGAAAATACATTCTGAGAAGTCAACATTTTTTACATTTAGGCGAATTGATGAAGTCAGCTATGTGAATCACTACGCCAACCATGGCCCTGCTGTCAGCTCACAGTTTGTGATTCATACAGCCTAGCGCAGGGGTGTCAAACTCTTTTTTTTTGCGGGCCGCTTTGTAGTCATTGTTTCTTTCGGAGGGTCATTATGACTGTCAGCCGAAATAAATGTATGAGCACTAGGGGTGTAACGATACATCGATACACATCGATTAATCGATATAATGCTCTACGATTTATTGGCATCGATGCTAAAGGTAAACATCGATTTATATCGCCGTGTTTGACCTCGGACATTAGACGCGACTTGATTTTGAAATCCAGTTCATTGTTGCTTGCTTCCTCTTTCCGGGAGCAGGGAGCAGTGCGCGGCTTGCTGCACGTAAAAGGGGAGTCGACAACTAGAACGCGGCTCCTGGGCTGGTGCTATGGCTAGTGTCCAAAAAGACGAGGAAATTTGCTCCCCTTTAGGCTTCAAGTCATTCGTTTGGAAGCACTTTGGATTCCAAAGAAAAGATGGCTCAACGGACAAGACACGTGCAGTTTGTAAATCCTGCCATGCGGTGATCAAATATTCAGGGAGCACAAATCTCGCCGCACATTTAAAGAAAAAACACCACATCAAAGTTCAGTGTTAAAGTAAGCAATTTGTATACTACAATACTCTTGTAATTTCCTAAATAAAGAGTTTGCAGTACCTTGTTGATTTTGCGTATGAATTGTTGTAAATCAGGATATTGTTCTATATTTTTTATTAAAAAAAAAAAAATCGATCGTAGAGCACTATATCGCGAATGCGATTCGCGATATATCGTGAATGAATCGCAGCAGGCTTTAAGATATCGGCAAATATCGTATCGTAGTTCTTTATATCGATATTATATCGTATCGTGACAAAACCCGCGATTTACACCCCTAATGAGCACCTCATATTATATACCGTAATTTTCGGACTATAAGTCGCGTTTTGTTTCATAGTTTGGGTGGGGGGGGGGCGACTTATAATAAGGAGCAACTTAAATGTGGGTTTTTTTCAAAAATTTTCAAAACAAAAAAAAAGAAAAGTGAAACCGCGATAAACGAACCGCAATGTAGCAAGGGATTACTGTAATTCGAATTTCAAGTGACGTCAGCAGCGTGACGCCGCGTCAGCAGCGCGACGTCGCGGCGGTTGTTTACATAAAGGACAAAGATTGACTCGACGGAGCTCTCTTTCACTTCCGTGGATTGAAGTCGGGGGCCGGCGCTCGGCCGGGTGGCTGTCCAGGGACGGTGGATGGGGCTCGGACATTGCTTTTACGCACGCCTGGTCCTACTCTACCGAGCTGTCTTTCACCTCCGTGGATGGAAGTTGAGGGCCGGCGCTCGGCCGGGTGGCTATCCAGGGACGGTGGATGGGGCTCGGTCATGGCTTTTACTCACGCCCGGTCCTATTCTATGGAGCTCTCTTCCACTTCCGTGGCTGGAAGTCCACGCCGCCACACGCCCAGAAGTTTGTTTTGTTAAATAAAGAGCCGTTTACCAAACCCACGTCTTTCCTTGAACTTTGTTAACGCTACAATATAGTTATATAGTAGATCTGTGGAATAACGACGAGGCTGACGTCAGGGCGCACGCGCGGCGTTGTTGACAAAGGACGAGGAATTTGATCGATGGATTTAATGATTTAGAGTGCACAGATGGTTTGATAACATTATTGCTTATATAATAGTTCTTGATATATAATTTATATATCGTTATATGGGCCTGTGGAATATTTTGAAGTGCAAGAGCCGTCAGCGGCACGCACGCATTGTTGACAAAGGACGATTGATGGATTTAATGAATGCGAGTGACACAGATGGTTTTATTAACGTGTTATTTATGTAATAGTTTTTTGAATAACTCTGAATTTTACATCAGGGCCGTTCTCAGCTCTTAGTTTGTGTTTATGTCAAGTTAGCATACCTATCGTTTAGCCTGTTGTTGCTTGTTCATGACTGTTCTTGGTGTTGGATTTTGCCGAATAAATTGCCCCCCAAAATGCGACTTATACTCCGGAGCGACTTATATATTTTTTTTTTTCACTTTTTTGGTCCTTTTATGGCTGATGCGACATACTCCGGAGCGACTTATAGTCCGAAAATTACGGTACAGTATAAGCTACAAAACAAACTGACAAATAACTCGTTTTCAAAACAGTAAGCACTGGTCAAATATTTTTTAAAAAGAATATATTTTTAAAAGTGAAGACAATTTGCAATTCTAGTTATGACATGAATTTGATGCACAATTTGTCTTTGCGGGTCACATAAAATGATGTGCCGGGCCGTATCTGGCCCCTGGGCCTTGAGTTTGACACCTGTGGCCTTGCGGGTGTGATTGAGCTCAACAGATTTTATCTGGCAACAGGTAAACGTGATATGGTCACAATCTGATGCCCCATGCTACTGCTGGAAATTAGATACAACTTTGGAACGGGTTCAGTTTCCCTTTCACAGTGGCCTTGTGAATGTTGCATCCGCTCCAGTGTGTCGCTACCATTAGATTTCTTTATTTTAAAAAAAAATATTTTAGCTTGAAAAATATTTGCAGTTTTATATGGAAGTCAACCCAAATGGTCCCAAATGATGGCAAATAATAATACTGTCTACTCCACCACTACATTGAATGAATATGCTGCTCCTTTTGACAACAATTTAAAAAACTTTGGAAATAATTTACCTAGTGTTGTAGAAGTGTGTTTTACAATACTGCTTACTAATATTTTTCCGACATTTGGATGGATCACATTAGATTGAGCAAGTTGTTGCAAAGTGGTCTGTTTTCATAATGTGGAAAGTTTCCTATTTTGAGCTCTCTTAGCATTGCAGTACTCATCTTTGAGTTGTCTGCAACATGTGATTAGAGAAAATATGAGGGCGACCTGATATAGGCTGTATCATTTGTGATGGCCGAATGAACATAATGGCCGCTCTCTGCCTATTCAGTGGACCAGTACACAAGCAGTGTAAGAACACTAAGTCATCCCTCGCTAGCTGCGAGCCACTGTGATATCTCAGTCTTATTGACCATGCATGTCAAGGTTATAAAGAGGAGTTTAGGTCACGCCCCCCCTCCCTCAAAAAAATATGCATCTAGTTTTGTCAACTTATGAAGGTGAAAATGATTGTCTGTATGGTCATAATAGCGGGAGAGGAGGTGAGAGCCATTAACTGTGCACAATGATGGTAAAGGAGAAGAAATTATATGTGTCACGGATCGGAATGAAGCAGGGCGACCAAATGCAGCATGGACCAATAAACATTGGAGAACACAAACAGACTCGGCAGACTGATGTAACTTACTAACAAAACCAACAACAGAAACTGAACAGAGACGTATGACAAAAGACATCAATGATCCGACAGGGGAGTGACACGCAGACAGGACTTAAATACGAGACAGGTAACGAGAGGCAGGTGACTGTGATTAGTAGATTGATTGTGAGTTGACGCAGGAAGGGAGATGTGAGAACAAAGGCGGACAGAAACCATGACAACCTACATATAAAACAACCCGGGACGAGTCCTGACAGTATCCCCCCCCACACACACACACACAATGGACGGCTCCCGACGTCCCAAAAAACCAACCTCCCACGGGGCACGCGAGGCTGGGTGGGGTGGAAGCGCACCAGTCCAGATGACCCCACTGGTCTGTGACAAAGTCTGAACGGCGCTCGGCGGCAACTCGGGGAAACAGAACCGCAATCGGCGGCAACTAGGGGAAACAGAACCGCAATCGGCGGCAACTCGGGGAAACAGAACCGCAATCGGCGGCAACTCGGGGAAACAGAACCACAATCGGTGGCAACTCGGGGAAACAGAACTGCAATCGGTGGCAACTCGGGGAAACAGAACCGCAATCGGCGGCTATTCGGGGACAGAACCCCGTTCAGCGGAAACTCGAGGACAGAACCGCAATCGGCGGAAACTCGGGGACAGAACCGCAATCGACGGCAACTCGGGGAAAGAACCGCACTCGGCGGAAACTCGATAAAACAGAACCGCAATCGGCGGCATACAAAAGTCAGCGCCGCAATAGGCAGCATTTGAAAGTGCGGACCGCGATCAGCGAGTGGGGCCAGGGACGATCGCAGGTCCGGCGCAGCTGGCTTGAAATCTGGCGATGCGCGCGGGTCCTGCAACGCTGGGGTGGAGCCCGATGGCGGCCGCGAGTCTGATGGTGGCGGGAGGCACTCCGATGGCGGCCGCGGGTCCGGCGTCGCGACAGTGAAGTCCGATCGCGGCCGCGAAGCCGCTGGCGCCAGAAGCACTCCGATGGCGGCCGAGGGTCCGGCGTCGCGGGAGCGAAGTCCGATGGCGGCTGCAAAGGCCATGGCAGTGGAACATGCTCGGACGACGGCCGTGGATCGGGCGTCGCAGCGGGAGCTGATGGAGGAAGGTCCAAGCGCTGGTCGCTGTGATGGTCGGATCATTCTGTCACGGATCGGAATGGAGCAGGGCGACCAAATGCATCTTGGACCACGGATTATTGGAGAACAAACTAACAGACTCGGCAGACTGACGTACAGAAACTGAACAGAGACGTGAGACAAAAGACATCAATGATCCGAAAGGGGAGTGACACGCAGACAGGACTTAAATACGAGACAGACGAGAGGCCGGTAACTGTGATTAGTACATTGATTGTGAGTTGACACAGGAAGGGAGGGGCGAGAACGCAGACGGACAGAAACCATGACACCCTACATATAAAACAACCCGGGACGAGTCCTGACAATATGGCGGCATAAGCTGATAGACCATGAAAAGCATCGCTCACAGTTGCAGAAAAACGCAAGCGGGGAATCCAACGTGACCTCAGTATACAAAGATATGAAGAGGTGTTTGCAGAGAAACGCAAGCAGAGAATCCAACGTGACCTCAATATACAAAGATATGAAGAGGTGTGTTGCAGTTAGAGAAACCAGGTAGGGACTCTGACTGCAAGATGCAGAAGAACTCAACAGAAAAATTGCCAGGATCTCCAAATTACCACTCTGGGTTTTACCTTGTTGCAAATAAAAATTCAAATTTACTAACCAGCTCAAAATCACAGAGCCAGATTGAAATGTAATGCCGAAGACAGGTGTGGTCCCAGAACTCGGAAAATTGTCCTTCCAAGGTCACACATATGCAAATAAAACCCTCACACTGTGCATACATTTGACAGTCTATGGGAGATTCACAATTTTATGATGTTTGCTTTTTTAGCTTCTTAATTGATTGTGCGTGTCCCCGATTGTGCGTGTCCCTTGACGAGCCTTGTGAGTCATCGGAGGGAAGTGAGGGTGTGACTCACGACTGTGTGTGTGAACAGACCAATGGGCAGCCGCAGCTCCTCATATAAATAAGGCATAAACATGTTCTTGAGGGAGACAGTGCTCACTTGCGCATGCACCGCGGGATTGGATGTTATTGGCGCGCTTTGCAATAGTCTCCAGACATCTGCACCTCTGAGTCTTTTCAGCGTCCACTTGTGTGGATTCCGCTACCTGTGGGCGCTCCTACGTGCCGGTAAGACGTCTTGCTTTCATTCCCATCTTGTGTGCGTTAAATCTATTCATGACGCCTTATTCCAAACAAGAAAAAAGCGTTTGGCACAGTGTTATTTTGGATAAATGCAAAATATAATTACAATTGACCTCAAACGAATATCATTGTCTCGTTTGGTTTTATTTTGTTGTTGCTGTTTTGCCTATAGAACTGTCCCCCCCCCCCCCCCCCCGTTTGAATATATATTCATATATATGGTAAATTTCTTCTTTTTTTTTTTTACAATCTATTCCGTTCGAAGCTCTTGTGGATGTACAAAAACAAACAAAAAACGATATTTTCTCTAGTGAGTTATTGTCATTTCCTTGATATCATATCTCTGTGTCACTATTCCATCAGCTGCGATATACTGCAGCTCTGACGTAATTTAATGGCTAATTGAGTTCAAGAAATATTGCAGCGCGTTTTCGACATGGATGTACGTGTTATCTCCATGAGCGTTTATCCTTATTTTGGCAGTTCTGTCAGACCGCAATTGTGTTTCCAATTTGCGCATATATATATATATATATATATACTATATATATTATTATTATTATTATTATTATTATTATTATTATTATTATTATTATTATTATTATTATTATTATTATTATTATTATTCAGATTGACATACATGCGACAAAATGGCTGATTTATCATTCTAATCGTTCTGCTTTGTTTGCAGTTAAAATAGCCTTCTCGGAGATCAGGTAAAGGAAGAGCGTGATGGCCACGTCAGAGCCGCGAGCCACCAGCGGGGAACAGGACCCCAACACCGCCAATTTAAGACCCTCATCCACAAGTATGTGATTATAACACCTTGAAGTATCGACTCCCGAGGGTCATTCACATTTAGGCCGCCCTTCACCGAGATGCTGTGCATGGCTGATAAAAGGCTGCCTTGCTCAAAGTGCTCATACGCCTTTACTCCCTCACTCCCTCGTTCCCTCCCCTCCGTCTGGCTCGTCTCTGCCGTCACCCCTCCTTCTTTGTCTGGGGGGGAAGCGGCCCGGGTCATTTGCTGTGTGGGCTCCGTCGTTAATCACTGCGGTTAAAAACAGAGCCATCACATCTGTCTGTCTCTCGGGTTGTCTGTCTGTCTGGGTGCAGCAGTGCGCAAAGCAGTCAGCCGGGCAAGGAAATGATGTGACGGACGTTGGATCATGCACTCATACTCTATCTTTACATCTATGCCATGCGCCATTTGTATTTCTGCTAATTACAGACATAAATCTGGTTGAGTCAATTACGCTGAACGTCCGCTTATTATTTTGGATGCACCCACGTACTGCTGCTGAACGATGCCATTCGCTCCATCTCACTCCCGACGGCCTGTGGCGTGTGGTCGCGCGTGGGCTTGTATGTGTGTGCGTGTGTGTGTGCGTGTGGGCGCACGCTATACGGCCTAAGCGCTTTTGAACAGCTTTGAGAAAAAAAATGTTGCTGTTGTGAAAGTTACTTGCATTCTCTTTTTTCCACGCCATGGCTCTGTCGCTTTGCATTCGGTCCAAATGGACGACATCTCCGCTCACGCATGTCCACGCTTTTGTGCGTCTGAGTGACACTCTGCGTGTCTCTAAGTGTCTGCTGCTATAGACTTCTACGACCATCACCAGCGGTGTTTTCCTCAATTAATTGCCACCCTCCTCCGTGAGCTCATTTCACGGGTGTTAATTCCCACCCGGCCGTTTCGGCTGCATGTGTGCGAGTGTGTGAGCCAGCGTGTCCCTATTGATTTGGCTTTATAGGTCAGAAATGTTATGATTTACCCCCCCAGGACAGGAATTCGTCGAATAAATAAATAAATAAATAAATAAATAAATAAATAAATAAATAAATAAATAAACATTGGAGAATATATATATATATATATATATATATATATATATATATATATATATATATATATATATATATATATATATATATATATATATATATATATATATATATATATATATATATATATATATATTAGCCTAAAAACATAGAAAATGGAAACTTGATACTTCAAGGTATACATGCAGTCTACCCATATCGGAATTTTCATGGACTAAATATAACGAAATTATGTTGCCAATTTGAAAAATACACGCATAACATTCGAATTGATTATTTCCCCATGCAATATTAAATCCACGCAGTCTGGTTGTCACACACCCGGCCAAGTCACCCACCTTAACGCTATCGCTTCCACCGTGCTTGGCCGCCTTTGCACCCATCTCCCATCGCCGCTCCTCCCAAACTTAAAGGTTTATTCTGTTTTAGCCAACGAATATGCGTGGATGCATGGCTGTACAAGGAAACTGGGCATGAGGATTTGTGGTAAGTTGTCTCCCGCATCCTGCAAATAAGCGTGGCCATTAGCGGTTGTCGTTTGCGACGGAGTTCCGAATTAGCGCTGCCATTTTTTTGTACAATTTAAAAAAAAAAAACTCTGCCCCAACATACAAATTAATTCACATGCGCATTCTTAAGTTGTTGGTCACAGTCGTAAACCCAATATTCATTGTAAAATAAATAAATGAACAAACCAAATAAAATCCAATAAGATGCAGTTTTGTGACAATTGCAATAATAAATAGTTCTGCAGTCAGAGCACTCCTTATAATGCAGTCGATGCAGGAACAGTTCAATAAACATTATGCAGAATATTTCACACAACTCTTGTATTGCTCATTGGTGTCAAGTGAATGTTCACAAACATTCCACCGCGTCAGCAGAGGGTCGCTGCATGTTATTCTTCGAATCGCAGCCATTTCCCTGCCTTCTAAAATAGGCCACTATGAGAACAAAACTGTCACAGTGTGTTACCATCTTGGAAAGGTCAGTGGACATTACCCTGTGGGTCTGATGATGAGCGCTCCTAACACCCACTCTGACCGCCCCCGGATCCGCCCGATGTCTTTTGCATTCAACAAACACTGGGACGAACGTACTTCAGACAGCATAGAAAAATATGCTAAAGCAGATTTTTTTTTTTAAGAAATGGCACGCATATTCTCGCAGCTATCAAATTAAAAATCTAATTTTTTGTTACTTTTCATTCCTTAACAATAACAAAAACAAAGAAACAACAAACAAAATGTAAGACCGAGCGATGGGAAATTGACAAATGAAGACAATAATTAATTCAATTACATTTAGAGTGTCATGGCTTTAGATATTGATTTTTGAATGTGTAATTTGGGAATTTCCTAAAAAAAAACGCACTATAAAATAATTCTAAATACAAAATCACATGAATTGAAGAGAATAAAAAATCAAAACGCGTTCCCTTTGTTTTTTTTGAGCAATTAGCGGGCCTTATATGGCCTTCACACGGGAGCGGATCAATCACCATGCAGGCAGGCCTATATGGTGGAAGCAGACATGCTGCGGCTCTGGCATCCTTCATTAACCCTCTTTGTGGGCGGGGGGGGGGGGGGGGGGTACTACTACTAGCGGTACGGAGCCATTGCCCAAAGCCGTCCGGATCACTGAGCCGATAACTGTGCGCGTGCGCGCGCGTGTTTATGCGTGTGTGTGTGGGTGTGGTTTATTCTATATATAGCCTAGATTTTGTTTGGTTTGGTTTGGTTTGATCTCAACCTTGATACATCATTTTAAATGATGCCGAAGCACAACTACAGTTTACATTAAAATCTTATTTTATTTTATTTTATAAATATAAATTTTTCGTTATGGAGATGTTTGGTGATAACTCGTGCACTTCCCCGTGCAAAACGCTAGGGTTCCTGCAGAAGAACAACAGCCTGGAGGAGAAAGGTAGACTGGGTCAGAAGAACCTGCTCTCCTGTGACAATAGTGACAGGGACGCCCGGTTCCGACGCACCGAGACCGACTTCTCAAACTTGTTTGCCCGAGGTGAGAATTGATCCTGAAGGGGAGAAAGGAAAGATTGTAAATCAACACAGCAATGTTTAATAAAAATTAAACCAAATCTAAGAAAATACATTAATCAATAAAAGTAAACAAATATAGACATAAATCTACTTGGAAAAATAACATTATTATCATGGTGGTATAGAAACGTGATTTCTACCAGCCATTCAGTGAACGTATCAAATAGAAAAAAAAAAATGGCAATCATTGGAGCTTAAGATCAGGGGATGCTTTGAGAATAATTGTCAATTTCTGTCTATGTGAAGCCCTTTGAGACTGCTTGTGATTTAGGGCTATACAAATAAACTTGACTTGATCATAAAAATCTCATAATTAATTAAAAGAAAAAAAACTCAGTCGGTATAGACTATATCACCTTCATTTTACAGTAAAAGCTAAAGTATTTGGTTGAGTTAAAGTGCTTAGTTTTTTTTGGGGGGGGCGGGGGCACTAATCATTATTTTATGCAGTGCAGATATTTTTTTGGGGGGGGCAATTAAGTAAAATGCACAATATTTTCACTCAAACAAGAGAGATATCCTTTAAAATAATTTGCCCCTGCGTATTCTATAGACTTGTTGCCCGCAAAGAATGGCGAGGAACCTACCATGCAGTTTTTACTGGAGTTGGTTGACATCTTAACCAACTATGTGAAGAAGACGTTCGACCGTTCCACCAAGGTGCTGGACTTCCACCACCCGCACCAGCTCCTGGAGGGCATGGAGGGCTTTAACCTGGAGTTGTCCGACCAGCCCGAGTCTCTGGAACAGATCTTGGTGGACTGCAGGGACACGCTCAAATATGGCGTTCGGACAGGTACGGCAAAGAAATGTATGAAGTGTACTGCATCCTGAACAAATTATAGGCTGTAAAGCACGGTAGACAGATTGGGGGTGCGTTTGTAGATAATCACTCCATGGTCAATACTTGGCTAATTAAAGGCGGAGGGAATGTGAGGCCAATATAGTACAAACTCAAATTCAGCAAGCCGCTTAAAAAAAAAAACGTTCGTCGTCTGCCCCCTTATTTATTGCCCCCAAGGTATTAATTGGCTTGAGGTCCCCGAGCTCTCCCGTCTCTCTTATTAAAGTAAGTGTGGCCTGAGGGCTTCCTAACGTGGCCTGTTTGCAGCTGTTAAAACGACAGCGCTCAAACTGTCCTTTGGGTTTTCCTACAGAATAACACTTCTTCTATATATGTCACTTCTGGCGCGGAGACTCGCGATTGATTGCTTTCTGGAGAAATACAATGGAGAGCTGTCCGTGGTGCTGAACACAGACTGTGCATCGTTACTATACTATGCATTTTTTATTCCTGGCTCTATGCAGTCCTACTCATCTATACATTCAACTACTACGCATACTTATTATATGGGCTTACTAACACATTTACATGCTATTTATATCCATGACTGCATTTAGGCTGTGGGCATTTTTTGAGCCTGACTGTGTGTGCGAGCACCTTGAGTCTAAATGGCTGTCACATTATCACCTTGTTACCAGAGTGGCGCAACAATCTATTTAGTTGCCTTGCAAAAGACACAAATTTGAGTTAAGCAGGCAACACAGGAGTCCCAGAATTGCCCGAGACAATTAAAATGCTTCTGTCCTCATGTCTTAACTACTGTTGGAATGACTTTATGTTATGGGTATATTGTATATTTCTCTCTTAGGTCACCCTCGCTTTTTCAACCAGTTGTCCTCAGGTTTAGACATTATTGGCCTGGCAGGAGAGTGGCTCACCTCCACCGCCAACACCAACATGTAAGTCATACATACATACTTGTCTTTATTGCCATGTTTGTGGTTGACCCCATTGGTGGAAACCCCCCCGCCTCTGCATGCCATGAAAGAATTTTCAGTTTGTTTCGGCCAGTCAATGTACACGCTTTTTTTTTTTTGGTCTGTAAAGACTTGTGACTTGATAGAATGTTGGCAGCTGTCGAGCTGCTCCGTGTATCACAGTCTGTTCTGCCCCAGGGGTGGTTAGATTGCATATTGATCTCGGGTCACAGTTACATTGAGGCCTAGTCTGATAGAGGGCATGAGCCACATCAACTTCACACTTTTCAGGCGCACCCAAAGACAAACTTAACTCCTAATAAAAATATTCATGCCGTTGTACTATGTCAGAATGATGAATTGCTCATACTTTGCTAAGGGAACAAACACAAATAAAAATTCTAAGAAGTTTGATATAGCATTTATCTGGATCAATATATCAATTAGCGTATATGATGAGTGATTACTTACAATTGAGTCTGTGTGTGTTCGTGTGTGTGTGTGTGCGTGCGTGTGTGTGTAGGTGTGTGTGTACATGTGCGTGTGTGTTACATTCTTGCACTTAATGGCATGCATCTTCCAGTGCAAAGTTTGATTTCTCGCCCCAGAACAGAAGTATAATGACCAAATGATACTTTAACAATAATGTAGCACAATATATTTCCGCTGTCATTTATTTTATACGCTTGTTTTAGGAATAAAAGCTCAATGCAGAGATAATGAACACAGATTGAGACACTTAATGTATCCAATTTTTCAAAACATTAGTCATGAAACCACCCTTTCCTCGCATGTGCACGCACACGCGCACGCACGCACACACTCACTCACACACGCACACACACACAAGCTCTGTCTGTCCCAGATACAGCAGCAAGGGTTTCCAGTCCATTGACTGCGGGCTCATTGTGAGCTGGTCTTAGCAGATAGGCCAGCTGGGCCCCACACTGTCACACAATGTCCTCAGGCACCACACAAAACCCTGTCACACTGTGGAAAGAGACTGCTGCGACTCCCCGCGGAGCGTTTGGTGCATTGTCCCCCGCGGACATGGTGAGACCCGGCGTTGCCACGTGTCGCAGAGAGGAAGAGGGAGCCTGCATGTCACGGGGTTACTCATATAAAAGACGCCCATTCAAAGAGACTCACACGCACAAGGAGCGCCCTTGATGATGGTAATGAGGGCATTTAGGGGCTTTCCCTGGAGACAGGCAGGTGACTGAGGGGTAATTTTCACCCTCAAAAGACCAATGATTGGCTCTGATTGTGATAATCATCACCATTATTGTCATTATGGCGTGAAATTACTCAAAGGGAAGAGAATTTTAAAGAGGTTTTGTTCCTTGTCTGCTGTGATTGAAATGCTGAAAACGGCGACACCGAAAGTCTATATTTGGGTATATATATGTATATGTATATACTACATATACATATATATACAGTGCGCAAAAAAAATTAAAGGAACAGTTTTTTATCAGGGTATGGCATGAATTCAATTAGACTTTTCTGATAAAGTTTTGGTCAGGTACGTGGCAGAGAGGGTTGCTAATCAGTTTCAGCTGCATTGGTGTTGATGGAATTAACAACAGGTGCACTAGAGGGGCAACAACGAGATGCTCCCCAAAACAGGACTGATTTTGCAGGTGGAGGCCATATCAAGTTCCTCCCTCTTGATCTTTTTTAACTGTTTTTCCACAAGTGTTGGCTTTAGCGAGAGTCATTATCATGACTGGGAGCATGAGGCGATTTCTTAACCCTCCTGAAGTTGCGCAGATTGTCCAACTCCTCCAGGATGGCACATCCATGCGTGTTGTTGCAAGAAGATTTGATGTGTCTCCCAATACAATCTCCAGAGCATGGAGGAGATTCCAGGAGACAGGCAGTTACTCTAGGAGAGCTGGACAGGGCCGTAGACGGTCCTTATTCCATCAGCAGGACCGATATCTGCTGCTTTGTGCAAGGAGGAACAGGTTGAGCACTGCCCAAGCCCTACAGAATGACCTCCAGCAGGCTACTGGTGTGAATGTCTCTGCCCAAACAGTCAGAAACAGACTTCACGAGGGTGGCCTCAGGGCACGACGTTCTGTAGTGTTTCCTGTGCTCATTGCTCACCACCGTGGAGCTCGATTGGCATTTGCCATAGAACACCAGAATTGGCAAGTCCGCCACTGGCGCCCTATGCTTTTCATGGATGAGAGCAGGTTTACCCTGAGCACCTGTGATAGACGTGAAAGGGTCTGAAGAAGCCAAGGAGAGCGCTATGCTGCCTGCAACATCATTCAGCATGACCGGTTCAGTGGCGGGTCAGTGATGGTCTGGGGAGGCATTTCCATGGAAGGACGAAAAGACCTCTACAGGCTATAGAACGGCAGTCTGACTGCCATTAGGTATCGGGACGAAATCCTTGCACCCATGGTCAGACCCTACGCTGGTACAGTAGGTCCTGGGTTCCTCCTGATCCACAACAATGCCCGGCCTATTGTGGCAAGAGTATGCAGACAGTATCTGGAGGATGAAGGAATTGACACAATTGAATGGCCCTCACGATCACCTGATCTAAACCCGATAGAACACCTCTGGGACATAATATTTCGGTCCATCATACCCCGCCAGGTTGCTCCTCAGACTTTACAGGAGGTCACTGATGCCCTTAGACCAGATAAGGTCAAACTACGGCCCGCGGGCCACATCCGGTCCACGGGGCCGTTTAATCCGGCCGGCCAAACCTGAATAAATTGTATTATTAATTCTTTTGAGGGTCATTTTCCCTGCAATTACTATGTTTCCCCAGTAGATGGGGAAGCGCCCGCCCGCGCATTTACTCCTGGGAGCCGTGTCAGAAAGCTCGGTGCACACTCAGAAGTGCGTGTGCGTACTCAGTAGTACGTAGTAATTTCATCTATCAGTACCGAATTTTGAGTGTAGGCTGTGATGTCAATATTCTCGTAATTCGCACGCTGAGTTTTCAGATACAGTTTTACGCTAATGCCACCCACAAACCTTCCCCTGGAATCCTTCCATTAAAATGAGTGGCCCGAAGAAAAGAAAGGTGGACACTGAGTGCCGAATGTTAAAAAAAGAGTGCACAATTTGGCTCGACCTACGTGTGTGAGAAGACGTTCAGCCACATGAACGTCAATAAAGCCCGTCACAGATCTAGGTTAACGGACCGACACCTCGGCTCTGTCCTAAGAATTACCACAACAAATTTTACTCCAGACTATGATGCACTAGCAAAAAAGGGAAACCAACAATACTATTGATTTCTTTATTACTTTATCTAGATGTATTCTTTCACTGATTCTTCAAAATGATGTATAATACGCACCCTACAAATGGCATGTTGATGCTGGAAAAAAGCCTGTACCCATGTATAATACGCACCCAAATTTTGACTTTTTTTTTTAAGTCCTAATGATCGTCACACACGCATCTGGGTGTGGTGAAATTTGTCCTCTGCATTTGACCCATCCCCGTGTGATTTTGATCCATCCCCTTGGGGAGAGGGGAGCAGTGAGCAGCAGCGGCGCCGCGCTCGGGAATCATTTGGTGATCTAACCCCCCAATTCCAACCCTTAATGCTGAGTGCCAAGCAGGGAGGCAATGGGTCCCATCTTTATAGTCTTTGGTATGACCCAGCCGGGTTACTTAAGTCCGTAAACGTAAAATTATTTCAGAAAAAATATCATCTTTGGGAACAACCGGATGTTATTCTGCCGGTCAGTATCACTGCGCATGCAGTAGCAAACTCGATAGCGAAGAACTATGTGAGACTCTCAACGGGATCACCAATATTTGAGTGATGTTCCAGTTATTTATCACAATTATTTATTACCGTTTTTTTCCGTGTATAGTGCGCCCCCATGTATAGTACGCACCCCTAAAAATGGCATGCTGATGCTGGAAAAAAGCTTGTACCCATGTATAATACGCACCCAATTTTTATGAATTTTTTTTTTTTTTTTTTTTTTTAAGTCCCAATGATCGTCACACACGCAGGGAGGCAATGGGTCCCATTTTTATAGTCTTTGGTATGGTCTTAACTAGGCTGGATGTAATTTTTTTTGTTGGCGTTGATTTCTCCGACTGCCCGTAAACGCACCACCGCGCACGGGAAAGAGGCGGCTCTGTATGGGAGAGACGTTGAAGAGGACTAAAAACACCCTTGGAAACCAAAACTTGCCCCTCGTCGTGACTCGGAGCCGCAACAAATGTTTCGGATTTGTGTAGGGTACATTGTGAGACAGCAAACGAGCAGGTGATCGAGCAAGCCTTGTCTGATACGAGAGCATTGCGGTCGCATGGAGCGTGTTTGAAGTGAACAGCAGAGAAGAAAGGAACAAGGCAAAGTGTTGTGAAATAAAATGCACAGAACGGATGCGCAAGACACGTCAGCTATATCGTTATTTATTGTGTTATCTGTTTATTTATTATTTATTCATCACTCTTCCTATTGATTGTTAGAATTTTTGCCTTCTTGTTTTTATATTGTGTCGCGTACATGTATGTCTATCGTGTTATGTGTCTCGTCACCGTGGGATAGAGAAAAACGTAATTTCGTGTTCTTTGTGTGTTGTGACATGTGGAGAGATTGACAATAAAGCTGACTTTGACTTTGACTTTGAAAAAAAAAAAATATAAAGAGCGAGAGTTGTTTTCTTCCTATTAGTTTCAATTCACAGTTTAATTAGCAGTTTCAATCAGCAAATAACAAAATGCATATTACAGGTAATATTTTATTTCACAACACTTTGCCTTGTTCCTTTGGTGTTAAGACTAAAACACAAAGGCGCTCTTTAAGCAATGCGACAGTGAGCGCCCGGCGCGCTGCGGTTGCGCGACCGCACCAAATTAAGCTCCCTGCGCAGTGCGCACTGAGGTCCACTTAAATTTTAGAAAGTACATCAGGACTTTAAAAATATCTTCTAAATTTCAGCGACGGCTCTGTCACACTAATCGACCAGCGCGGTGCAGTTGGGCGGTCGGCGGCGCGCTACGGTTGAGCGTTCTCTCTCGCGCTCTCTCCCTCGCTCTCTCTCGCTCTCGCACACACGCAAACCGGATATCATACGGAGGCCGCCATTACAGATGCGCAGAACGGATGCGCAAGACACGTCAGCTATATAAAGAGCGAGAGTTCAGTTTTCTACCTAAATCCGTATTACAGGTAATATTTTATTTCACAACACTTTGCCTTGTTCCTTTCTTCTCTGCTGTTCACTTCAAACACGCTCCATGCGACCGCAATGCTCTCGTATCAGACAAGGCTTGCTCGATCACCTGCTCGTTTGCTGTCTCACAATGTACCCTACACAAATCCGAAACATTTGTTGCGGCTCCGAGTCACGACGAGGGGCAAGTTTTGGTTTCCAAGGGTGTTTTTATTCCTCTTCAACGTCTCTCCCATACAGAGCCGCCTCTTTCCCGTGCGCGGTGGTGCGTTTATGGGCAGTCGGAGAAATCAACGCCAACAAAAAAAATTACATCCAGCTTAGTTAAGACCATACCAAAGACTATAAAAATGGGACCCATTGCCTCCCTGCGTGTGTGACGATCATTGGGACTTAAAAAAAAAATTAAAAAAATTTTTGTACCCATGTATAATGCGCACCCCAGATTTTAGGACAATAAATTAGTTAAATTTTGCGCACTATACACAGAAAAAAACGGTATTATAATAATAATATATATAATATATATAATATTTATTTATTTATTATTCACAATTGTCATGGTGATCTTTCTGGTGATTTCTTAACTAGGCTGGATGTATTTTTTTTGTTGGCGTTGATTTCTCCGACTGCCCAGAAAGGCACCACAGCGATCAGTTAGGTCAGGGGTGGGCAAACTTTTTGACTCGCGGGCCGAACTGGGTTCTAAATTTGGACCGGCGGGCCGGACAAGGAGCAGATGGACGTAGACGTTGTGTGAAGTCATATAAGCGACCTGTAAAGGTCATTGCATAAAAGATCTTGGCCTTTAGTAGGTAGTAAAGCATGGATATTCCAAACAATTTTTTTGAAAACAAATGCATTTATTAACAGCATTAAAAAAATAATAATTCACTAAAAAACTGCTATCAGTGATTCTCATAAAATACGACACTGTTATTATGAATAACAATCTCCATCACTTCAGTGCCTGCAGGTCAGATTAATGAAAGATGTTTATCTCACAGATCACATCAAACGGCAAACATTCTGACCAAATATATCATCTTGAAGAATCGGTGAAAGCATACATCCAAATAAAGTAATCAAAACAGCAACACGGTGAGGGGTATCTGAAAATCAGAGCAGAGTTTTAACTCGCAAACACCTGGTAACAGAGGTGAGGAAACGGGAAACACCTCCTTAAAGTAAGCCTTAAGAACTTTACAGGTTAAGATTAGTCGCAAATAGGTGGTGCATCAATGTCCTTGAGCATCCTGCATTGTTTGAAAATGAGAATGGTCGCTAGTTTCAATCCCTGCTATGTGTAAAAATCATATTCAAAATGCATTTTTTTACAATAAACTTGAGAGCCTCCCGTTCATTTTCAGTGGGAACAGTGTTGTTGGTCTCCCTTTTTTGCTAGTGCGTCATAGTCTGGAGTAAAATTTGTTGTGGCAATTCTTAGGCGAGATCCGAGGTGTTGGTCCGTTTACCTTGATCTGTGACGGGTTGATGTTGATGTGGCTGAACGTCACGTCGCGTACGTCGAGCCAAATTGTCCACTCTTTTTTAACATTCGGCACTCACTTCTTTTTTTCGGGCCACTCATTTTAATGGAAGGATTCCAGGGGAAGGTTTGTGGGTGGCTTTAGCGCAAAACTGCATCTGAAAGCTCAGCGCGCGAATTATAAGAATGCTGTCGTCAAAGCCCACGCTCTAAATTCGGGACTGATACGAATAGAGCGAGAGTGCGCCAAGTCCGTACTACGGAGTACGTACACGCACTTGTGAGTGTGCACCGAGCTTTCTGACACGGCTTCCGGTAGTAAATGCGCAGGCGAGCGCTTCGCCATCTACTGGGAAAACGCAGTCATTGCAGGCAAAATGACCAAAAAAAAAAAGTTTAATAATACAATTTGTTCAGGGTTGGCGGGCCGGATTAAACGGTCCCGTGGGCCGGATGTGGCCCGCGGGCCGTAGTTTGCCCACCGCTGAGTTAGGTTAAAATGAAAAGAGAGGAAAGTGACGTTGTAAAGAACCATCCGTGACAAGATTTTCTTCAAAAATTGTTGTACCATGATTTTCTTAAAAAAAAAAAAAAAAATGTTTTTTTATTGTACCCATGTATAATGCGCACCCCAGATTTTAGGACAATAAATTAGTTAAATTCTGCGCATTATACATGGAAAAAAACGGTATTTGGTCAGAATGTTTGCCGTTGGATGTGATTTTGCCTCATTAGATAAACATATTTCGTTAATCTGACCTGCAGGCGCTGAAGTGATGAAAAATGTTATTCATCATAACAGTGTCGTATTTAATAAGAATCACTGATAATAGTTTTTTGGTGGAATATTTTTTTAATGCTGTTAATAAATGCATTTGTTTTCAAAAAGCGCGGCGTTGTTGTGTTGTGAGCAGAGCAGGCACGTGAAAGGGGAGTCGACAACTAGTACGCGGCTCCTGGGCTGGTGCTATGGCTAGTGTCCAAAAAGACGAGGAAATTTGCTCCCCTTTAGGCTTCAAGTCATTCGTTTGGAAGCACTTTGGATTCCAAAGAAAAGATGGTTTAACGGACAAGACACGTGCAGTTTGTAAATCCTGCCATGCGGTGATCAAATATTCCGGGAGCACAAATCTCGCCGCACATTTAAAGAAAAAACACGACATCAAAGTTCAGTGTTAAAATACGCACTTTGTATACTACAATACTCTTGTATTTTCCTAAATAAAGAGTTTGCAGTACCTTGTTGATTTTGCGTATGGATTGTTATAAACCAGGATATTGTTCTATATTTTTTATTTAAAAAAAAAAATCGATCGTAGAGCACTATATCGTGATATATCGTGAATGAATCGCAGCAGGCTTTAAGATATCGGCAAATATCGTATCGTAGTTGTTTGTATCAATATGATATCGTATCGTGACAAAACCCGCGATTTACACCCCTAGCAATTAACACTTTAAAGCGCCATATCCTCTGGACATGTCTTCTGTCACCAGGATGCCATAAAGGACGAGAAATTTTATCGATGGATTTAATGATTTGGAGTGACACAAATGGTTTGATAATATTGTTGTTTATGTAATAGTTATTTAAAATATAGTTTATATATCGTTGTATGGGCCTGTGGAATAATTTGAACTGCGGCACGGCACACGGCATTGTTGACAAAGGACGATCGATGGATTCAATGAATTGGAGTGACTCAGATGGTTTATAAACGTGTTATTTATGTAATAGTTTTTTTTTAAATAACTGAATGTTACGTCAGGCCCGTTCTCAGCTCCTCATTTGTGTTTGTCACGTTAGCATACCGTATCGTTTAGCCTGTTATTGCTCGTTCATGTCTGTTCTTGGTGTTGGATTTTCCGGAGCGACTTACAATATATGTTTTTTTTCACATTTTTGGGCATTTTATGGCTGGTGCGATTTATACTCCGGAGCGACTTATAGTCCGAAAATTACGGTATATATACATACATATACGTATATATATACGTATATATTTACGTATATATATACGTATATGTGTATATATATAAAAAAAAAAAATGGTTTTTCCACTCCAAGCTCGGGTCCTCTACCAGAGGCCTGGGAGCTTGAGGGTTCTGCGCAGTATTTTGGCTGTTCCTAGCACTGCACTCTTCTGGACTGAGATGTCTGATGTTGTTCCTGGAATCTGCTGTAGCCACTCCTCCAGTTTGGGGGTCACTGCCCCAAGTGCCCCAATGACCACGGGCACCACCGAGGCCTTCACTTTCCAGGCCTTCTCAAGCTCTTCTTTGAGGCCCTGGTATTTCTCTAGCTTCTCAATTTCTTTTTTCCTGATGTTGCCATCGCTTGGTATTGCTATATCCACTACAACGGCCTTCTTCTGCTGTTTGTCCACCACCACAATGTCCGGTTGGTTCGCCATCACCATCTTGTCAGTCTGGATCTGGAAGTCCCACAGGATCTTGGCTCGCCCGTTCTCTGCCACCTTAGGGGGTGCTTCCCACTTTGAACTTGGGGCTTCCAGTCCATACTCTGCACAGATGTTCCTGTACACTATGCCAGCCACTTGGTCATGACGTTCCATGTATGCTTTCCCTGCTAGCATCTTACACCCTGCTGTTATGTGCTGGACTGTCTCAGAGGCCTCTTTGCACAGCCTACACCTTGGGTCTTGTCTGGTGTGGTAGATCTTGGCCTCTATTGCTCTGGTGTTCAGAGCCTGTTCCTGTGCTGCCATGATGAGTGCCTCTGTGCTGTCCTTCAGTCCAGCTTTTTCCAGCCATTGGTAGGATTTCTTGATGTCAGCCACTTCACTTATCTGCCGATGGTACATCCCATGTAGGGGTTTGTCCTCCCATGATGGTGTCTCTAGCCACTCTTCCTCTGTTTGCCATTGTCTGAGACATTCACTGAGCACGTCATCCGTTCGGGCCTTTTCCTTGATGTACTCATGGATCTTGGCTGTTTCATCCCGAACAGTGGCTCTCACACTCAGTAGTCCTCGGCCTCCTTCTTTACGGCTAGTGTACAGTCTCAGGGTGCTGGACTTAGGGTGGAACCCTCCGTGCATGGTTAGGAGCTTCCGTGTCTTGACATCTGTGGTCTGCGTCTCTTCCTTTGGCCAGCTTATTATTCCTGCAGGGTATCTGATGACTGGCAGGGCGTAGCTGTTTATTGCCCGGATCTTGTTCTTGCCATTTAGCTGACTTCTGAGGACTTGCCTTACTCGTTGTAAGTATTTGGCTGTGGCTCCTCTCCTTGTGGCTTCATCGAGGTTGCCATTTGCTTGTTGGATACCAAGGTACTTGTAGCTGTCCTCAATGTCTGTTATTGTTCCTTCTGGGAGTGAGACCCCTTCTGTATGGACTACCATCCCTCTCTTTGTCACCATGCGACCGCACTTCTCTAGTCCGAATGACATTCCAATGTCTGTGCTGTAGATCCTGGTTGTGTGGATCAGTGAATCGATGTCTCGCTCGCTCTTGGCATACAACTTTATGTCATCCATGTATAGGAGGTGACTGATGGTGGCCCCATTTTTGAGTCGGTATCCGTAGCCAGTCTTGTTGATTATTTGGCTGAGGGGGTTCAGACCTATGCAGAACAGCAGTGGGGACAGAGCATCTCCTTGGTATATGCCACATTTGATGGAGACTTGTGCAATTGGCTTGTAATTGGCCTCAAGGGTTGTTTTCCACAGTCCCATCGAGTTTGCAATGAAGGCTCTCAGGTTCCTGTTGATGTTGTACAGTTCCAAGCATTCAGTGATCCATGAGTGTGGCATGGAGTCGTAGGCTTTCTTGTAATCAATCCAGGCAGTGCACAGGTTGGTGTGTCGAGTCTTGCAGTCTCGGGCGACTGTTCCGTCAACCAGCAGCTGGTGTTTGGCTCCTCTGGTATTGTTGCCTATGCCTTTCTGTGTTGTGCTCATGTATTGAGCCATGTGTACACTTATCTTAGCCGCTATGATGCCTGACATGATCTTCGATGTTGTAGGGAGACAGGTTATTGGCTGATAGTTGGATGGGACTGTACCCTTTGTGGGATCCTTCAGGATCAGGACTGTGCGTCCTTCAGTTAACCATTCGGGGTGAGTTCCAACTTTTAGTAGCTGGTTCATTTGTTCTGCTAGGCGCTCATGGAGTGCAGTGAGCTTCTTAATCCAGTAGGCATGGATCATATCTGGCCCGGGTGCTGTCCAGTTCTTCATACCTGAGACTCTTTCTTGGATGTCTGCCACAGTGATGGTAACTGGGTTCTGCTCAGGGTGGTTGCTGTGGTCTTCTCTTAGAGAGACTAGCCATTGTGCCTCACACAATGCCTCCTATTCCTATTCCTTATTCCCATTCAGATTGACGAGGAATATATATATATATGTTTCCTCCTAGCGGTCTTTATCTTGATTCTTTTTGCACACAAAACACAAAGCTTTTCCTGTGCTGCAGAACATGCAGAGTAATTGCAAACAAGATGTTTCGATGGTAATGGTGGTGCCCTAAGTGGCCTCATTACAGAGAGGGATCAGTCAGTGTGGGAGGTGTGGAGTGGATGTAAGATTTATGTGGCAACTTTCCCTTCTCCTGGACTTCTTTTGTTGTGCAACACACCTTCATCCTGGTGATGTCCAATCTTTTGCTTTTATCTAACCACACTGTAATTAATTAAACCGTTTTTGATCAATTGTGGTCAAAACACACATACACGCGCACACGCATGCGCACGTGCACACACGCACGCATACACACACACACCCACACGCACACACACACACGTTACACACACACGCACACACATAGACATACTGTTATCTTTCCCAAACAGACACTGAAGCCCTCTCAGCTGTCAAATCAGCACCATTCAGAATTGTGACTGAGCTTGGCAGATTGACAGATAGCCATCACAGCATTGTGTGCTATAATTAAACTACTAAGAGATTTCACAAGGCATTTGAATATGAATGTTTTCTGCCTATAAGACTCCAACCATCACACACTTTAATTAGCTCAGTCAGCACAGGCTCTTGTGTTTTGAATTACGGAGGAGCAAATGGAAAATGAATCACTCTGTGTGTATGCATGCAAAATTCTGTCTTCTGCTGTAAAGGTGGTTGTTGATGACTCAGGTGGTGCTACGCTGCCCCCATGATGTGCTGATGTGAGCATTTTCAACTTTGTGATTGACAGGTTCACCTACGAGATCGCTCCAGTGTTTGTTTTAATGGAGCAGCTGACCTTAAAGAAGATGAGAGAGATGATTGGCTGGCCTGATGGCGAGGGAGATGGCCTCTTCTCGCCAGGTTAGTGACAAAAGAAAAATATATGGATAAAGTGGTGATTGGCAGTGACAAATATGAGCGTGAACAATGTTCACACGATGGGGGAGAAAGTTTGCCTTAGATCAGGGGTCACCAAACTACGGCCCGCGGGCCGGATACGGCCCGCGGGACCGTTTAATCCGGCCCGCCAACCCTGAATAAATTGTATTATTAAACTTTTTTTTTTTTTTGCTCATTTTGCCTGCAATGACTGCGTTTCCCCAGTAGAAGGGGGAGCGCTCGCTTGCGCATTTACTACCGGAAGCCGTGTCAGAAAGCTCGGTGCACACTCACAAGTGCGTGTACGGACATGGCGCACTCGCGCTCTATTTGTATCAGTCCCGAATTTAGAGCGTGGGCTGTGACGACAGCATTCTTGTAATTCGCGCGCTGAGCTTTCAGATGCAGTTTTGCGCTAAAGCCACCCACAAACCTTCCCCTGGAATCCTTCCGTTAAAATGTCGCCCAAGTAAAGCAGGGTGAACACAGTGCCGAGCGTTTAAAAGAGTTGCCAATTTGGCTCGACGTACGCGACGTGACGTTCAGCCACATGAACGTCAACATCTACCCGTCACAGATCGAGGTAAACGGACCAACACCTCGGATCTCGCCTAAGAATTGCCACAACAAATTTTACTCCAGACTATGACGCACTATCAAACTTTAACAAAAAAGACAGCGGTGTCTACAAGCCTACTGGAACCTACAAAAGGATTATAAGGAAGGAACACAAGAACTTTAAGAGACTGCTCATATGTGTCAGAGAGGTTCTGCTCTGACAACTGAGCTGAACTTTTGTCTGTTAAGATTGTGCATGGCACAACAGAAAGTTAATGTTCCATGGTTTTTTTTCTATGAAGAACCCAGAGAGAGTTATTTAGTTATTATTTATTTCTTGTTTTTTCTGTGAAGAACTCAGAGAGGGTTTAGTTATTATTTATTTCATTAATAGTGTTATTATTTGTTTCCTGACCTTTTTTCTGTAAAGAACCTGGAAAGGGTTATTAAATAACCGTTATTTGGTTATGTGTGGCTTTCTGGAAAACAATAATTTTTTTAAGCTCCCCTACGATCGTCACACTTTTTCTGTTACAAACTGCCACCGGCCCGCCATCAGAGAAGGGAAAGGTTATGTGGCCCTCACAGGAAAAAGTTTGGGGACCCCTGCCTTAGATACTGGGACGATCGTGAAGTGAAGCATACTTTGTGAATCGGACCAAATTATAAAAAACAAAAAACATTTATGTCTCTTGTGCTCAACAGGCGGCGCTATTTCCAACATGTACAGTGTGATGATCGCTCGTTACAAGTATTTCCCCGAGGTCAAGACAAAGGGCATGTCTGCTGCTCCTCGCCTGGTTCTGTTCACGTCCGAACATGTAAGTTGTATGAGACCACTGGACATGAAAACACACAGAAATTACTTTTATTACATGTCCTTAGAGCAGGGCTGGGGAAAAAAATGTAAAACATAGGCCAAATCATGGAGAGAATGCAAAAAACACGTACGGAAAATGCTTTGACAATAATCACAAGTATCGTAATTATGTCATTCAAAATGTATTCTCATATTTATTTTATTATTTATAATTATTGTTTTTTAATCAACCAATAGTTTAATAAAATAAGTAAAGGCATTTTAATTGAACATTTACTATGTTTTTAACATTTTAATTTAAACATGTTTTTTTATATAAAAAATGAATAACCTACAAGAAAAATTTGTGAAACCAATGCATTAAATCAATACTGTCCACGAGACAATTTAAGTGGATGCTCGGTGGGCTCGGTTGAAGAACAGAGCGGGTCCGAATACTTTGCCTGCGGCTGCTTTAGAGAATTGTGTAGCTGTGATTTGGCCACAAAAGCTCCATTGCCCTTGATGGCTTTTGAACATTTGTCAATAAGAGAGTCATTGTTTACCTGATGTGTGTTGTTCCTGTAGAGTCACTACTCCATAAAGAAGGCTGGTGCCGCTCTGGGTTTTGGCACCGAGAATGTGATTCTGCTGAGCACAGATGAGAGGTATTGTATTTATGTAACATGTAAATAAACAAACAAACAACATTACCGTCTCTAAAATTTCATTTCGGTTCATTTGGACAGTGAAACCCTTAGCATTTGACAGCTTAGCGATTGCCATTTTTACTAGTGTATCGTTCCCTTGCTCATGGCTCTCCAATTGACATTGGAGCAAAAGTGCTACCTGGCAAGATGTCTTGACTGCTCTTTAAGAAGCTTTATGGTTGTCACAGTACTCCAATGCTCAGTCCAAGTTGCGCTCTCTGTTGCAAGTCTCTCAAAACAGGATCTGTTCTTGACATACCATGCACTGAATATGTCACACCTGATCAAGCTTTACCTGTTTGAAAACTGTCAGATGCTAATTGCTAATGTCAAATGCTAATAGAAAAAAAGGGGAGTACATAATGGCTTTTGGACGCACCCCATATAAAGAGGTGTTTCTCACTCTTTTAGGGGGAGGGTCATTCCTGCTGATCTGGAGGCTAAGGTCATTGACGCTAAACAGAAGGTAAGGTCTTGATGTGCCTTCCCTCTTCCTTATTTGCTTTGTCACTGATGTTCATGATCCTCAAGTGCTACGTGTGTGTGCGTGTGTACATTTCACAGGGTTACGTGCCGTTATTTGTCAATGCCACAGGTGGCTCCACCGTCTATGGCGCCTTTGACCCTATCAATGAGATTGCTGACATTTGCGAGAAGTACAACCTGTGGCTGCACGTTGACGTGAGTGGTTATTTATGTCATGATTCCTATTCAGCTAATAGTAAGGAGAGGTCACCGTCGTGATGCCTTTTGTCTCCCGTAGGGTGCGTGGGGTGGTGGTCTGCTGATGTCAAGGAAACACCGCCATAAGCTCAATGGAATTGAGAGGTGATTTGCTAACACGACAGTATGTTACCTGTATTCCAAGTCAGTAGAAGAGAAAACGCTGTTTGAATTTTGCAGAGCCAACTCTGTCACATGGAACCCTCACAAGATGATGGGCGTGCCGCTGCAGTGTTCAGCCATCCTCGTTCGGGAAAAGGTAGGCTAGCAGCGGTTATTGTAACGTCAGCTCATTTATCTTGATATTTTCTGAGCCATGCCTCGAGCAGAGGATTTCTAGAAATTTGAATGTATGTGTGTTTACAGGGACTGATGGGGGGCTGTAACTCCATGTGTGCTGGCTATTTGTTCCAACAAGACAAGCAATACGACGTCACGTATGACACCGGAGACAAAGCCATCCAATGTGGCCGGCACGTGGATATATTTAAATTCTGGCTCATGTGGAAAGCCAAGGTAAAAGGACATATGCTATCCTCAAAATAATATTACAAATCACATACCATTATTCGAGCCTGGGCCCTTGAGTACTTAATTGTGATTTTTAATGCCGTGTTTCCCTTTACAGGGCACCACTGGGTTCGAGCAGCACATTGACAGGTGCTTGGATCTGTCTCAGTACCTGTATAACAAGATTAAGAACAGGGAGGGATATGAGATGGTGTTTGATGGAGAGGTAAGAAATCAGAATTTTGTGTTTGCTATGTGTCTCGTGTTTTTTTTTTTTCAACGAACTTGTGAATATTTTTGTCCACAGCCTCAGCACACCAACGTTTGCTTCTGGTACATTCCGCCCAATTTGAGGGGGATGCCGGACACTGAGGAGAGGCGGGAAAAGCTGCATAGGGTGAGAGAGCATCTGTCGAAGAGCATTTCGTAACGTTTGTAAACGATATGTGGCACAAATGAATCTGACGACCACTGACCTGAAGTTTAACCATGACAAAACGGATATATATTGGAGTCTCGGTTTTCAACCACAATCCGTTCCAGAAGGCTGTTCGAGAAGTGACTCGTTCGAATTCCGAATCATGTTTCCCTATTACAGGTAATGGGAAAAAAGTCAATTTCAAGCAAAACAAACAAACAAACAAAAAAAACGGCTTTTTTAAGCATTTTTTTCATTTGCGCGTTTTTGTCCGATCGCGCAACTGCAGCGCACCGCCGAACGCACAACCGTAGCGCGTCGCCAACCGCGCAACTGCACCGCGCTGGTCGCATTATTTTGACAGAGCCATCGCTGAAATTTAGAAAATATTTTTAATGTCCTGATGTACTTTCCAAAATTTAAGTGGACCTCAGTGCGCAAGGAGCTTAATTTGGTCCGATAGCGCAACCGCAGCGCGCCGGGCGCTCACTGTCAAAGTCAAAGTCAAAGTCTGCTTTATTGTCAACATCTTCACATGCCGAGACACACAAAGAGATCGAAATTACGTTTTCCCTATCCCCTATCGCATTGTTTTAAGAGCGTCTTTGTGTTTTAGGATGGCTTTACTGCTCCCACTTGATTCCTTTGGATGCATGATTAGTAGGGGTGTAAATCGCGGGTTTTGTCACGATACGATATCATATCGATACAAAGGACCTCGATACGATATTTGCAGATATCTTAAAGCCTGCTGTGATTCATTGACGATACATCACCATATAGTGCTCTACGATCGATTTTCTATTTTTTAAATAAAAAATATAGAACAATATCCTGATTTATAACAATTCATATGCAAAATCAACAAGGTACTGCAAACTCTTTATTTAGGAAATTACAAGAGTATTGTAGTATAAAAAGTGCTTATTTTAACACTGAACTTTGATGTCGTGTTTTTTCTTTAAATGTGCGGCGAGATTTGTGGTCCCTGAATATTTGATCACCGCATGGCAGGATTTACAAACTGCACGTGTCTTTTCCGTTGAGCCATCTTTTCTTTGGAATCCAAAGTGCTTCCAAACGAATGACTTGAAGCCCAAAGGGGAGCGAATTTCCTCGTCACTTTGGACACTAGCCCTAGCACCAGCCCAGGAGCCGCGTACTAGTTGTCAACTCCTCTTTCACGTGCCTGCTCTGCTCAGAACACAACACGCCGCGCACTGCTCCCGGAAAGAGGAAGCAAGCAACAATGAACTGGATTTCAAAATAAAGTCGCGTCTAATGTCCGAGGTCAAACACGGGGATATAAATCGATGTTTACGTTTAGCATCGATGCCAATAAATCGTAGAGCATTATATCGATTAATCGGTGTGTATCAATGAATCGTTACACCCCTAATGATTAGAGTTGATGCAATCCTCAGAGTAACAAGAATGTAATAACGAACGTAGTCAGTTGGCATGCGGGTCGTCTCGGCTCAACTCGCGAGGTTCGACAACCGAATTTGGTCCGACATCCGAAGCAAAAAAATCTCGAATTTTTTGTTCGAATACCAATTTGTTCGAGAACCGAGACGTTCGAAAACCTGTACCCCCAAAAAGTAATCAAAATCCTACCAACAGAAAATGTGGGTGAGAATAATAAATAGAGTGGATTTGATACAGTGAAGGTTTTGCACTAACACTGAATGCTATTTGGAACTGTTGTGCCAAATTGTGGAACCAAGGTTAGCGTTAGCCTAAGCCTTGAAACCAAGGCTAAACATTGGTGAAATATAGCTCTCCTTCCCAACTAACTTCCTAACTATCTTCATTGTCAGGTTGCACCAAAAATCAAGGCCATGATGATGGAGTCAGGGACCACCATGGTGGGCTACCAGCCTCAGGGCAATAAAGTCAACTTCTTCCGTATGGTGGTCTCCAACCATGCGGCCACCCAATCTGATATCGACTTCCTCATCGATGAGATAGAGAGGTTGGGTCATGACCTGTAGACCTCCGTTCACAGCGCTCCTGCGTTGTTCTACGGCACATCATCCAGACGAGAGAACCCAATAAGACGACTTCAAGACCCCCACCCCCGCTCCCTGCACACACATTTGTCCTCCTTTAGCTGCGTATATGCCGATATAGTATCAGGTAACTGATGGATGTGTGCTCGTGGGATGTCTTGTACTGCGTGTGTTCAATCTAGTGTCATTTAATGTAAATTGTTGTTCACTGTGAACATGTGTGTGTGTGTGTCTGTCTGTGTGTGTGTGTGCGCTCGCGAGGGTGTACTTGTGTGAGCAAATAGCAGAAAAGCACAGCTCCAAATTATTCTTGTCTACACAAGAGTGTGGTGGGCACACCGTGTGCATATATATAAAGTATTTCAGAGCTATTTATTAAAGATAAGCTAATGAACGTATAGGTACAGCATAGCTACAAAATGTCATTTTTTGAGAAGATCTGTCACATTCTTGAAGTTGGACAGGTCATGGCAATGAAAAAATGCAGTTGTGAAGATTTTAAAAATGCTGGCTCATTGTCGGTTTGATGCAATCTTGTGATACCTGTATGTGTTCTTAGAAAGTATTTCTTCATATTTTATTCTACAGAAAATATTGCATTTCACTGTATACAAATTCAGGTATTTTAATGTAAATGTATCTTCATGTGTGGTACATGGTGATAATTTGTACATTTAAAATGGAAATAATACTGGCCAAAGAAAGAATAGAGTGGAAATAGTGCAAGTCATTATTCCTCATATATAACTTCTAGATGTTTGTAACATGTGACCCTCAACTGCAATGCAATTTCTATCGTGCGTTTACTTTTGTGATTGTGAGTCTTTGGATGTCTGAGCTAAGTGACGAAAGAAATCTAAAGTATATGTTCCGCTGGCTAAGCGAGTCGCATAGGAATGTGAGAATGTATTCTCTTCTTGAGAATGGGTAGCAAGAGTTGTGGTATCTGCTGGAATTCCAATGCATTTACTGTAATATAATATATTTATTGTAATACATATTCATTGTATTTCCAGTATTATGGGAGCTCAACGGAATATCTTGTTTGAGTAGTTCGTCTTTGTGTCTTTGCACTAGGTTCACCTTTCTTTCCTCCATTGTAAATGGATGTGTACAATGAGATTTAATTTAATGAAACATTGATGGTAACCAGGGACCATTATGTGAATAGGATTATTGCAAAATCATATTGAAACAATTTGTTGTCAGGAAATCCTTTACGTGACCAGGATGGTTTTGAGATCAATATAGCTGTAAAGAATGTTAGCCAGGAGATTATCTGGAGGCACTTTAATAAAAAACACAGCGTCTCTATACGATGTTTAATAAAGTCTATGAAACTTATGAATCATTGTTGAATCTTCAATTTACGACTTAAATATAAAACACTACACCCGTACACAAACATAGACCACACGCTCCCACATATAATAATAATAATAATAATAATAATAATAATAATAATAATAATAATAATAATAATAATAATAATAATAATAATAATTGGTAAATAGACAGTGCTCGAAGAGCAGTTTCTTTTTTCTTTTTTTCCAGGAATATGCAGGGAAGCATAATTGATTTTAGTATTGAGAGATATGTGAGAATATAATAGGATTCGGCAGCTATGCGCCCCCTAAAATAGAAAGAGAACGGCTACAGAGTTTCATGTATTCCCAACGACCTCATTAAAATAAAAATAAAGTCAATGGAAATAAAGTCACCGTTGCGCTGAGGAAAGGAATGCTTGCGCTCTCTAGTGGTGGAGTTTATGTCTTGATATTCCAAAATAACTCCAAACATTTTTGATTCAGCAGTTTAAACGTAGTAAATGTCAAGGCATCACAGCCATAAACATTGGACTTCTATTTTGAAGTGAAAAGACAATAGTTGTAAACTTCAGTTAGTGACTCTAAGCTAAAACGTTCATAGATTTCTGTCAAATACCGAATCTCTTCAGAAAATTGTGATATTTAATATTTAGTGTTAATTAAAAATTCGTAAATATGCCATGTTGAGGAAACATTTATGAATATAAATAAAGTCGAATTTGTGTGGATTTCTCTCATTTGGTGTAACCAATAAATATGTGGTGTAACTGATGGTGCTTGCATCAGAGCCTAAAATGTCAGAATATATCTAAAACAAATCTCAAAATAAACTGTCAGAATATATCTAAAATAAATGTATACTATAGTAGAAACATATCTATTGAAATATCTTAAACCTAAATTCTATACAAATAATGTACATGCTTCTTCGGACGCAAATATTTCCTGCCACGTAACAGCGCATGCGTAGCGGATGACTACCCATTTGACGACGTGTACCCGGTCTGTACAAGTAGTCGGGTACCTATCGTTCCTCAGACTTAGCTTGCAAAACCCTAAGTAAGCGTTATCATGGGAGGATCGCAGAGTGTGGAGATACCTGGCGGTGGCTCAGAGGGCTACCACGTCCTCCGTGTGAGTTATTTGCATGCATATCCTGATTCCTTAGTGATATCCTGCTTCTAGCACGTAGCCTAGCATTGCTAATTTTCCAGTACTGTGTTGACTAGTAAGATGAGTGTCATGTCGGACCAATGTGGCGGAGAAAGACAAATCACACATGCAACGTTGTCGTGTGTATGGGATGCTTTCGGTTTGCGCCTACAAGTGGCAACCTGTAAAATAAAGCAATAAGTTGCTAAATGCTACATGCTATGCGGCTGCAGCGAATGGCACCTGCCACAATGGTTTGCAGAATGCTCTCGTTGTATGATGTGTGGACTCTTTATCTGTGCAGCGAGGGATATTTAAAACGTGTGTGCACCGCATTTGTTGTGAATTTTCCCATTCTCTTAATTTTAACATCGTGAGCTAAATGCAAATTTTGGCATTCCTATGCATTGACAGAAATAAAGCAATGCAAGCAATTAGATCCCACTCGATATCTTTATTATTCCCCGGAAGACTGAGATCATGTGTTTTGTACTTTCCACAAACAATCCAGAGATTGATAGTATATTGGGCATCCCTACTCTTTGTCTTGCAGGTTCAGGAGAATTCCCCAGGTCACCGAGCAGGACTGGAACCTTTTTTTGACTTCATTGTCTCCATCAACAACACCCGCCTGGTAAGTCAACTGTAGAATGTGCTCACAACTGGAAATTCAAACTAAAAAAAAAAAACAGTTGTCTGTAATTAGCTAATATAATAGGATGAACACTTACCTAATTGCTTCTTCTGTATGACTTTTGGTCCACAGAACAAAGACAATGACACCTTGAAGGACCTTCTGAAAGCCAGTGTGGAGAAACCAGCCAAGATGTTAGTTTACTCCTCAAAGACTTTGGAGCTGAGGGAGTCCACAGTCACACCCAGCAACCTGTGGGGTGGTCAGGGTTTGCTCGGGGTCTCCATTCGCTTCTGCAGCTTTGAAGGTGCCAATGAGAACGTCTGGCACGTGCTGGTATGTAAACCTCACTCTCGCAGCTGTCGCCCAACGCTCACTTGCTGCACACTTCCTAGGAAGTGGAGCCAAATTCACCCGCAGCTCTCGCTGGTTTGAGACCACACACTGACTACATCATTGGAGCCGACACTGTTATGAATGAGGTGGGCTATCAATGCATGAACCTGTGTTTGTCCTCTTTTACCCGGTCGTGTTAATTGATTGTCTTTCCTGCGCAGTCCGAGGACTTGTTCTCATTGATCGAGAGCCACGAGGGGAAGGGACTGAAGCTCTACGTGTACAACACAGATACTGACAACTGCAGAGAGGTGGTCATTACACCCAACAGTGTCTGGGGAGGAGAGGGAAGGTAATATTAAAGATATTCACCTTTCCTTGAAAAAGAACATAATGTCCATTTTTAGTCCTTAGCGATATTGTAAAATTTTCTGTGTATATTAAAAAAACTATAATGATCGCACAGATTCGTCAGCACGAAGCTGTGCAATGTTTTCTTTACTTGAAGTTAGTCTTGGGATCATGGTTCCAATTAGAAGAAACATCTTCAACTGGGCGAGTAACAAACAAACCAAGGAGGTAATTAGTCTGTTTATCGCTAATGTTAGTTAGAGCGAGCTTTCCAAGCAGGAATATACAACAATCCATCTCATTTATGGTTGTGTCCTTTGGGGATTTGTACTTCAAGACGATGCTTTGGGAAGCTATTATTAGTCATTTAATTAAAGTAGCAGCAGCAGTAAAATGCAATTGTTCTTTTTGCTTAAGGGCCTCACTCATGGTTGCTGTTAGAGTATAATTGGAGGAGAAATCATGGTGATAAAACCACATGGCCAAAGTCAAATGAATCCGGGAAATGCACATATTAGACACCAACAAATACTTGTGCGTTAGTTGTAGTAGTAGTAGTAATAATAATAACTTTTTATTTTTCCATCAGCGACTATTTCATGGTAGTAAAGATTTTTCTTGTCGACCAGATTTTTTTTTTTTCTATTGGTAGATTATTAGTGCTTGAGGTCTGTAGGCATCACTGACAGAATGTCAACATTTGACTTAAAATATCATCTTTGTTCATTTTCTCTCCACCACAGCCTTGGATGCGGGATTGGCTATGGATACCTGCACAGGATTCCAACACGACCTTTTGAGGAGGGAAAGAAGTTCAGCTTTCCAGGGAATGCTTCTGGAGGGCCCGTCAGTCCGTTGAAGGATGGATTCACTGAGGTTTATAATGTCAACATTCCACTTCTACAATATCTTTTAGCAGCTGTGAAAATGAAGAACTTTTTGCCCAGGTCCAGTTATCAGCAGTGACCCCGCCTCCTACTGCCCCCACTATCCCCTCTGGCCTCGAAGACTCGCTGTCAGGCCTGTCAATCAGTACAGCCCCGCCCACCATGCCGAGCGAACTGCAGACCGGTACGTCTTGTATTTCATGTGATCATAACACCAACATTGTAATCTATGTTATGTATCCTGCCCTCCGAATATGTTGAATATCCGAAGACGGTAAGGTCAACCACTAGGCCAGGT
Source organism: Syngnathus typhle (assembly GCF_033458585.1). Taxonomy (NCBI): domain Eukaryota; kingdom Metazoa; phylum Chordata; class Actinopteri; order Syngnathiformes; family Syngnathidae; genus Syngnathus; species Syngnathus typhle. Next base: position 2,880,099 of record NC_083750.1, on the reverse strand, counting down.
TGAAGGTTGACTCCTGGTTTAATAACAAGGGAAAGGGTGAAACTGGGAGAATTCAAACCACATTGCATAATCAGTCATATGAACTAAATGAATTAAATCGATATGAAATCTCAATCATGCTTTTATCCTATCGTCTAACATCACAGAAACTGTAATTTCAGAACTCAAAAATCTATTTTGATCCATAATAACTTAAAGATACATACCAACAATGCCTTGTATAACACAAAATGTAGGTAGTAGTTACATTACGAACTGCAGGAGAGAATAGAACAAGCAGCGGTCTCTTTCGACATTGTGCTGAAACATGCGCTTACTTCCTGATTCTATTCACGTGACCTACTCTATCTTAACACTGATCACAGACTACTGGCTGGCTCCTTGGTCTGCGATACTGGTCCAGGGTGAAGTGCAGAGTTATGTTTCCCACTCCCGTATTCAATACATGTGGCTGTATACTTGCAATCCTGGGCCATGTGCTTAGTAGATGTGCAACATTTAAAGCAGATTCTGTGCTCTTTCAGGAACGCTCTCCTCTCTTCTATGGGTTACTCCCAAAAACCCCGACATTTCCTTAACAGGTGGGGCTTTTTGTGAATAGGGCACTGGCGATCAGGGCTCTCGGCTCCAGCGCTGCGCTCCGCAGCACCGACGTCCGTCTTGTGGACTGAGATCTCCCTCTGTTAGATTCAAAAGTTAAAGTCCCAATGATCGTCTCACACACACACATCTGGGTGTGGTGAAATTTGTCCTCTGCATTTAACCCATCCCCATGTGATTTTGATCCATCCCCTGGGGGAGAGGGGAGCAGTGAGCAGCAGCGGTGCCGCGCTCGGGAATCATTTGGTGATCTAACGGTTAGATTCCAGATCTGGACATTTTTCCAACCCATAATGCTGAGTGCCAAGCAGGGAGGCAATGGGTCCCATTTTTATAGTCTTTGGTATGACCCGGCCGGGGTTGTCTGTGCATTTTCATGTTCTTGCCTGGTTCAGGAATGTCCGTTTGGCTAATGACCTTGAAGCTCTGGTCATTCATGATTTTAGCCTGATGAAAGATGAAGTCCACGAAAATTTCGAAGGGGGGGAATGAAACTCCATAATGTTGTTTGTAGCTGAATCTGTTAGTCCGCCACTTCTCTTGCAGGCTAAAGGGCAGCCTTTGAACCAGGGGACTTATTCCTCTGTGTCTAGGTACTGAAGGCCTGGAAGGGTTTCGTCTGCCTTGGCTGGTCTTAATTCCATCAAGAGGTCACTGAGCTCATGGAGCTTTGCACAGTGTTTGTTGGTGATTTTTGGGAAATTGTTGATGCGTTGGAAGAGAGCCTCTTTGACTACTTCAGGGGCTCCGTAGCATCCGTCCAGTCAGTCCCATGTCATCTGGAGTCCTCGTTGGGGGTGATTAGCATTGACATCCCTGATACGCTTTGCATGCTCTCCCGACTCTTTCCCGAGCCACTTGACTAGTAGATCCATCTCCTCGCTGGGAGTGAGATTGAGTCCTCTCACAGCGTTTTGGAAGAACAGTTGCCAAGCTCTGTAGCTTGCAGGCTTGTCGTTGAATTGAATCATACATGTAGTGACCAGCTCGCGACGTGCGAAATATCTGACAACGTCGTTGATACCTGATTGGTCGTGCTGGTTGCGCTGAGGTGTGTAGTTGGGCACGGTAGGACCTGATGGACCCCGGTATCTGGGTGTAGCTGTATTTGTGCCCTGTTGGCCCTGTGTATTTCTTGGAATAAGAGATGTGAGAGGGGCATGTTGTTGTGGCCAATGAGCTGGTAGTCTGTTCGCTGGTGTATAGGTGAGGTTGGCATCGGTCGGACCATTCTCTGATATGGGCCGTGGAGCTGTAATAGAGTTGCCTGGCACGGTATTTGCACGTAGATATGAATCGTCACCTTGCGGGGGAAGATAAGGTGCTGATGCAAACTCTACGTGTAGCCGTCTTGCCTCGTCGTGAGAGTGGAAATGTGGTGCCATTGTTGGCTCTGTGAATCGCTGTCCAGGCTCATCTTGAGAAAATGGTTGTGATGCCAAGGTTAGCCGAGTACGTAGCTGAACAGGCTCATCCTGGGAGAGTACATGTGGCGGCGCTGGGGGCTCTGTGTATAGCTGGTTAGTGTCATCCTGAGTGAGAAGGTGCAGAGGCGGGTTGGATAATATGTTTAGCGGGTCAGTTTCGGTAAGAGCATATACTTCCAGCGCAGTGGTTGAATGCTCCTTGGACTGCTGAGCGATATATTCACTGGTCCATTCCAGTGGGTTAAAGGGATTCTCATCGAGTTGAATCTTCCTGCTACCTCGCTCAGTACCGTTGATGCTAGCCGCTGCTTCTAGAGCCTCTGCTTTGGCCTCAGCCGCAGCCACTTCATCATGAGTGCCTCTAATTGTGCCTTTTCCTTTTTCAGAACCATTTCTTTATCTAGTTGTACTAGGTTCATCTTGTTTTTTCTTTTTCAATTACTTCTCTGGTTCTTCTATATCAAACAAATTTGTTTTAGGTTCATTTACCTGACATGTTTCGGCGGAATCTTCCGCCTTCATCATTTCTTTATCTGTGAAGGAAAGGAGTACTTTCGCTGCCTCGGCTTCGGCGCGGGCCATGGCAGCAGCATTGTCAGAGGACGTTTTTGTAGAACATGATTTGTAAGATTTAGACTTCAGTGACTGTTCTTTTTGTCCATCCATAGTCTGAGTTTGGCGTTTAACTTTGTTGCCTTCTGAGATGAAGATTGTTAGGGTGGTGCTCACTCTAACTTATTTTGCAAGAACCACACTGGAGTCAAGTTAGTCATTTTAGACACCTGCAGGCGGCGAGTTCACTCGTCGCTGTGCTTACAGCGATGGTCGAATGAAGTCTGACTCAGGCCTCGTCAGGTGCTTATTTATTGAGAGAAACAGAGTGGGGTTGAAAGTGGGGGTGTTGGAACACACAGGATAGGGTGGAGACGCTCCCCTGCTGATCAAAGCATAGCAGGTGGCCTTTTACGACTTTCTGTAAACAAAGCAACTTTGATTGCTTCCTCTGCGTCTAGTCAATCAGTTGAAAGGATCTTAGCACTTTGGTAAACTAATTTTGTCTAGACAGGACAAACTCGTTAAATTATTACAGGTTACATTCCAACATAATCATACGATGAAGATATTCTGCAAACCCTAACATATCCCTCCTGTTTTATCATATGATTATGTCAAACCCGAACAATCAAACATAAGTAAGAAAATACAATGAAAGCAATAACTTCCAGTGAGGTTTTTCCCTCAATACTCCAGTCCAAAGTATGTCCAATTTAAAAACCTGCGGCCAGATTAAATGCAGGAAAAGAGTTACACGGTCCCTCTGCCTTAGGCGACCAGACTGTTATCAATCAAGATAAAAATTGCTCGTGATTGTTCAGCCGTTGGGGGCTTGGCACGCCCACTGGTGGAGGGTGAGCACGATTCTCACCCCCTTCGCAGATCTGCTCCGTCCGGGGAGAACTTGGAAATATCTGCTGCGTGGTCGTTGTCTTCAGTGGCTCAGGGTGGACGACCTGGCCACCAAGGGGGAAGAGGATTATTCTGCCTCTGTTTGTACCGGGGGCGGGGACGCTGTTGATGGCGGATCTGGTTCCTGGCAGGAAACCTTCACCGGGGCGCACTGGGACAGATGATACCACGTATCTCCTTTGCCGGCCAGCCGGACGGCATGTGAGATGGGCTCATTCGAGATGTTTCTTCTGCTCCTCCCATCACTGTGTGTTGAATTCTTACGTGTCCTGTTAAGACTCCAAAAACAATCACATTTGACAAAACATTGAATCTTACAGTAGATTAAATCATTCTACTCCCCCACCGTTTTGACACATTCACGTAATGTGTCAATAGCGTCGTTGGGGAGCGAAAAGGACCAGCAAGGTGTCTCGGACACATTATCATACCCATCCCAGCTAGACTAGTTGGTCCTGTCTTGTCCAGCCACAGGAAACGGGCCTTCTCCATTGAACCATTTGACGTCAATGGTGCCCCTTCCAACATCCGTGGAGACAATGGAACAGAACGGTCCATGTGCAACACCACAGGAGCCGACTCCCACAGCCTTTTGACACCACAATACCACACTCCCCCTTCCACAGTCCAGTCTCAGTTGAGACAATGGAAGGCAGGAAGGCACAGGTGAGACACCGGAGGCGCAAACTCCCGCAATCCTTCCACAAACCAATTACAACAAAAGCCCAAATCATTTATTTCTGTTTGGGAGGACCACAACGGCCAAATTTTACAAATGACAAACCTCAAGACGCGACGCAGGTCTTGGAACCACATCGACGACCGCCAAACGCAAATGCCGGGTCAAGGACTGTTCTTCGCCTGTTCTTTGCAACTCTTGTAGTCAATTTTATTGCCCTTTTGAACTGGTCAGATAGGGGTGTTTGCGAGAAGAGTTTGAGCACTTCCTAATGATTCCCCCTAACCAAAGATCATTTATGACAGGGGCTATCCCATTTATTGCCTCCTGTCTTAGAGGAGATTCTCTGGTCTTTGTCGGATCTGGGCTGGGGGAATGGATGTTAAGTCCTGTAGCAAATGGTTCCTTTGATCAGTCAAACAAATGTTGATTAGCCTAAGCGCGTGCCCTTCCAAACACGTACAGCACTTCCTCATAGCTTCTTTAGTCATTTTTCAATCATCTTCCAATTGTTTACAGCACAAGTTTGAAAAGCTCGAGAAAATCTTAACTTAATAGCATGACGCCAAATGTGTTAGAGAATCCATATGTCGTAAAGTGTTGTATTTTTACTATCTTTCACTATCTGTCCTACTCACTCCCCCCTTTTGAGGCTTGGCATCGCCCATGCCTCACACCTTGACAAACCTTTTTGGGAGAATGTGTTCTTTACTACATATGAGTCCATCATTTAATTTGACTTCCTTTCCAAAACGCTTCTCAATTTCCCACTTCACACATCTTCTGCATGTGTTACTGGTTCTCCAGTTTTTTCTCTAGTTAATTATCACTCCAAAAGCAACCTTTACTTTTCTTTTGTCTGTTTTTTTTTCTTTTTTTTTTTCTTAGCATTTAACTTAAATTTCGTTGTACGTGTTACAATGACAAATAAAGATCTACCTATCTACTCAAAATCACTCTTCCTTCAAAGTCGCTCGACTAATTTTCCATGGTAGCCTCCAACAACTTCAACCACTTAAGCTGTATTTTCCTTTCAGTCAGGCATTCAGTCATCAATGCTCATTTGCATCTCACGCACAGCCTCCAAAAAGGAGTCTTTCCATCACATTGGTCCCAATTCATCCAAGCACTCCACACAACATTCACATACCATTTCCAACTCAAGGTTCCTGATAGAACAATCCACCAATCCAAAAAAAACTCAACACAAAAAAAACTGCTGGCAAACTAATCAAGATTTTTTCATTGTTTTTAAATTTGAAGAACTCAATCTCTCAGGTTCAGCTCGCATATAGAAGTTTGTATAATCTTATAACACAACCAGTCAACTATTTCTACTAAATGTCAATGTCTTAAATTCACAATTTTGATTCTTCCAATTCCTGAAAGCATGTTCTGTCGTTTCTTACTTAACATGCACTAGTGTGGATCAATTTTCTGCTCGCAAACAGAGTTCTCTCTTTTCCTCTCATTCTTATCTTTCAATTGTTTCTGGTCTGCGGTGCAAATTGGATAGACCACAGTCTAGCAAATTTCTTTATACTAAAAGTTTAGCCAATTTTCATCATTTTAACACACATGCACAGCTCTCGCGCGCGTAAGGTAGATCCCAGCACCAATGATTCGTCACAGGCTGGCCATTTCCTGTGGTTGATCATGAGCTAGTCCCTCCCACGCACGCGAGGACAGCACATTCTAATTTTTCATTTATCTTCTCGAAGCAAGTTGCATTTATTTACCACTTGATTTGCAAATTTTAACTTCAGTGTACACACACAATTTGATCTCTGGTCATTTGTCATTGGGCATACAACAGCATTGCCATACTTCTTGTATGGACAGGAGCTCTAATAATCTAGAAAACGTTCTAATAATCTGACAATGACATGTTCTGCTGTCATATGGACATCTGTTACTTCTTTCTCTGCATGAGCATGAGGGGTCAAAGTGGAGGAAGCTTGTCATGCTGTAAATGTGACTTTTCCTCTGCCCCTTCCCCCACCCCTTGATTGGTTTTGTCTTGCAAAACGACACGCTCTTGCCAAGTGTCCTCGTCTCCCACAGTTTCAACAGTTGTCAGAATCTGATGGGGGTTTCGAATTATATGGTGGCCTGCGACCTTGCTGGCCTCTACCTCTTCCTCTGGCCCGCTGGGACCCATGGAAGAACCCTGTTGTATCTTCATTTAGGTCATCATCATCATCATCATCATCATCATCATCATCATCGTTGCCTAGATTAAATACATCAGAACTTTTGACTCTTTTGATCACTTTTTCAGCATGTCTGGCCCATTGCATAGTTGTTGTCATACTTGCAACATCTACTTCCACCAAATGTTTCCTCACCCAGTTGCCGATTTCAGGGCGGAAATTCGTAAGGAGCGCATTTTTAAGCTGTTGCTGATAAGCACTCTCAGCTGCATCATTGAATGGGATGCCACTATGCACCCTGGATCCTTTTTCAAATCTTAAGCGAAAATCATCAGTATCTTCCCCAGGCTTCTGTTTAATTCCTGCCAAATGACCATAATTCGCTCGTCTTCGAAATATAGTTCTCACTCTTTGCACAAGATCATTCCATTGTGCTGCATACTCCCCTACCAATTGATTTCCCTCACAAGGGAAAGGGCCCTTGATTATTTCTACCTGTATAATGACCTCTAACCTTTGCCCTATCCCTGTTCTGTATCCCTGACAAAAGAAGCTCTGTTCTTTTTCTTAGCCCGTTCCTTCCACTGGGACTTGAACCCCAGCTGTTTCATAGCCCGGACAAACCAAAGCCGTAGCTCATAACTCGGACAAACCAAAGCTGTATCTCATAGCTAGGACAAACCAAAGCCGTATCTCATAGCTAGGACAAACCAAAGCCGTATCTCATAGCTTGGACAAACCAAAGCCGTATCTCATAGCTTGGACAAACCAAAGCCGTATCTCATAGCTAGGACAAACCAAAGCCGTATCTCATAGCTAGGACAAACCAAAGCCGTATCTCATAGCTTGGACAAACCAAAGCCGTATCTCATAGCTAGGACAAACCAAAGCCGTATCAGCGCTTTTTTCTATGACTTACTTGTCTCCTTGGTCCACTGTACTGCCGGGTCCCCGTCAATCCACCTCTGTCAGACGAAGTCAGACCTAAGATGCTGGCCCAGCGAAGAACTTCCTTCCCAGGTCTTTCGTTACCAGGTCCTCCTAATGGACGCTGGCCCGTCGACGGTATACAGCGCGTCGTCCTCCGTCAGCCAGATGGCGGGTATGAGGGTCCCGGGTTTCGGCACCAAAATGTTAGGGTGGTGCTCACTCTTACTTATTTTGCAAGAACCACACTGGAGTCAAGTTAGTCATTTTAGACACCTGCAGGCGGAGAGTTCACTCGTCGCTGTGCTTACAGCGATGGTCGAATGAAGTCTGACTCAGGCCTCGTCAGGTGCTTATTTATTGAGAGAAACAGAGTGGGGTTGAAAGTGGGGGTGTTGGAACACACAGGATAGGGTGGATACGCTCCCCTGCTGATCAAAGCATAGCAGGGGGCCTTTTACGACTTTCTGTAAACAAAGCAACTGTGATTGCTTCCTCTGCGTCTAGTCAATCAGTTGAAAGGATCTTAGCACTTTGGTAAACTAATTTTGTCTAGACAGGACAAACTAGTTAAATTATTACAGGTTACATTCCAACATAATCATACGATGAAGCTATTCTGCAAACCCTAACATATCCCTCCTTGCAATCCCTAACAAAGACGTTGTTTCACTATCCTGCCCTCCAAATATGTTGAATATCCAAAGACAGTAAGCTCAACCACTTTCACTCATCAAGACTCTGAAGGCCAAGTTGAAGGTTGACTCCAGGTTTAATAACAAGGGAAAGGGTGAAACTGGGAGAATACAAACCACATTGTATAATCAGTCATACGAACTAAATGAATTAAATCGATATGAAATCTCAATCATGCTTTTATCCTATCGTCTAACACAGTGCTTCTCAATTATTTTCTGTTACGCCCCCCCCTAGCAAGAAGAAATCTATTCGCGCCCCCCCCTCCCCACCGTGACTATCCTAACTTGTCTTGTAAGTCGTAAAATGTTGCACTGTCGCAAACGTGACAGAAGTAACAATGAGAGCGCCACTGCCCCCTGCTGTAGTAAACGCGCAATTACACTTTATTCTAGTACTGCCAAAAAAAAAGCCTGTTCCCCAGGGTCACACGCGCCCCGCTATTTGAGAAGCACTGGTCTAACATCACAGAAACTATAATTTCAGAACTCAAAAGATCTATTTCGAGCCATAATAACTTAAACAAAGATACATACCAACGATTCCTTGTATAACACAAAATGTAGGTAGTAGTTTTGCCGAACTGCAGGAGAGAATAGAACGGCGTTCTCTTTCAACACGGTGCTGAAACATGCGCTTACTTCCTGATTCTAGTCACGTGACCTACTCCATCTTAACACTGATCACAGACTACAAAACATGACATTAAGACTTATTGAAAATGCTGCAAGAAATAATTGGGCCGAGTCGGGTACATTTTTTATTTTATTTATTTTTTTATATTTGATGGGACACAAAACTGTCACAATACTCACAAACGTGGCTCTTGGCTCCCTCACCAGGTTTGCCCACAGTTCCCCTGCTGCCCTCCTCCAATCCGACCCTCAGCCCCTTCGCCCCCCTCAATCCTGCCACAGCCACCTTCAACCCCGCCACCACACTACCAGGTGGGTGGGTCAGTTTAACTGCGCCATGCCAGTTGACTGTTTGCAGTGATGACACAATTTTTTCTTCACAGACTATGTGAGGTGATTTAATATGCATGTTGTGTTTTCCTTTTAGGCTTGATGCCACTCCCAGCTGGTTTACCTCCATTGCCCAATCTTCCCAATCTCAACCTTACGCTCCCGGACCTTGGCACCATCTCACTAGCGAGCACTGGCACCTTAATGCCAGGCGGAACCAAGGGTACATGACTCCACCTGTCAGCATCCTGACACAACAGACTAATCAAAACCAAATCAGATAAAAATCAAAGCAATATTTCCCAATGCAAACAATCCAAATCCAATTGATCAACTCATGCCGCCTCAAAATACGAACCCACAAAATAAAAACTTTTTATATAAAATAGCTATAGTATAATATACAGAAAACAATGTGAAATAAGCACAACTGAATAATAAATAGATCCATCAATATTAAACATCTTTAATTATTTGAACAATGTACACATGTACACATTAAGGCCATGTTGGTATCCAAGCACCCTCCTTTGGTAAAAACGTAGAACTGCACCTAAGCAGTGAATTAAGTCAACGGTGGAGGTACAGAAACTGATGGATGGCGGGATAACTTGCTTGGCGCTACTTGAATTGGGCTGACAAAATATGACGTGAACAGAAACACAGACAAACCTTATAAGAAAATACATCTCTTATTAGATCTGTAAAAAAAAATTTGAAAAGTTGAATGACCATGTGACTCGACGTCCCCCTTTCTTTCCATTGCAGTTCCCCCGCTGACAGCGCCCCTGAACATACCTGGCCTGGCCCCTCTGCCCCCTTTGCCCACCATGCTGCCCTCCCAGCTGACTCCCCTCCTGCCTCAGGGCATGGCTCCCATGCTGCCCACTTCCACGACCGTCGCCCCTTCGGCCTCTGTCACCATGACGCCTGTCGTGGCGTCTGTCGGCGATGTCACTATCCCCACGGAACTGCCACTTCTTTCGGAGACAACACTAACGTCCTCGTAACCTAGGAATGTATCTCTCTCAACCCATCGAACCAAAACAAACACGCGGTTTCTCTTTCCTTTCCCGTCTGTTATTCTCAGTTTAGTTTTCTATTTATTTGGCCAAGAGGGACAGGCTAAAACCTGGTCAGATATTCCAGGTGTGCGGGAGGTATATGAAGAACGCGTCTTCATTAACAGATTGTTTTGTTGCAGTGGAGCAGGTCGCACTGCAGCTTGCCTTCAATAACACTTTGGCATGTTCCTTTATTCACCTTTCTGCTGTTACCTTTTTCTGTTTAAGAATGTTCCATTGTTCCAGAATTGACTGAAAGATTCATTCAAACACTTTTTTATATACCCTATAAGCAAACAAGGCTTTCATAATCATTAATCATACATCCGGCCTAACATAGAAAAGAGAACCTGCACTGTTGTACTAACCAATCTTGAATCTATAAAATGAATCTATAAAATGCTGAATAATAAATAACCTGTCTAGCCTTGTATTCCTGGCATATACCAGTGCATCACGAAGTGCAATATTGTTGGGGGGAATAAAAAATATCTGTAGCAAGGACGTGCGGTCAGGGAAGGCAGGCTCTGGCTCACCTGTCATGACAAGTAAAAAAAAAAAAAAGATTGTCCACTGATCTTTATTTTGAAAATGTTTGTAGTAAAAATGACTGAAATATCATATTTCCTGTTCAAATACAAAGGTGAAATGCTTTGTTTTGCTGATGGGACATAAAACCGCAGTAAAAAGGCACAGGTTGAGGCAGTACCGTATTTTTCGGACGAAAAGTCACTCCGGAATATACGTCGCATTAGCCATAAAATGCACAATAAAGTGAAAAAAAAACAAGTCGCTCCGGAGTATAAATCGCATTTTGGGTGAAATGTATTCGACAAAATCCAACACCAAGAGCAGTCATGAACGAGCAACAACAGGCTAAACAATACGGTATGCTAACGTGACAAACACAAACGAAGAGCTGAGAACGGGCCTGACTTAAAATTGACAGTTATCCAAATAACTATAACATAAATAACACCTTTATCAAACCATCTGTGTCACTCCAAATCATTAAATCTATCAATCGTCCTTTATGTCAACGGTGCGGGGCGCTGACGGCGGTTGCGCTTCAAAATATTCCACAGGCCCATAGAATTATAAACAATTTTATCAAAGAATCTCTGTCACGCCAAGTCATTAAATCCCGTGATCGAATCCTTTGTCTTTTATGTAAAACACTGCCGCCGCGTATATTCAGATTACAGTAATCCCTTGCTACATCGCGGTTCATTTATCGCGGTTTCACTACATCGCGGATTTTTGAATTTTGAAAATTTGTGAAATAATTCACATAAGTCGCTCCTGAGTATGTCTACCCCCCCCCCTAACCCAAACTATGGAAAAAACGTGATTTATAGTCCGAAAAATACGGTACCCTGCCGCACTGAAGGGCGGCGTACATGAGCAATGGTTGATTAATGCTGCCCCATTTGTTGCTTTTGCGGTAGACAAGACTACGGATGTTACAAACAAAGCACAGATCTGTTATTTGTTGGTACACACAGGATTTGATGATAGACGAGGCCCTGCTGTAGCTACCTATGTATGTTTTGGGAGTATTGGAGAAATACAACTGTTGTGAAAAATTAGTAGCTCAAACATATGACGGAGCTGTTGTGATAGCATGGACCAAAATAAAAAAATAGGTCACTAAAGTGAGGGAAAATAAGGTCTTTCACAACAAAGTAACAGCAATTTTTGTGACAAAGGATAGGCGCATGGACAGCATCTACAAATAAAGGTAAGACCACAAATAGTGTGTGTGCGTGCGTGTGTTGATGAGATGTGAAATATCCAGCAGCCAATTGAATAAGCTACCCTTTTGTGTTTATATATTTGTAAATCTGACTCTTAAGGAGTCATGAACCTCACCACTTGTCACTGTCTGTAGTTCAGTAAAAAGTGAAACTTATCGTGTATTTTCAGGAGTGTAAAAAATGTCATCCCAATTTAAGTAAATGAGAATATAGAATCATTAAAAGGTATTTAAATATATTAAGTTGGGATTTCCAATTTTTAAGAAAGGAATCTACATCTTAAATCTAATACGCAAGTTTCACGTTTTTAATTAAACTGAGACATTGTAAGCTATATCAATTTGAAATTCATTCTACATTTAATTTGTTCATCAATTCAAGGATTAGTCTGCTTGTTTTTTTTTTTAATATACAATATGCCACAAACTATAAAACAGAGGCAGGCTGAAAAGTAACAGTCATCAAGTTTCCAGTCATCAGAATACACCAACATACTTTTGATAGTCTAGTGAGTCAATTTACTACATGACAATGCAACAATCTATCACAATTGCCACTAAATTTAGATTTAAATAACGTAGAATTGCATACACAGTTCAGTGTTAACAGCAGTCTAACCATCCATTGTTAGTTCATTAAATGAAGACTACTATGTTTGTGAAAATTGTAATTGCTTACTATATCAAGTGAGAAGATTGCAATCTATTAACCGTGATTACGAGGGTTTTCAAAAAATCCCACAGGCATGAAGGTGTCCTAAACAACAGTGTGCAGTGTGTACCTAAACAGGTGAAGGGAAGTTACTGTACTGCTAATCGGCCATTCATCTATTGTGATCAGTCGGCACTTTTGTGGTGTGGCACAAAGTACCATGGCATACCTACAAAAGATACCTTTGCAGCAAATTGCACTACATTTGTAATGCAAGCAAAAAACGGTGTTTTTACACAGATGACACTGAAATGTGTTTAAAATGCAAATTGACACATTCACCGGCTGACAGAGTAAATACTGTAGTCATGTACTGGCTAATACATGTACTGTATGTCTCTCAGAGCTGGTAGTTCATGTTTATAGCATTTAGGCAGTATATATGAAACTTACCAATGAATGTTAATATTAGAGACACATTTAAATGGCAGTAAATGTGTCAACGTCTTGCCGCAAGGACGCAGGTGAGTGTATGTCAACAGACAGCGAGCTAATAAAGAACTACAAGTTCAAGAGGAATGTGGTGATGACACACAAGGAATGAGTGAACAATGGGGTTGCTTAGAGGAGGTAGAGAGGACGATATGACTGTTTAAATGTGGCCTTTTAGAAGAAGGATAGTGTTTCAGTGCAAGATCTCCAGGAGGAGACGTTTGAAATCTCCGCCGCACTCAGCATCCAGGGCATCTTTTAAGGTGACGTCATACTTTTCCAGGTACATGTCCTTCACCGTCTCCAGGTCAATCTGATGGATAATTGTGCCAACAACACACAGAAGTTAAAAAAAAAAAAAAAGGAAAAAATGTGCTGTCTTACTCCATGATGTCCAGAGGCATAAGCATTACTTTTTTTTTTTTGGAATCAAGTGATGGAGCAGATCAGCAACATCTTTGTACCTGATCACATGTAACGCAACCGTGGTTGCACACAAACACACACGCACCTCAGAGCGGCCCACGATCAAGCGGATGAGTGTGTCCTCATCGGTGCCGAGTCCCTTCATAGCAGCATTAAGGCGTCGCGCAAAGTACAGTTGAGGGTTCTTGCCGCACCGAACTATTCAACACACATCTTGGATTAGAAGACTACTTGAGACGTTTTCAAAGTATCGTGTTTGCAGATGTTCATCTGACCCAATACCGCATCTTTATTACCTAGAGTGACGTAACAGTCCTTTAAGGTTCCTGTGGCCTCAGAGTCAATCGTGTCCAAAATGTCTGTCCCTGATAGCTTAAAGACAAAAATTAGAGACTTTACTGACTCGCATTACAAACAGATTCTGCTCCAGAATGAGTGTGTGCCCGACTTACTGCTTCATAAGATTTAAAGGTGGCCTGGAGCTGCATGTAGTTTCTGTGTGTGAGGATGTAGCTGAAGGTGGACTCATCTGTCCCAAACATGCCTTCTCCTGCCTGGTGGTTACGATCAAATGACAGCAGGAAATCGTTCGCTTCAATCTGGAGCTCATTAAAACACATTTGGCTGACAGCACTTTCTGGGATTATTTGACGCCTTGGGAGTTAGATGAGAAACAATCAGGCCCTAAGACCCCAAATATGCTGTTGGTGGACATCTTCTACATGATCTCCTAAACTTTTAGATATATCTTGTACCTAATAACTGTATATACTGGTTAAAAAATGAATATATTGAAGCCACTGTAACATTATACACTAGGGGTGTAACGATTCATCGATACACATCGATATAATGCTCTACGATTTGTTGGCATCGATGCTAAACGTAAACATCGATCTATATCGCCGGTTTTTGACCTCGGACATTAGACGCGACTTTATTTTGAAATCCAGTTCATTGTTGCTTGCTTCCTCTTTCCGGGAGCATTGCGCGGCGTGTTGTGAGCTGAGCAGGCACGTGAAAGGGGAGCCGACAACTACGCGGCTCCTGGGCTGGTGCTATGGCTAGTGTCCAAGAAGATGAGGAAATTCGCTCCCCTTTGGGCTTCAAGTCATTCGTTTGGAAGCACTTTGTAATTTTCTAAATAAAGAGTTTGCAGTACTTTGTTGATTTTGCGTATGAATTGTTATAAATCAGGATATTGTTCTATATCGATCGTAGAGCACTATATCGTGATGTATCGTGAATGAATCACAGCAGGCTTTAGGATATCGGCAAATATATATTATTATATATATATATATATAATATATCTTTGTATCGATATAATATCATATCGTGACAAAACCCGCGATTTACACCCCTATTATACACGGTGTGACTATTTGAGTGATTCCTTCTTGTACCACTAGAGGAAGCTGTTGCACCATATCCCCGCCTCAGATAATTCAAAACCTCCAAAACTACCCAGGTGAACAGATGATATGTCACTAATAATTGTCCTGTCTGTCATTTCAAAATGTCAACACGAGCAGAAAAAAACTGTTCTGTTCAATCTTTTCAAAATGTACCTCAAACAAAGACGTGGCGTCCTGTTCGGCTAAGCCCTCATCCACCTCAAAGCCCTCGTCTCTGCTCGCCTGTAGACAGATTCAATGATGAAGATATAGAGATATAGTGAGAAGTGGAAAAGCCCAAGCGATGGCTTAAAACAAATAGACACGTATTATGTGGGCTCATAAATAATCATCTGCAAGGTATTTTTCGAAGACATATTTGGATGGCACATTTCTGTGGACATGAGTCATACTGTGCTTGTCATTTTTCACAAGGGGAAGGAAACGGGTGGGTGTGAAAGGGATGAAGTTGGTATGCAGGCGGAACAATGATGTGATGTGTCGCTGAATATCTCAGTAGGCGAAGAAAAGCGTGCAAAGCTATTTTGTGGAGGTTATCGCAAAGGGAGATGCAATTCCAATTTGTCCATTTTATTGACTCGTTTTGAAGCACGATTATTCTACAATTTGGTCAAGTTGAATCAAACGCGTTTACCTGCAGGAGTGAGATAAGGAGGTTCTTCACGTCTCCGCTGGTGTCATCGTCAATGTCAGCCTCCAGGTCACGTTCAAGCACTGCAAAGTTACAGTTCCTCCTTTTAGTCTTCTAATAAGTACATAAGGTAAGATGGTGTACAGATTTCCCCCCCCCCCCCCCCACACAGACATCCTCTAATTGTGATCTGTAACTTTTGCCTCTACTTTAAATCAGGATAGACTTAGTCAATGTTCTGCGTAGAAAAAAAAACTTGTCTACAGGCTCCAACATCATGCCTCAAAATAAAACTTACCCTGGGCATAGGCCTCTTTGTAACTGTTGATGTCCTGATAGTGAAAAAAAGACAAAGAAAATTGATGAACATTTAATTAGAACTATGAAAGCTGCCAAGAGTCCAAGTTGAGTCACCTTTTTTATATTCGACTATTCTTGTTGGGTTGTAGTGGGAATATTGTAACAAATTCAATTTATTGTCTTGAATTAGGATTGTGCTATGATTTCTGTATTCCGTGGCTCTTTTTAACAACATACACTTTACATCAACTGTATTCACAACTATAATAGTTGTTTGCTAAGATTTTTTTTTTTTTTTAATTCAAGAAACGCTATTTTGCGAACATTTAAATATTTAGTCAAGAGTTTTAGCATGTCCAAATATAGAAGAAAATAATCAGATCTTGGGTATGTTAAAATTAAGACTTAATACTTTGGATTGCTTTTACAAAATGCTAAACCACTTTGGTGCGCTGCCAAAGTGATTTTAGCAAATGTTGACAGACCTCATTAGTAGCCGTGCACAGGATCTCCACAAGCACGGCTTCATCTGTGCCTGCCCCCTTCATGGCCTTGCTCAGCTCCTTGGCAAAGAAGACATTTGGCGGGTCCAACATGGCCACAATAGCGTTCTCAAAGCTGCCAGTCAATTCCTTTTTCAGGACCTCTTCTAACTCCTGAAGGAATAGGCACACTGTAACACAATGTACTGATGATATGAAACAGAAGGCCAGATGAGGAGGTACTCACATCATCGTACTTTTCAAAGTAAGCTTGCTTGATTTCCAGACGTTGGACTGCCGAGCGATTGGCCAGGATTTGAATAATGGCTTCTTCATCCGTACCTGAAGGAGCACATTTCATAATGAGAAACATTGGTATGCACGCAAACAACTATTAATTTAATGGTAGTCTTCAACAAATCTAACATACAACGACAGATAAAGACTTTTGGGGATTTTCTGATTTTTACGAGAATTGTTTTGAACATTCTGACTCATCCCTTATGGGAGAATTTAATGAATCTTTGTCAGCTTTTTATGAAGGATTTTTTTTGCGTTTTTAGAAAATTATTGTATCTTTGCCTCAAACCTTGAGACATTCAACCCCCCTCAAGGAAAAAAAATCCTAGCTCCGCCACTGCAATGCGTTTAAAAACACGCCAAATACAGATGCGTCCACTGTGACCGATCGGGGAAAACTGTTATAAATGACACTCACCTACACCTTTGCACGCTTGTCGAATAGCCTTTATGTCAGCTGTAACATCAAAATCCTCAAATGGGACGATTGTGGGCTAAAAAGCAGAAATGTAGACAGGACCAGTGAAAATGTTTCACTTGCATGCCATGATGATAACTAAATAAATAAATAACGCTCCGTTCCCAACTTCCTAGTTTTCAAACCGCCTGTTATGAGAATCTATAATATGATCTGAAACCAGAAGAGGTCTGGTTGTTGGGCGTGACATCCCGGCCGCTTGCAGACTGGTGCAGCTTGAGTGTTGCTGAGTCATTGCCAGGAGCATCCACCTAAGTCCTCTCCTCATGCAATGCAGCATATTGATTAGCCCTTCTCATAAATTACTGCTCCTTATAGTGGGCAACTCTTTGCAAGAAATGTCCATATTTCGTCATTTTAAGAGATTATCTAACACTTGCTACAGTCATACTTTGTTCCACTGTAGCTTGTGATATAGTAAGAAAAAAAAAAAAGTTTCTCTTCTCCAAACGCCGATGAAACCGTGGTGCACAATTTGTCCCTTACTCAAAATAACTAGTTAAACAGGTTAAAAGTTTACAATACGGTACTGAGGGAAAAGTGCGTCATTTGAAGGGAACTGACGCGAAATTCCTCAGTAGCGCCCTCCTGAAAAGCCCACAATGTTTTGTACATTGAAGTGCACATTCATCTTGAGAAGATGCGCATTAAGGTACCAAAACCTGAAAAGGACGACGCCCTCATTCTGTAAGAACAAGCAGAACTCGCCCGGAACGACACTAAACGCCTAAGTTTGCAATTCCTTACCTGGACGTTGCCCATGATGGTCCGTAATCAAGTGCGTGTTGTTATAAAACCACAACAAGAAAGGTTGTAAGTGGGTTTGTTGTGTGTTCGTATAGCGAGTGTGGAGTTCGTGGAAGATCTAATGAAGAGTGCCAGGTGCTGCAGAGAGGATCTGCCCTGTCCGGTTCTGCAGGACCGACGTCACCACTTTGAGGGGGGGAGGGTGGCGGAAGGAGAGAGCGCACTTTTTGTGGGTTAAAAGTACAATGTAAAAAAAAAAAAGAATATCATGGATATGATCAACAGAAATATAATAAAAGACTTCTCAGGCTCGTTACGTCATTATTGTATTTATTGTCAAAGCTTCATAAACAGCTGCTGTATTACATTTGTCCACAGGATGGCAGTGTTGCACAGCACCCCCTTATAATGTGCCGGGGGTGAAAGAAAGCAACCTCCAAATGAAATTTGCTGAAGTTGCTTTTGAAAATTAAAGCAGGCTTTAATTGTCCCTGACTGGCTGTGACCCAAGATGGAGGCTACCTCACATCTCACCCAGTCAGCCAGAACGGGCTCCAGCCACCCTAATAAGGATAAAAGGTAAAGAGAATGCATGGATCGAAGAATGATAATATTCAATTATTAAGTGAAACAGAAGGGTGACCAGTGAGTTTTAATATAAATATTTAATTCTGAATTGACAACAGTGTATTCATTGTATATACATGCAACACAATATGAATAGTAACATAGAAATAAATTCCCACATGGATGATTTTCCTGATTCAAATGATCAGTTCATCCTCACGTTCTGCAGGAGCCTGATAATTGAATCAGGTGTGTTTAACGAGGGGAACTTGGAAAACATGTAGGAATGCGGCCCCCGAGGACTGGAGTTTGAGACCCCTGCTTTATGTCAAATGAAAGCTTTTTTTAAGGGATGCAGAGAGTAGAAAAAGATTGCAACTATTTCAAGGAAATACATAAAAAGAGAAAATCGAGCCTCATGGATGTGTCTGTAACTGATCTACAGTATTTGTGTAGAATTAATTAATGCACGTGCATTTCCTGTGGTGCATTAGAAGACAGATAGATATACAACAATAATTCCACAGTTGCAACAAGTAAACCAATATACAGTCAATAGTTACCACATGCGCTGGCTTTTCTAAGGTGCCGACAGAAAACTGGACAACAATGTTATTCTCAACTTCTTCTAAACATGCGCCATCGGCGTCATCGTCATGCTGTGAATAGGGTATTGGGTCCTGTTTCAAACAGCTTCTAATCGATATTTTTTGTGTGTGTGCATTAGTATTCCTACTGTAATAAGATCCCACTAGGATCATCAGCTCTTCATGGAACGCATATATCAATATCTGACAAAATGATTAGGTGAAGCATTCATTGTTTGCATGTGTCAAAAAAGATGAAAAAAGACTCACGTCAGCATATCATGATGGAATAAATGTGGCAGTGTGCAAGCAAAATATTTGCAAAAGATAAGATCCAGATCGAGTTATTTTGATATTACTTTGGATCTGGCGACAGCAACAAGCCCCAGAAGTGCTTCTTGCATTAAAACCAGTGAAATTAGTCAATTTTTGTTTGTGTCGAAAAGGATTTTAGTTACACTCAAACGGGAACAAGACAGCAGTCATCATGCCCTCTCTCCAGGGTCCTGAAAGTCCCAGGGACATACGTCAACCATTTTTGGCCCGCTACCAACTGCAGGTTTGTGATACTTTTCTTTTTTCTTGTCCGTGGAAGTTTCAGTCTGAGCAAAAGTGCTGTTTGAGGCCTCCTCGCTCTCTGCCCTCCTCAACTCCGCCCCCTCTGGGTCTTTGCTGGAGCTCCTCCGTCGCTCAGAGAGCGGCCCGCCGCACTCAGACGACTGGCTAACGCGCCTTCTCTCCGACGGCTGCTTGCCGGACGAGCTCCGTCTTTCTCTGTTTTTCTCCCTCCCTTTCTCCTTCTCGCCTTTGTGGCCGGATGAGCAGGAGCCTTTCCGTTTCTTCTTGTGTGCGGAAGGGCTGGTGCAGATCTTCTCCTGCTTAGGCGAAGGCGGGCTGTTGTAATCCCACGGGCAGATCTCTAGCATCAAGGAGGGAGGCTGCAATAGGCTTCCGGTGGACTTGGAGTGGTCCGAGCGGAGCGCCTTGGGTTTACCGTCAGTCGGCGTGACGCTCTTTTTGCGTCGGATTCTTTCTGGGGAAATGGACTCTGAAAGCTTACCAAGCATAGGCTGCTCCTCAAAATCCCAGGGGCTCACATCTGGCTTGAGCGGCAGAGGCGACTTGGGTCCGCGAGATTTCCGTGTTTCCCTGCTCTCCTCCCTTTCCCCTCCTTTATCCTTGGAGCGTCGTCTGTTTGAAGGAGACTGCCCAGATTTCAGTCTCTGCTGAGAGCGACTACATTTCCCAACGCCGGAGCTGCTACTTCCTCTTCGGCCTCCGCCGGTTTCCTCTGGGGCGATGGACACGTGTTTCTGTGTCTTGGCTTCAGAAGGCGTTTGAGGTTCTTCCATCTCCCACTGACAAACTTCGGACACATCGTACAAGTTCCTGCCAGTTTCAGAGCAAATGGACGGTTGGCTGCCACTCACCTAGAATCAAGGGAGAAAAGAAATTAGCGTGAAGGCCTCAACTATTTTGCAGCAATCCTAAAATACCTGCTGCTTCATGATGCCCATCTTCAGAGGTGTCTTGGAATACTCCACGGACTGGCTGACGATCATTTTGGGAAAATGTTCAGGAGTCTCATCCACTTCTGACAACATCCTCCCCTCCTGCCCTTTCAGCCCTTTTTTGCTGGAATCTTCCACACTTTCTGTTCTGTTGCTGAGCCCGGGCATCTTTTCCTTGGCGCTGGCAATCACACTGAGAGACTTCTGCATGATGGAGGTGCGCAGGTGCATGGGTTTCTTTTCGTGCGTTAGGTTGTGAACGCTCGCCGACTTCCAGAAGAGTGGAACCGACTCGGTGGACTCTGCTGCTTCCAGCTTTGATGGCGGGGCGACCGGTTCCTGCTGCTTTTTGTAATGTTTGCGACCGATGAGGGAACCGAGGAGAGAACACTCTCCGCCATTCCCCACCGGAGTCATTTTGTCCCCTGCCACAGAGCCGCTTTGACTTCCTGTTTCATCATCTTGCTCACAAACGTGATCATAGCTCAGCGACTTCTGCAGGCTTATGACTTTGCTCTTGAGGGAATCTTCTTGAGGTTTTCCTAAAGGGAGATTATTATGAGATTATTATTATTACGTGTGACTTTTTAAGATTATTAACACAATAATGCGGGTTAAGAAACATAGCTACAGTAAAGTCCCAGCACCAAGATCTCACCATGCTGACTGGTCTCCACGTGGTTCCTGTTCAAAGTGCTGCGGTTGCTACCGTGTTCACTGCCATCTTCTCGGCTACACTGGCGGTGTATGTGCATGGTCTCCGGAATCTCCGTGATTCTTTTCATCAGCGTACGACCGAGGCCCTTTTTGGAATTGCGTTTCTTTTGGAGATGCGGGTTGTTGGCCAGCATCTTTTTGCGTTTGTAGACTTCAAGCTGGGCATAGAGTTTTTTCAACTCCTCCTGAGAAAGGTCATCCATGTTTTTTTTAAATTTATTATTATTATTTTTTTATTTCTATTGTTTGTCTTGTCCTGTGACTTTCTTTAGCATTTTTGAAGCAGCAGAAAGAGCATGTGAAAGATCATGAATGTGTGTTTCCTCACCCGTATGTCCTCAGGGTCCAAACTGTGCTCGCTCCACGCTGAGGTAATGCTATTGTTGATGTAAGAAGCAGACCTTCCGATGTCCAGCGCCTCCTCGTACGCCTCAGTGGCAATATCATCCCGAGCATGAGTCTCCTTGGACAAAAACTAAGACAAAGAGTACCGTGAGATTGTAACCAAAAAGAAAACTATTTGTCGTTGTAATGATGATGTAAAAAATATCTGCAAAGGGAATCTGAGGCGTGACGGCGCCGAACAATAATTTCCTGCAGTAAATATGCTAGATGGATCGTCGGAAATGGAAAAGCTTTCTGGTCTGAAATTAAATTTATTCTATTTAGACAAATGAGCCATTTCTGATAATAAGATTAAGATTAAAGATTAAAGTCCCAATGATCGTCTCACACACACACCTGGGTGTGGTGAAATTTGTCCTCTTCACTTAACACATCCCCGTGTGATTTTAATCCATCCCCTGGGGGAGAGGGGAGCAGTGAGCAGCAGCGGTGCCGCGCTCGGGAATCAGTTGGTGATCTAACCCCCCAATTCCAACCCTTAATGCTGAGTGCCAAGCAGGGAGGCAATGGGTCCCATTTTTAAAGTTTTTGGTATGACCCGGCCGGGGTTTGAACCCACAACCTTCCAGTCTCAGAGCGGACACTCTACCACAAGGCCACTGAGCCCCAATAACATTGGGGGACAAGAGCACTGCAAATATTTTATTATTATTATTAGAAAAACAAAATGACTGAATACATTTTTCTAATCTTGTTACTTATTGACCGCGGAAACATTATGCCATCTAACCTTTTCACCGGAAATGCTTAACAGAGTTTGTGGTATGCTAATGTGAAACCAGTAAAAATGCACAGCCTTCAATAAGGTCCATTAGTCTGGTTGAAAGAGAATTTCTACTGGCATTTCACACATAATGTATTGTATGCACAGATTGGTGTCAAACATAAGGCTCAGGGGCCAGACATGGCCCACCAAATCATTTTATGTGGTTCGCGAAGAAAAACTGCATCAGCTTTGTCTCAATACTAATATTGCAAATTAACTTCACACAAGCTTGTTATTTATAAGTTTGTTGTGTAGATGATGTCCTAATAGCCTTCTCAAAAAAATTGTTTGTTGCCATCCCAGCATGCAAGTTTGAATAAATATTATTTTTCATACGTTTTTTTTGTTTTGTTTTTTTACAGTAATTTTGTACTGTACTGGATATTTTTTATACCGTGAAAAAAAAAGGATTGGGCAGTCGGATAACCTGTCCCTCCATTTAGTCAATTGTACTGATGTTCCACTGTACATAGAATTCAGTCACATGAAGGTAGTACGTAGATCAAGGTTGTCAAATTCATTTTTTGTTGCGGGCCACATCGTAGTTATGGTTTCCCTCATGGGGCTATTACTGATCTTATATTATCATACACACAACAGAATCCAGCATAAAAAAGTTTAACAATTTTCTAATTTATTTTCAAAGTGGGGTTTAAATTTTTGCAATATCTCACTGAAAGACAATTTACAATTTTGATATTTTAACAAGAAATACTGAGTTGACACACGAGTTGTCTTTGCGGGCCACATAAAAAGATGTGGTGGGCCGGAACAGGCCCCCAGGCCTTGAGTTTGACACGTGACATAGACGATGGTGTAATGAAAGTTCTTCTTGAGCAGTGAAAGCGATATTTAGGCCAGCCTGAGAAACAGATGCAGCGTGAGCTTCCCGTTGCGCTTCATTATCCCAGCCTACTCGACTGACTGCAATGTCTGAGCCTAATTGAGACCGAATGAAAGAAGTGGGAACGTTGATGGTGTACTGCTTTTATCACAAAGCGGGGCGATTAAATGTTTTCCATCAGACGTAAGAGATTGCATATAAATACTACCATGGGGGTGCTTAGCGAAATTACAATAATGACTAACGCCATTTGAATTGGTTTCCAGCGCAGGATGCAAGTATGCTTTTGTCAATGTATGCTTCAGATTACTTCCATCACACGAGCTACTGCTGTGATTAGAAGCTGCAATTCAGCATCAGCAATTATGGAAGCCCCCTGTGTTGATTATGAGAGTCATTACACTTCGCTTCACCTTTGGAACCTGAAATGATTAAAGTGCAATAAACGATGAGCCAAAACTATTCCAAAGAGCCTCCAAGACATACAATCTGCTGAATAATTACAGATAATGGAGTGATACCTTTGGAACAAGAAGCACTCCCACAGTCACGGTGACAGTTAGATGAGTGTGAGCGAAGATCAACATCAGCATCCAGTCAGGGTGAAAGCTGGGCACCACAGAGAACCTGCAGCGACACAAATTTTCTGTCAAAGTTAAAAGCCAGATCAGAAGAGTCTTTGCAGTCTTTGAATTCTGCTCTGTCAGACATCACTAGTGTTTCCACAACTATAAACACATTTGAAGGATTTAACCCTTCCATATTGTTTATTTTGTTATGGTAAAAGAATTGCATTTAGACTATTGTAAATAATATCTGGCTGGTGATGTTTACATTGTACTAAATACCGTTTTTTTCCGTGTATAGTGCGCCCCCATGTATAGTACGCACCCCTAAAAATGGCATGCTGATGCTGGAAAAAAGCTTGTACCCATGTATAATACGCACCCAATTTTTATGAATTTTTTTTAAAAAAAAATAATTTTTTTTTTTTTTTTTTTTTTAAGTCCCAATGATCGTCACACACGCAGGGAGGCAATGGGTCCCATTTTTATAGTCTTTGGTATGGTCTTAACTAGGCTGGATGTAATTTTTTTTGTTGGCGTTGATTTCTCCGACTGCCCATAAACGCACCACCGCGCTCCGTGCGCATGGAGCGTGTTTGAAGTGAACAGCAGAGAAGAAAGGAACAAGGCAAAGTGTTGTGAAATAAAATATTACCTGTAATACGGATTTAGGTAGAGAACTGAACTCTCGCTCTTTATATAGCTGACGTGTCTTGCTCATCCGTTCTGCGCATCTGTAATGGCGGCCTCCGTATGATATCCGGTTTGCGTGTGTGCGAGAGCGAGAGAGAGCGAGAGAGAAAGCGTGCGAGAGAACGCTCAACCGTAGCGCGCCGCCAACCGCCCAACTGCACCGGGCTGGTCGATTAGTGTGACAGAGCCGTCGCTGAAATTTAGAAGATATTTTTAAAGTCCTGATGTACTTTCTAAAATTTAAGTGGACCTCAGTGCGCACTGCGCAGGGAGCTTAATTTGGTGCGGTCGCGCAACCGCAGCGCGCCGGGCGCTCTGTCGCATTGCTTAAAGAGCGCCTTTGTGTTTTAGGATGAACAGCAGAGACCAAAGGAACAAGGCAAAGTGTTGTGAAATAAAATATTACCTGTAATACGCATTTTGTTATTTGCTGATTGAAACTGCTAATTAAACTGTGAATTGAAACTAATAGGAAGAAAACAACTCTCGCTCTTTATATAGCTGACGTGTCTTGCGCATCCGTTCTGTGCATTTTATTTCACAACACTTTGCCTTGTTCCTTTCTTCTCTGCTGTTCACTTCAAACACGCTCCATGCGACCGCAATGCTCTCGTATCAGACGCTTGCTCGATCACCTGCTCGTTTGCTGTCCCGTGCGCGCACGAAGCGCGGTGGTGCGTTTACGGGCAGTCGGAGAAATCAACGCCAACAAAAAAAATTACATCCAGCCTAGTTAAGACCATACCAAAGACTATAAAAATGGGACCCATTGCCTCCCTGCGTGTGTGACGATCATTGGGACTTAAAAAAAAAAAAATGTACCCATGTATAATGCGCACCCCAGATTTTAGGACAATAAATTAGTAAAATTTTGCGCACTATACACGGAAAAAAACGGTAGGTGACAAACCAAACAAGTACCGTAATTTTCGGACTATAAGTCGCTCCGGAGTATAAGTCGCACCAGCTATTAAATGCCCAAAAAAGTGAAAAAAAACATATATAAGTCGCTCCGGAGTATAAGTCGCATTTTGGGGGGCAATTTATTCGACAAAATCCAACACCAAGAACAGACATGAACGAGCAACAACAGGCTAAACGATACGGTATGCTAACGTGACAAACACAAACGAGGAGCTGAGAACGGGCCTGACGTAACATTCAGTTATTTTAAAAAACTATTACATAAATAACACGTTTATAAAACCATCTGTGTCACTCCAATTCATTAAATCCACGAATTCACAGTACATAGGTATTATATAGGTACCGTAATTTTCGGAGTATAAGTCGCTCCGGAGTATAAGTCGCACCAGCCATAAATTCCCCAAAAAGTGAAAAAAAACATATATAAATCGCTCCGGAGTATAAGTCGCATTTTGGGGGGCAATTTATTCGACAAAATCCAACACCAAGAACAGACATGAACGAGCAACAACAGGGTAAACGATACCGTATGCTAACGTGACAAACACCAACGAGGAGCTGAGAACGGGCCTGACGTAACATTCAGTTATTTAAAAGAAACTATTACATAAATAACACGTTTATAAAACCATCTGTGTCACTCCAATTCATTAAATCCACGAATTCACAGTACATAGATATTATATAGGTACCGTAATTTTCGGACTTTAAGTCGCTCCAGAGTATAAGTCGCACCAGCCATAAAATCCCCAAAAATGTGAAAAAAAACATATATAAGTCGCTCCGGAATATAAATCGCATTTTGGGGGGCAATCTATTCGACAAAATCCAACACCAAGAACAGACATGAACGAGCAACAACAGGCTAAATGATACGGTATGCTAACGTGACAAACACAAACGAGGAGTTGAGAACGGGCCTGACGTAACATTCAGTTCTTTAAAAAAAAACTATTACATAAAAAACACGTTTATAAAACCATCTGTGTCACTCAAATTCATTAAATGTATCGATTGTCTTTTGTCAACAATGTCGTGTGCAGCGCCGCAGTTCAAATTATTCCACAGGCCCATACAACAATATATGAACTATATTTTAAATAACTATCACATAAACAACAATATTATCAAACCATTTGTGTCACTCCAAACCATTACATCCATCGATCAAATTTCTCGTCTTTTATCGATGAGTGAATTGGTTTGAATGAATAATTGAGACAAAATTTCAGTTCTGAAGGCTCCTTTTATCCCAAGCAAAGTGACAGATGGTGGGGAGGGGGGATAAAAATTGTAAAATCAATTCACTCAAATCATTCTCGTTATGAAAGATTTGATCACAAAACGTGTGTGGCTTTTTCTTAAATGAACACGTTTGACATTGCTATCGTGTCAGCTTTTAATTATATTGCGCTGTCATGTTAAAGCAAATTAATAAATGCAACAATATTAATTTGCTTTGAAAATACCTGAGTAATAAAATAAAATGGATGGATGGATGGATGAATGATGATCACAATTAAGTATAAAGTCTCCTTTGTAATATATACTCCTTGTAGCCTGTACCCAAAAAGAGGAGTTTCTTTGCATCGAGGTTTATGCAAAGAGCTCACGTAATTATATTGTTGCGTTTTGGTGAAGTGAATGAGTGTTCCGTCTGTACGACTGGTCTTTGAATGCACCCCGCTTCAATGGCAGAACGCGGATGGCATCAAATGAGAATAATCCTTTATAAAAATTAAAATTGACTGACGCAAACGTGAGTTCATGTTTTTATTAAAAACAACATAGTGCTGACGCCGTACGACATGGGTTTTTCGCTTTCCAAATAAAGGGTCGTCACTAATGATTTGTGTTTAGATAAATGTCTGAGCTATAATGGTGTAATTAATGATTAAAACTTGAAAGTATCTGTTTATTGTATTTGTTTATATGTTTAATAAAGACAAAGCCATCACAAAACTATTGTAATTATTTAGATTCTGATCTAAATTAGCCTTGAATAAAGGCTAAGCAGTCAAATGAATTAACAGAAAAAATGGACAGCCGGACTCGGACTCGGACTCATGGCCAAGAGGCCGGACTCGGACTCGGTGCAAAAATCCGACCGAGTCCACAGCCCTGCTCCAAATCATTAAATCTATCGATCAAATTTCTCGTCCTTTATGTCATCCTGGTGACAGAGGACATGTCCAGAGGATATGGCGCTTTAAAGTGTTAAATTACTTTATTTGATTTTTTCTCTCTATTTTCCAATTTTTGAATATGTTCAAGATAAAGATATCAAAGCATGTGAAGTGATCAACTATACTAAAAATAACATGTGAAGTGGTCAACTATACTTGTAAGTAAGTGATGTGTTAATGATCAAGTAAAAATTTGTGAAAAAAAACATAAATAAGTCGCTCCTGAGTATAAGTCTCCCCCCCATCCAAACTATGAAAAAAAACGCGACTTATAGTCCGGAAATTACGGGATGTTGAATCAGAATCTAAATGTATGGCCAGTATATTGCTTATTGTAGACCAGAGTATTTTTTCCCCTTCATGTGAAGTTTGGATCTGTTAATATGCTTCAACTATTTGGGATGCTGCATATAAAACAGTTGACGCATTCATTGTCCTTTGTTATTCATGTTAGGAAAGCACATGAACTAGAGAGTGAACAAGTGGAAAATGCCACAAGCGCAGGTCTCGCCCCTTCCTTTGTGCTTTCGTCCAATGAGATGGCTTCCTTCTCTCTCCCACATCCATCTTGTTGTCTGATTAGTTCTGCTACATTTTGTCCCAAGGTTTCTGGCAGCGGCTGTCAGGGTATTCTTGTCCGTTGTCTTGTTTGGGCAGTGTGCTTGCACTTCTACTTTTGCAGCAAAGTTGTGCATGTTTTTTGTTTTTTGTCAGTAAACTTAAGGAGCTCTCCAGCTCCTTCTATGCTTTTTTTTTTGCACTCTTACGTGTCAACTAGCTAACACAAGAGTTTTCATACAGGTCATTTTGCTTGATAAATCAACAATTAATGTCATCCAATTGTCTGTGAAACTTGATGTATACATATATATATATATATATATATATATATATATATATATATATATATATATATATATATATATATATATATATATATATATATATATATATATATATATATATATATATATATATATATATATATATATATATATATATATATTAGGGGTGTAACGATTAATCGATACACATCGATTAATCGATATAATGTTCTACGATTTATTGGCATCGATGCTAAACGTAAACATCGATTTATATCGCCGTGTTTGACCTCGGACATTAGACGTGACTTTATTTTGAAATCCAGTTCATTGTTGCTTGCTTCCTTTTTCCGGGAGCAGGGAGCAGTGCGCGGCGTTGTGTTGTGAGCAGAGCAGGCACGTGAAAGGGGAGTCGACAACTAGTACGCGGCTCCTGGGCTGGTGCTATGGCTAGTGTCCAAAAAGACGAGGAAATTTGCTCCCCTTTTGGCTTCAAGTCATTCGTTTGGAAGCACTTTGGACTCCAAAGAAAAGATGGCTCAACAGACAAGACACGTGCAGTTTGTAAATCCTGCCATGCGGTGATCAAATATTCAGGGAGCAAAAATCTCGCCGCACATTTAAAGAAAAAACACGACATCAAAGTTCAGTGTTAAAATACGCACTTTGTATACTACAATACTCTTGTAATTTCCTAAATAAAGAGTTTGCAGTACCTTGTTGATTTTGCGTATGAATTGTTATAAATCAGGATATTGTTCTTTATTTTTTATTTAAAAAAAAATAATCGATCGTAGAGCACTATATCGTGATATATCGTGAATGAATCGCAGCAGGCTTTAAGATATCGGCAAATATCGTATCGTAGTTCTTTGTATCGATATGATATCGTATCGTGACAAAACCCGCGATTTACACCCCTAATATATATACATCAAAATATATAATCCAAGAAATATCAGGGCTGCACTGACATGTATATATATGTCCAGCTCAGTGACGTAGTGGTAGAGTGTCCGCCCTGAGACTGGAAGGTTGTGGGTTCAAACCCCGGCCGGGTCATACCAAAGACTATAAAAATGGGACCCATTGCCTCCCTGCTTGGCACTCAGCATTAAGGGTTGGAATTGGGGGGTTAGATCACCAACTGATTCTCGAGCGTGGCACCGCTGCTGCTCACTGCTCCCCTCTCCCCCAGGGGATGGATTACAATCACACGGGGATGGGTTAAATGCAGAGGACAAATTTCACTACACCCAGGTGTGTGTGTGACGATCATTGGGACTTTAATCTTTAATCTTAATATATATATATATACATGTATATATATATGTCAGTGCAGCCCTGATATTTCTTGGATTATGTAAAGATGTGGATTAGTGGTTAGGGATGGAGCACTATGGACGAGTCCGGTCAGAGAATCTTGCATCAACTTTATTCTCAACAGCAGTGAGTATACAGGTTTCCAGGAGTGTATGTTAGTGTGTTTGAGTGTGTACTTGTGTGTGCGTGTGTGTATGTGTGTGTGTGTTCTGGGGTTTCATAAACGCACACAAATGTCACGGGAAAAAGGGGTTTCGTAAATCCGTTTTCCTCCCTAAGCGCGAGACCAAAAAGGGAGCGTGCAGCGTTCTCATAAGTGTCCCGCTTTCTGAGGAGGCGTTCAAGCGCACCTCGGAAAAGTCGGTGTCGGATCAATAGACTTTCGGACAAAGCCGCCCCCAACTGTCCACGTGGCAGTTGAATGAATGGGAGAAAGTCTATTCGGTAGTCCCTTCTTCGTCCTTGTCGTCAACAGCTGGAAGAAGATTGAGTCTGGCGACAGGACGAACATAGATGCGGTCTTTTACCTGAACCGTGGCAGTCCGAATGCGTCCATCTGCTCCTGGATGCGTCAGGGTAATCCGAACAACGGGCCATGATGCGCGGGGGAGTTGAGGATCCACGATTAGGACAACGTCGCCTATGGAGAGTGCCTTACCATCTTTCCTCCACTTACTACGCTCTTGGAGCCCTGGAAGGTAGTGACTGATGAAGGATGCCCAGAAACAATCGGCGATGAATTGACTGTGCCTCCATCGTCTCCTTCCTAGGTCACTGGGGTCATAGACAGCTTGAGGAAGGGATGGATCGTGACGACCCATAAGGAGAAGGTTAGGTGTGACTGGATCAGGATCCGAGGCATCTGATGACAAATAGCCGAGTGGTTTTGCATTTAATATCCCTTCAACTTACACTAGAGTTGTCATAAGGACAGATTCAGGAACAGTCTGGTCTCTACGGACAACACGGAGCGCGGACTTGATTGATCTCACTTCCCTCTCCCATGTGCCACCAAAGTGCGGCGCACTAGGAGGATTGAATCGGAAGGATATTTGCTGTTCAGCAAGTTGGTCTTTCAACTCAGGTGCCATGGCAACGACGGCTTCACGCAACTCCCTCTCACCACCGACAAAGTTGGTGCCATTGTCCACGAGAAGCTCAAATGGTCTCCCACGTCGAGAAATGAATCTTCTCAAAGACAACAGGAAGCGTCCGTGTCCAGGCTGTCCAACAGATCCAGGTGTACCGAGCGAGTTGTCATGCACTTATACACTATACCCCACCTTTTCTCAGTGCGCCGACCGATCCTCACTTGAAAAGGTCCAAAGCAGTCAACTCCTGTTGAATAGAATGGTGGCTTATAGAGTCGTAGTCGAGCTGGTGGGTAATCAGCCATCTTCGGTACATCCGGTTTTGCTCTCCATCGTCGACACTCCAGGCATGAATATTGATGCTTTCTAATGGCCTCTCGACCACAAATTATCCAAAACCGGCACCTGAGCTCAGCAAGCACGCATTCTGGTCCCGGGTGCAGTAGAGAATCATCAGCATTCTTAATGATGAGTTTAGTCACATGATGACTTGGGTCCATGATGACTGGGTGGATGGTATCCAGTTCTAGTCCTTCAGCATACCTCAATCTACCACCGACTCTCAATAGCTCTGTGGTTTTGTCGTATTCTGGTGACAAGGATATAAGATGACTGTTTACAGGAAGAGCACGTCCAACTTTGAGGGCTCTCAATTCCTCAGCAAAGCAGTCTTCTTGGGCCTTTTGAAGCATAAGCTTCTCTGCTTGAAGAAAATCTGTTGCTGAACACTTTGCTGTGGTGTTAGTGTTGGCCGCCCCATGAAGGGAGCTAGCGGTTTCCTGAAGAAGCTCTTGCCAAGTGGAGAATTTACTCAGGTCAGGATGTCGTGTGGGCAAGGCGCTGGAGACTGCTCCCACGAAGGCTGACTTCCTTAACTCGGTAGTGTCTGGTTCTGCCTCCGATGAGGGCATGATGGGCCACTCTCTCTCTGGCAAAAGGAGGAAATGTGGACCTTTGTTCCAGCGGTGATCTTGCACCATCTCTTTCAAGGTGAGTCCTCGGGTTATGTCATCTGCGGGATTGTGTAGACTACCAACATACCGCCATTGAGATGGACTGGTAAGATTCTGAATTTCTGCTACACGTGTTCCAACAAATACTTTGTAGCGGCAAGATTCTGATTTAATCCAGTACAGCACTGTTGTGGAGTCAGACCAAAGAGTGATGTGCTCAGGTGTTACTGTGAGCTCAGTCTCGATCACTTTTGCCAGCTGTGCCCCTGTAAGTGCGGCGCTGAGCTCGAGACATGGGATGGACAGCTGCTTACGCGGCGCTACTCTCGATCTGGCAAACACAAAGGAAACGAAGACTTGTTGTCTGTCATCCGTTATTTGCATGTAAGCTACTGATCCGTAGGCGCGCTCTGAAGCATCACAGAAGATGTGAATATGACGGGCTGCATTGACGGTATTTCCACTGGCTGGTGAATAGGGACGAGGTAACTTGAGTTGCTGCAGAGTAGGAATTTCCTGCACCCAACTCAACCATTTTCCAAGAAGTTCAGATGGTTGAATCTTGTCGTCCCAGCCAATGTCAGCCTTCCACATGTCCTGGACAAGCACTTTACATCTTGTGGTAAATGGCACGATGTAGCCCAATGGGTCGTAAAGCTTGGCCAGGACGCTGTAGACGTTACATAGAGTGGCAGCTAGAGGCTCGTTAGAGCGATGCTTATAACTCAACGTGTCGCTCAAACAATCCCAGCACAGCCCAAGTGTGGGCTCTTGAAGGTTGTCACTGGCCTTGGACAGCCATAGCTCACTGCTCGTCGATTGTGCTTCAGGGGGTAGGTGTACGACAACTTCAGGCACATTACTGGCCCATTGTCTGATCTCGAAACCTCCCTTTCTCAGAAGTGCTCGCAAGTCATCGACCAAAGCCTTGGCATCTTCTGGTTTACTTACACTGTGAAGGCAATTGTCGACATAGAAGGACTGCTCGATCATATGCGTGAGGGGGGAATCTGGAGGTTCGTGGTCTCTGACGTGCTGCTGCAGGGCGAAGACGGCGCAACAGGGGCTACAAGTTGTTCCAAATGGTAACACCTCCCATTGGTATATCCGTGGTTCAGACGTTCTTTGCATGTCCCGCCACAGGAAACGTAGGAGAGGTTTGTCTTTTGGCATTAAGCGGATCTGATGGAACATTGACTTGATATCTCCGCTGATGGCGACAGCATGACATCAAAACCGCATCAGGACACCAATCATGGTTGGACCAAGCGTCGGTCCCGGGAGGAGTTGGTCATTCAATGAGAGGCCATTGAAGGAGAAGGAACAATTGAAGACAACTCTGTCCTTTCCATTGTGGTGCACCATATGGTGTGGTACATACCACGATTCGGTGACAGTTTCGGCCTCTTCCGTAGAGATCTCTGAAACGTAGCCGGCCTGAAGTAGTTTGTCCATCTCCGTACAGTATGAAGCTGCTTGAGCTGTGTCCTTGGCTAGCCGGCGTTCAGTGCAACGTAGGTTGGGCATCACAGCAGCCGGCGAAGCACAAAGTGGGATGGCTGGCTGACGCCTCAACAGTGGAGTAGCATAGCGCTGAGTACCGTCAATAGATACGCGTTCAGAGGCTGTCTGTAGGAGGGTGAGAGCCTGCTGGTCTTGCTTAGAACGGGTTGCAGTCTTCTCACTGATATAAGGAACTGTATCGATATGCCAAAGGCGTTCCACATTCCTGATAAGTTCTGTATATGGTGATTCAGTGGCGATGTGAAAACAGTAACGCTGGTGAGAAGCAACTGGAATGATGTCTGACGGACCTTGCAAGGACCGACCGAGCCTTGTACAGACTGCCGTGGGACTGCCAGATGGGCCTGATCGGACGGGCTGTGTTGGTGAGAGCAGATGGGCCATATCTGAGATGATGAGGAGTAGAGGTTGTGCTCTGTGAATAGGCGTCAAGGGAAGTCCTTTGAGGTGCTCATAGGGCTTCTGGAGAGCTGCTACTGGGTACGTGTGCTCAGACAAGCTAAGACTATCTGCGGTGAACGCATGTCGAATGCAAAACTTCTGGTTTTGCTTGAAGACAGGGGATACATGAACGCTGACGCAGGAACCTTTCAGCTCCTTCACCTCTTGCTGGACGGTCCTAAAATGGAGCGTCTCTGGGTGCTGTGAGAGTTGTAGTTGTTCTACAGCTTGAGGGAGGATAATCGTTCTCTCTGAACCATCATCAAGCACTGCAAATGTCTCAAGGACACGATCGCCATGATGTAGAAGCACTTTGACAACTTTCAGTAGCACTCTTTGAGGGCTTCTGGGCTGTTCGATGTAGATAGCGGGTGTTGGATTACTAACCAGCAGCACTGTCTGCGAAGACTCTTGGATGGCATCATGCAGAACTGTAAGGTGTTTCTCTTTGCATGTCTTACACGGCCGTTTAAGCGTGCAGGCTGTAGCTTTGTGTGCCCGGCCGCACCTCCAACATCGGTCACCTTCCTGGATCCACTTCTTAATCTCAGCATGGGACAGTTTCTTGAAGTCGAGACATGAGTTGAGATAGTGCTCCTTATTGTTACAGAATGGGCAATAAGGGCTGAGTTTGAAGGCTTGAGGCTTCGGCTGAGGGGTCTCTTTGGTGGCTGTCTCCCTTGTACAGAGGAAGACTGATGTGGTCTTATCTCTGGGCTTTGAACGAAACTGTTCTCTCTTAGGTGTAGAAGGCCCGGTAGAGTTATAGAGAAGGGTAGCTCGACTGGCCAGACGCTTTGCTTGAGCCTTCATCTGGAGCCATGCGGAAAAGTCAGGCAGGGAGTAGGTAAGCTCTAAACTGGGCTGCAGGATGCCGCGAACGAGGCAATATTCCACAAATCCATCTCTGTGGGATAGAGACAGTTTACTTAACAGGCGGTCAACATGGGAACCGCACCGGAGCTCGTAACCTACAGGTCCCTCTAACGTGCGCAGCATACCGACCAGTGACTGGACCGAGAGGGCAAAGGAGTCGAATGCATCAGCATCTCCAGATTTGATGGCTGGGGAGTTGAGTATTGCCCCTAATTCGCTTTGGACCAGTTGTCTCGGTTGTCCGTATTTGTCTTGCAGAGCTCCCACTGCGGCTGTGTATGGTGCCGGGTCATACATGTATGATTTGGCTAACTGCAGAGCACTCGGGAGCTTGAGCTGACCCAGGAGCACTTGATATTTATAGTGTTCGCTGAGATGAGTGTGACTGTTCATCAAGTTGTCGAGTGCCATCTTCAAAAGTGCAAAGTCGCTTTCTTTACCACTCTGAAAGAAGGGAAGTGTTGGTTTGGGAATGCCATAGGATGTAGCAATCAAGGTCTCCATGCCTGGGTAGGTCCAAGGCGGTGCAGCGGGGACGGGTGTTGCAGTTGGTGTAATGGGTTGAGCAAATTGCATTGTAGGAGGTGGTGGCATCACTGAAGTTGCCAGTGGTGGTGTTGTGAAGCTTGTACTGGTAGCAGAAACACCTGGATATTGAGATGGGAGACTTGTAATCGGTAGCGTTCCAACTGCATGGCTTGTCACCGTGGGGAGGACGGGCGAGGATGATACACGTCCAGGTGGAAATGCAGCTACTGTTGCTGCAATGGGTGCTGCGCTGACAGGAACACTAGCTTGGGCACTTGTGATGAGATTAGCGGGTGGTGCTACTATCTGTCCAGGGACAGTAGCTGGAGGTGGTATTTGAACGGGCGCTGGAGGTGGCGGTTGTACAGGTGGATGCTGGATGAGAACGAAGGGACGGCTTGGAGAATGTAGCGGGAGCTGATGAAGTGGACAAGGCATCATCGTTCGTCTCTGATAGGTAGGTCTTCACAAGACTGGCAATTTGTACCTCTTTCTCCAGCTTCTTCAAGCGCCTGCGTCTCCCCATCTCTTTAGCTAGTCTCTCTTTAGCCAAATGTGCCTCTTCTTGTAGCCGTTGTCCTACCCTGGCTTGGGCATCCAATGCTGCAGCCTCCAAGTCAGCCTTTCTTTCCTCTTCTATTTCCTGTTGTAGGTCTGCAAGCTCCAAACCCTTTATCTCCTCTTCTAACGCAGCTGCTTGTATATCTGATGTGCTTTGAAGCAGACTGAGACCGTTTGACATCTGAGAGGATCGTCGTGAATGTGCAGCTGACCGGTAAGTTGTCAAACTCCTTGCTCTGGTTGACAGAACCTGGCCTAGTTGTCCTACAGGTGTAGAGGAGGCTTGGGCTACAGGTTGTTGAGAGGGCAAAAGAGTGACTTCATATGGGTCCAAATGTGCAGGTGGACGAGGATCTCTCTTGGGTCGGGCCGATGACTCCCGCTGCTGACTATCAGTTGTTGATTCCATAGTGTCGGGAGAACCCTAATCCGGCTCGAAGGACCATGTAAAGATGTGGATTAGTGGTTAGGGATGGAGCGCTATGGACGAGTCCGGTCAGAGAATCTTGCATCAACTTTATTCTCAACAGCAGTGAGTATACAGGTTTCCAGGAGTGTATGTTAGTGGGTTTGAGTGTGTACCTGTATGTGTGTGTGTTCTGGGGTTTCATAAACGCACACAAATGTCACGGGAAAAAGGGGTTTCGTAAGTCCGTTTTCCTCCCTAAGCGCGAGACCAAATAGGGAGCGTGCAGCGTTCTCATAGGTGTCCCGCTTTCTGAGGAGGCGTTCAAGTGCACCTCGGAAAAGTCGGTGTCGGATCAATAGACTTTCGGACAGATTATATATTTTTATTACTTTTATTATATATTAACACTGAAGAAATGAGACCACCCTACAACGTAAAGTACAATATTGCAAATACTAGACATTTACACGTTCTAATTACGATTATTTCATGAGGGGTTCTCAACTTTAAAAAAAAAACCCAGTATTTTGCAGTATATGTTTATTCTCATTGGTTGGCTGTAAAATAATACTTGTATTTTTGTTTTGCATTGCCCGAGTTTTAACAATACTCTCACGGTTCACCTATGTGCCTATTTGTATAGAGTTTCATCCTTTTCAAAACATTTATTTCTTTCTTTCTTTTTCTTTCTTTCTTTCTTTCTTTCTTTCTTTCTTTCTTTCTTTCTTTCTTTCTTTCTTTCTTTCTTTCTTTCTTTCTTTCTTTCTTTCTTTCTTTCTTTCTTTCTTTCTTTCTTTCTTTCTTTCTTTCTTTCTTTCTTTCTTTATGCGGGCAGCCCGTTTTTAGTGGAAAGGTTATTAATTATTTTTTACAATTGAATGGATGGTTTTGCCTCAAGTTGAATAGTGCAATGGGATAAATACAGCAAACTTTTTTCTGAGACATGACGACTTTTAAGATGACCTCCAAGGCCTCACGCTGTAATTCTGTAAACACGACTGATTTGTTTCTGAGACCTTTCTCTTTCATTCCTGAAATTTGACTCAGAGCTCTGCATGTTCTTTAATGTGAAAACATAGGTAAATTGAGATATTGCTGTTTATTTCATGATAGCTTTGTGCGCCCACCTGATGATGTGGAAGACGGCCGATAAGAGGAGCTCATTGTAGATGGCCACCGCCATGTAGCGCGGTTCGTGGAAGGCTGAGTGAATCGTTCGCACGGCGTAGCACAGGTAAACACCCCACAGCAGAAAGAGCAACTCAGCTAGGAAACAAAACGAAGAAATGGAATTCCAATGACGTGGAAACACTGCCCAAATAATTTCAGTTATTTTAAAGTAACCCCTTACATACATATTTGAACTATAGTCAACATTCAATAACAGGAACATGCAAACTCCATTTTACTTGGGTCTATTTTAGCAACACATATAAAACTTGCTGCATTCTAATTTGTTTAATTTCTTGATTGATTATTTTATTCATATTTTCATCCATCCATCTTCTTCCGCTTATCCGGGGTCGGGTCGCGGGGGCAGCAGCTTCAGGAGGGACTCCCAGACTTCCCTCTCCCCAGGCACTTCATCTAGCTCATCCCGGGGGATCCCAAGGCGTTCCCAGGCCAGCTGAGAGACATAGTCTCTCCAGCGCGTCCTGGGTCGTCCTCGGGGTCTCCTACCGGTGGGACATGCCCCTAGGGAGGCGTCCAGGAGGCATCCTGATGAGATGCCCGAGCCAACTCATCTGGCTCCTCTCAACGTGGAGGAGCAGTGACTCTACTCCGACTCTCTCCCGGATGACCGAACTTCTTACCCTATCTCTAAGGGAGAGCCCGGACATCCTGCGGAGAAAACTCATTCCGGCCACTTGTATCCCGGATCTCGTTCTTTCGGTCACGAGCCATAGCATTACTGGCGACGCTGCACCGATCCGCCTGCCGATCTCGCGCTCCATCCTCCCCTCACTCGTGAACAAGACCCCAAGATACTTAAACTCCTCCACTTGGGGCAGGATCTCATCCCCGATCCGGAGAGGGCATTCCACCCTTTTCCGATCGAGGACCATGGACTCGGATTTGGAGGAGCTGACCCTCATCCCGACCACTTCACACTCGGCTGCGTACCGCTCCAGTGAGAGCTGGAGATCACGGCCTGAAGAAACCAACAGCACCACGTCGTCTGCAAAAAGCAGAGACGTGATGCTGAGGTCCCCAAACCGGACACCCTCAACGCCTCGGCTGCGCCTAGAAATTCTGTCCATAAAAATTATGAACAGAATCAGTGACAAAGGGCAGCCTTGGCGGAGTCCAACCCTCACTGGGAACGAATCCGACTTACTGCCGGAAATGCGGACCAAACTCTGGCATCGGTGATACAGGGACCGAACCGCCCTTATCAGTTGGCTCGGTACCCCGTACTCCCGAAGCACCCCCTACAGAACCTCCCGAGGGACACAGTCGAACGCCTTCTCCAAGTCCACAAAACACATGTGGACTGGTTGGGCGAACTCCCATGCACCCTCGTGGATCCTGCTGAGGGTGAAGAGCT
The DNA here is from genome assembly GCF_033458585.1 of Syngnathus typhle. Lineage (NCBI taxonomy): Eukaryota > Metazoa > Chordata > Actinopteri > Syngnathiformes > Syngnathidae > Syngnathus > Syngnathus typhle. The sequence continues at coordinate 2,841,592 of NC_083750.1, read as the reverse complement.
GGTCCACTGTTCCACGGCCAGGACGAAAGCCACACTGTTCCTCCTGAATCCGAGGTTTGACCTCCCGACGGACCCTCCTCTCCAGCACCCCTGAATAGACCTTACCAGGGAGGCTGAGGAGTGTAAAGGAGTGTTCCTGTAATTGGAACACACCCTCCGGTCCCCTTTCTTAAAGAGGGGAACCACCACCCCAGTCTGCCAATCCAGAGGCACTGTCCCCGATGTCCATGCGATGTTGTAGAGACACGTCAGCCATGACAGCCCCACAACATCCAGAGCCCTTAAGAAATCCGGGCGGATCTCATCCACCCCCGGGGCCTTGCCACTGAGGAGTTTTTTAACTACCTCAGTGACTTCGACCCCAGAGATTGGAGAGTCCGCCTCAGAGTCCCCAGGCCCTGCTTCCACAATGGAAGGCGTGTCGGTGGAATTGAGGAGGTCTTCGAAGTATTCTCCCCACCGACAAACGACGTCCCGAGTCGAGGTCAGCAGCACGCCATCTCCACTGTAAACAGTGTTGACTTAGACTTAGACAGACTTTATTGTCATTTTGTAAACACTTGTTGCACACAAAACAACATTTCATTTGCATACGGCTCTCAGCATCCATCCATCCATCCATCCATCCATCTTCTGTACTGCTTAGTCCCCACGGGGGTCGCGGGCGTGCTGGAGCCTATCCCAGCCATCATCGGGCAGTAGGCGGGGGACACCCTGAACCAGTTGCCAGCCAATCGCAGGGCACACAGAGACAAACAACCATACGCACTCGCACTCACACCTAGGGACAATTTGGAGTGCTCAATCGGCCTACCAAGCATGTTTTTGGGATGTGGGAGGAAACCGGAGTGCCCGGAGAAAATCCACGCGGGCCCGGGAAGAACATGCAAACTCCACACAGGGAGGGCCGGAGGTGGAATCGAACCCAAACCCGCACCCTCCTAACTGTGAGGCGGACGTGCTACCCAGTGTTCCACCGAGCCGCCCTACGGCTCTCAGCAATGAAATGGTATTTCGGCTGAATAAAAAGTGACATTTCTATATAAATATGAATCAAGATAAGTATAAAGTACAGCAGTGATAAAGTATGTACACAGTGCAGGAAACAAAAACAGTATTTACAAAGTGCGCAGAGGAATGCTAAGTTGACTGTTCAACAGTCTGACGACAGTAGGGAAAAAGCTGTTGCAGAACCTGGTGGACCTGCAGCGGATGCTGCAAAACCTCTTCCCAGAGGGTAGCAGGGAGGACAGTCCTTGGTGGGGGTGTGATGGGTCACTGATAATATTACGGGCCCGGGCGTTGCACTGCTTCCCCCTCCTGAGACGCTGGATGGTAGACCAGAATTTCCTCGAAGCCGTCCGGAAGTCATTCTCCATGGCCTCGCCAAACTCCTCCCACGTCTGGATTTTTGCCGCGTTCCGCCTGGCCATCCGGTACCTGTCAGCTGCCTCCGGAGTCCCGCAGGCCAAAACGGCCCGATAGGACTCCTTCTTCAGCTTGACGGCATCCCTTACCGCCGGTGTCCACCAACGGGTTCGGGGATTGCCGCCACGACAGGCACCAATGACCTTACGACCACAGCTCCGGTCGGCCGCCTCAACAATGGAGGCGCGGAACAAGGTCCACTCGGACTCAATGTCCCCCGCCTCCCCCGGGACGTGGGAAAAGCTCTGCCGGATGTGGGAGTTGAAGCTCTTCCTGACAGGGGATTCCGCCAGACGTTCCCAGCAGACCCTCACAGAGCGTTTGGGTCTGCCAGGTCGGACCGGCATCTTCCCTCACCATCAGAGCCAACCCACCACCAGGTGGTGATCAGTTGACAGCTCCGCCCATCTCTTCGCCCGAGTGTCCAAAACATGCGGCCGCAAATCCGATGACACTGTTAGGGTTTGCAGAATATCTTCATCGTATGATTATGTTGGAATGTAACCTGTAATAATTTAACTAGCTTGTCTTGTCTAGACAAAAGTAGTTGACCAAAGTGCTAAGATCTTTTCAACTGATTGACTAGACACAGAGGAAGCAATCAAAGTTGATTTGTTTACAGAACGTCGTAAAAGGCCCCCTGCTATGCTTTGATCACCAGGGGAGCGGCTTCACCCCATCCTGTGTTCCCACACCCCCACTTTCAACCCCACTCTGTTTCTCTCAATAAATATGCACCTGAAAAGGCCTGGGCCGGACTTCATTCGACCATCGCTGTAACCACAGCGACGAGTGAACTCTCCGCCTGCAGGTGTCTGAAACGACTAACTTGTCTCCAGTGTGGTTCTTGCAAAATAAGTTAGAGTGAGCACCACCCTAACATTTTGGTGCCGAAACCCGGGACCCTCATACCCGCCATCTGGCTGACGGAGGACGACGCGCTGTACACCGTCGACGGGCCAGCGTCCATTAGGAGGACCTGGTAAAGAAAGACCTGGGAAGGAAATTCTTCGCTGGGCCAGCATCTTAGGTCTGGTTTCGTCTGTCAGTGGTGGATTGACGGGACCCGGCAGTGCAGCTGACCAAGGGGACAAGTAAGTCATAGAAAAAAGCACTGATACGACTTTGGTTTGTCCTAGCTATGAGATACGGCTTTGGTTTGTCCAAGCTATGAGATACGGCTTTGGTTTGTCCGAGCTATGAGATACAGGTTTGGTTTGTCCTAGCTATGATATACGGCTTTGGTTTGTCCTAGCTATGAGATACGGCTTTGGTTTGTCCGGGCTATGAGGTACGGCTTTGGGTTTTCCAAGCTATGAAACAGCTGGGATTCTAGTCCCAGTGGAAGGAACGGGCTAAGGAAAAAAAAAAACTGAGTTTCTTTCTCGTAATTGAGGAAGGGCGTAGATTCTTTTTTTTTTGTCCGTTTTTCCAAGCTGTTTGCATGAAGGTTGTGTGGTTGAGTGTGCGACTGGTAGGATAAATTGACTGCAAAGAGGATTTGGTGGAAGGTCGATTTAAACCTGCATTGAGGATCCTCAAAGAAAAGAAAAAAGAAATAAAAAATTGCATAAACTTAAAATACCAAATTAAGATGGGAAACCGGTAAATCCCTAGCTCTTGAAGGAGATGAGAAGTACATGGCAGGTAAATTTCTTAATTGTATGCAATACATGCCGAAGTCGAAGAAAAAGTATGGAGTAGAAGGGAAGTTGAAAGTTTAAGTGTGGAAGATAGTGGTTGATGTTTTGGAGGAGAGTGTAGATAGGACGACAAAGGGACAGAAAAAGAAAAGGGAAGGGAGAGAGTTGAATTGTGCTAGAATGTGGTTGAAAGCTTCACAAGAGAGAAGAGAACAAATTCAAGAGATAAAAAAATGGAAAGATAAAAAGTGATGAGACCACCATTCAACTAAGATTTGGAAAAGAATTCTGGGTGCACAGTGGCATCCCATTCGATGATGCAGCTGAGAGTGCTTATCTGCAACATCTTAGAAATGCGCTCCTCACTGTTTCACCCCCCGACTTAGGCAACTGGGTGAGAAAACACTTGGTGGAAGCAGACATTGCTTGCGTTGTGACGATTGAGAAAGGCAAATGTTCTGATGTATTTCATCTAGATGATGATAATGATCTGAATGAAGATGCAACGATCTTCTTCCAAAGTTCCCAAAGGGGCAGAGGAAGAGTTAGAGACCAACATGGTCGCAAGCCGCCATATAATTCAAGACCCCCATCAGATTCTGACAACTGTTGGAACTGTGGGAAACGAGGACACTTTGCAAGAGTGTGTCGTTTTGCAAGACAAAACCAATCAAGCAGAACATGTTGTTAGGGTTTGCAGAATATCTTCATCGTATGATTATGTTGGAATATAACCTGTAATAATTTAACTAGTTTGTCCTGTCTAGACAAAATTAGTTTACCAAAGTGCTAAGATCATTTCAACTTATTGACTAGCAGCAGAGGAAGCAATCAAAGTTGCTTTGTTTACAGAACGTCGTAAAAGGTCCCCTGCTATGCTTTGATCAGCAGGGGACCGTCTTCACCCAACCTGTGTGTTCCCAAACCCCCACTTTCAACCCCACTTTGTTTCTCTCAATAAATAAGCGCCTGACGAGGCCTGAGTCAGACTTCATTCGACCATCGCTGTGAGCACAGCGACGAGTGAACTCTCCGCCTGCAGGTGCCTAAAATGACTAACTTGACTCCAGTGTGGTTCCTGCAAAATAAGTTAGAGTGAGCAACACCCTAACATTTTGGTGCCGAAACCCGGGACCCTCATACCCGCCATCTGGCTGACGGAGGAGGACGTGCTGCATTGTCGACAAGCCAGCGCCCTTTAGGGGGACCTGGAAAAGAAAGTCCTGGGAAGAGAATTTCTTCGCTGGGCCAGCATCTTAGGTCTGCCTTCGTCTGCCAGTGGTGGATTGACGGGTTCCCGCAATGCAACGGACCAGGGGTCAGGTAAGTTAAGAATTGTGTGGTTGTGAAACGCGTAAAAGTAAAAGTGCACAGGAATAAAAATAGGCAAGAAAGAAGATAAGAAGTCTTGTGGAAGGAGGGGGTGTTGTAGAGTCCCCCTCCGGATGAAGTGGCTCTTCTGGAGCGGTGGTTTTCAAACTGTTTTATATATTTTTGTAAAATCTCACGTACCTCCGTGTACCCTCATTTGACAACCACTGTTCTAAGGGGACAACTTCGCGTTGGCAGGGCTGGGTAACTGGACAGTTGTCTTCAGTTCCCAGGGAAGGAAGGGGTGTTGTAGAGTCCCCCATCCGGATGAAGCAGCTCTTTTATTTTTAAAAGAGGACTTCGCGTAGGCAGGGATAAGAAATTTGTGTGGTTGAGTGTGCGACTGGTAGGATAAATTGACTGCAAAGATACGGCTTTGGTTTGTCCGAGTTATGAGATACGGCTTTGGTGTTTCCAAGCTATGAAACAGCTGGGGTTCAAGTCCCAGTGGAAGGAACGGGCTAAGAAAAAGCACAGAGCTTCTTTTCTTAAGTGAAGAAGGGCGTGGGTTCTTTTTTTTGTCCGTTGTTCCAAGCTGTTTGCATGAATGTTGTGTGGTTGAGAGAGTGCGACTGGTAGGATAAATTGACTGCAAAGAGAATTTGGCGGAAGGTCAATTTAAACCTACATCCTCAAAGAAAGGAAAGGGAGAGAGTTGAATTGTGCTAGAATGTGGTTGAAAGCTTCGCAAGAGAGAAGAGAACAAATTCAAGAGACAAAAAATGGAAAGATAAAAAGTGATGAGACCACCATTCAATTAAGATTAGGAAAAGAATTCTGGGTGCATAGTGGCACCCCATTTGATGATACAGCTGAGAGTGCGTATCAGCAACATCTTAGAAATGCGCTCCTTACTAATTTCCGCCCTGAAATCGGCAACTGGGTGAGGAAACATTTGGTGGAAGCAGGCACTGCTTGCGTTGTGACGATTGAGAAAGGCAAATGTTCTGATGTATTTCATCTAGATGATGGTAATGATCTAGATGAAGATACAACGATCTTCTTCCGAAGCTCCCAAAAGGGCAGAGGAAGAGTTAGAGACCAACAAGGCCGCAGGCCGCCATTCAATTCAAACTCCAGCTCAAATTTGGACTGTTGGAACTGTGGGAAACGGGGCCACTTGGCGAGAGCGTGTCGTCGTGCAAAACAATACCAATCAAAGGGTGGAGGAAGAGGCAGAGGAAAAGCCAAATTTTCAACATGTCAAGCTTCCCCCCCCCTTTTTGACCGCTCATGCTAATACAGAGACATTGTATGCTACATTTAATAGAAATTATTGATTGGTTGTGTTGTAAGATTATACGATCTTCTATATGCAAGCTGAATCTGGGAGATTGAGTTCTTTAAATTTGAAAACAAAGAAAAAACTTAATTTAATTAATTTGCCAGCCGTTTTTATTGTATTGAGTTTTTTTTGGGATTAGTGGATTGTTCTATCAGGAACCTTGAATTGAAAATGGTATGTGAATGTTGTGTGGAGTGCTTGGATGAATTGGGACCAATGTGATGGAAAGACTCCTTTTTGGAGACTGTGTGTGAGAGGCAAATGAGCATTGATGACTGAATGCCCGACTGAAGGGAAAATACAGGTTGAAGTTGTTGGAGACTGCTATGGGCAAGTAGTTGAGCGACTTTGGAGGAAGAATTATTTTGAGTAAGTTAGATGCTAGGAAGGGAAATAAAAAACCCGAGCAAATACAAACGAAAGAAAAATAAAGGTTGCTTTTGACAAGAGTTGCAAAGAACAGACGAAGAACAGTCCTTGACCCGGCATTTGCGTTTGGCGGTCGTTGATGTGGTTCCCACACCTGTGTCTTGTGGTTTGTCATTTGTAACGTTTGGCTGTTGTGATCCTCCCAAACAGACATAAGTGATTTGTGCTTTTGTTGTATGTTGTAATTGGTTAGTGGGAGGACTGCTGGAGCTTGCTCCTTCGGTGTCTCACCTGTGCCTTCCTGCCTTCCATTGTCTCCACTTAGACTGGACTGTGGAGGGGGGAGTGTGGTATTGTGGTGTGAAAAGGGTGTAGGAGCCGGCTCCTGTGGTGATTGATATTGTAATTTGATTGTGGGGGAGACTGATGTAGGTGTGGGGCTCTGGACTCTGCGGGTAGCTGTTTGCTGGGTTGGCGCGAGTGGGGGACGGCGGCATTGATTGTCCCAGTACTGGCCAGGCTGGGATAAATCAGTATGAAAATGCCGGGCCCCCCCCCTCTTGCTTCCCTTGCTGTGGCTGTGCGCGGAGTAGGGTCGTACCCACTCCAGGGGTGTGCTGAGTGCGTGGTGGCAAGTGATATTGAAGCAGGGTGATGCCTAGGGAAGGTGTGACAATAGTTGCACGAAGGATAAAAGGCACTGAGGAAAGAAAAAAGAAAAAGTATAACCAACACGTCAAAATAGAGGATGACGTCTGCGCAGCGTTGTTTGTTGGTGTTGTTTGTGAGCTGTGTCTCTGCTGTTTTTGTGTTGTCTGTGTGTTGTGTTATGTGTTAAAAGAATGAAATTCGCTAATATAGGTGCACTAAAGAATTTATTTATCTGTAGTCTATCTGATTTTCACCGCAAAACAAAACCGATTTTGTTAAGATAGGAAGGAAAAATAAAAAAGCGAGCAATTTGTTTATGGGCAGAAACTGGTCCACGCTCCTTTAGTGCCTAGCCTTGGTTAGACAAAATTTGAGAGATGGAAAGAACTTGCTTTCTGGAATTAGATGATGTACAATTATGAAATACCGACATTTCAAAGCTAAATTTAGAATTTGAGAATAAGAGAGGGATTGAGTTTGTTAAAGTTATGAAACTACAACGGTTAACTATTATATTGTTTTACCAGCAGTTATTTTGCTTATTTTTTTTATTTTTTTTTATTTGATTGGTGGATTGGGTTGTTACGTTGAGAAAGGAAACGATACAAATGGGCAGCTGTATTGAGCCATGGGGTTGTCACGTGCCGTTGACACCTGGCTCAACAGGGGGGATGGAAGGGCAGTTCAGTCAGCTTTATACAACATATGAATTTGATTCATATTCAAAACGTTTATGAAAAAATTTTTAGAGCTTGTTTAACATGTGCTTAACACAATCCACAGGGTTATAATGCCTGGTCATAATAGATGCATTCTCAAAATTGATTGAATTGGCTTCAAAATAAACACTGAATGCCTTAACAGTGGCAAAAACGTTATGTAAAGAAATAATAGTTTGTCAACAACTGCTGTAGATGTTAAAGAATGGAATCAATATCTCGAAAATGAATGTGGATAGTTTGTTTACTGATTGTGAAAATGTTTGACAAAGTGTCCTATATAATATCCGTTGAATGGAAGAAAAAGAAAAGAAACCATTGCTTTTAGAGACTGTAGTCAACCAAAATTATATATGTACCGACATGCCAAGATCTGAGAAAAAGCTGGAAAAAAAACAAAAACATAATGTCTTTAAATTTGAGAGGCGACGATGATCTGACTGAAATTGATGCAATTAGAGTCCCCAGAGGAGTTCCTGATTAATAAGAATTAATTGACCAAATTGAAGCGGGATGGGAGTCCTCCATTTGCTGCTGGTGGACGATGAACAAGAACGTTGACAGGATAAATTACATCCATTGCAACATGCAGAAATTGGGCAAACGGACACAAGTGGGACTTGAGGCAGTGCACGAACAGCTAGCCATGCCTTCCCTAATGTCAATCCAGAACCGCAATGCTCTTGTTATGTTGTTGTCTGGGAAAGGAAGGGTCTGCGCAATGTTCAGGGAACAATGCTGCACCTTCATCCAGAAGGACACCGCCCCTGATGGGAGCCTGACGAAGATGATTGCAAACTTGCAATCCCTCAACACGAGGATGAAAGAGCACAACAAGTGGATGACTGCTTTTGGGAAGTATGAAGCCCTTGTGTCCTAAATAACTGCTATACTCACCTTGTGTGGAGGTTGTTGTATTCCATGTCTCCGTGCTCTGTTTAATCGTCTTATCACTACAGCAATCTCGCCCATGGACGACGAGATGGCCCGGGTATGCCTAATGTCTGAACAGCAACATGTTGATGATAACGATGATGATGATGCAATTTTTGCACTTGAGTTTACAGACTTCTTCCCAGATCTGTGTGTTTCCGAATAATGATGTCGCAACATTTATCCTCTTTGGTGGAAATATTTGTGCGCATACTTGTGATAAACAGGGGGGAAATGTTGGAATAATTTAAATGAAGCCTTGGCCTGCCAGACCTGTAGGCCTTGTCTTTACGAGTTTATGCAGAGCTTATTTGCATAGGCGAAATGTTCTTATTTGGTTGGAAGAAACTTTATTCCTTTTAGTTAACTGTAGGTTTGGTTCATAGATTGTTGTTGATCAGAACTGTTTTTCTTTGTTAAGTGTTAAACACAGTTTGAAGTAGTTGCGTACAAGTTATCCTATATTTACTCAATGTTTGGTTAAGGAACTGCATACCTTACATTTACTTAACATTTGTTTTAGTGTTTAGGACGAGTTACTTATTGTTATTGTGTATTAATTTACTAAGTAGATAAAGTCTAGCCAAGGTCTAGTTGCATTGTTCCACAGGAAAGTGGCAATTGAAGTTATCTGATCTCACTCGCGGACAACTCGGCCAACAACTGGAGGAGAACAGATGGACAAACTCTGCGGGGGTCACGGGCCGACAATGAAGTGCTAGTTCACACCACACTACATTCCTTAGCTAATCAACGTTGCTACAGACACAATCTTCCCTCCCTTTGGTGTAGCAACGCCTCTGTAACCAGGGCAACCAAAACAGTGATGAGAGGAGCAGAAGAAACATCTCAAATGACTAATGCAAAGGTTGCAGAAAAGGTGCTGTTTTTTGCTGTTTTCCGGACGTGCTGCTGTCCTTTCGGTGGCGGATCCAGGTCCAGATCACCCCAACGTTCCCAAGAAGGAGGGGGACGGAGCCTGCGTCGACTGGACCCTATAAATTGGTGGAGCGCATCTCACGTGCCGTCCGGCTGGCCGGCAAAGGAGGATCGTGGTATCATCTGTCCCAGTGCGCCCCAGTGAAGGGTTCCTGCAAGGAACCAGACCACAGCCATCGACAGTCCCCGCCCCGGTTCATACAGAGGCAGAATAATCCTCTTCCCCCTTGGTGGCCAGGTAGTCCACCCTGATCCACTGAAGACAACGACCACGCAGCAGACATTCCCGAGTTCTCCCCGGACGGAGCAGATCTGCGAAGGGGGTGAGAATCGTGCTCACCCTCCACCAGTGGGCGTGCCAAGCCCCCAACGGCTGAACAATCACGAGCAATTTTTATCTTGATTGATAACAATCTGGTCGCCTAAGGCAGAGGGACCGTGTAACTCTTTTCCTGCACATAATCTGGCCGCAGGTTTTTTGAGTTGCACATACTTTGGAGTATTGTGGGAAAACCTCACGTTCACTGGAAGTTATTGCTTTCATTGTATTGCCTTACTTATGTTTGATTGATCGAGGTTGACATAATCATATGATAAAACAGGGGGGAGATGTTAGGGTTTGCAGAATATCTTCATCGTATGATTATGTTGGAATATAACCTGTAATAATTTAACTAGTTTGTCCTGTCTAGACAAAATTAGTTTACCAAAGTGCTAAGATCATTTCAACTTATTGACTAGCAGCAGAGGAAGCAATCAAAGTTGCTTTATTTACAGAACGTCGTAAAAGGTCCCCGCTATGCTTTGATCAGCAGGGGACCGTCTTCACCCAACCTGTGTGTTCCCAAACCCCCACTTTCAACCCCACTTTGTTTCTCTCAATAAATAAGCGCCTGACGAGGCCTGAGTCAGACTTCATTCGACCATCGCTGTGAGCACAGCGACGAGTGAACTCTCCGCCTGCAGGTGCCTAAAATGACTAACTTGACTCCAGTGTGGTTCCTGCAAAATAAGTTAGAGTGAGCAACACCCTAACACATGTCATTGTCAGATTATTAGATCATTTTTTAGATTAGAGCTCCTGTCCATACAAGAAGTATGAAAATGCTGTTGTATGCCCAATGACAAATGACCAGAGATCAAATTGTGTGCACACTAAAGTTAAAATTTGCAAATCAAGTGGTAAGTAAATGCAACTTGCTCCTAGAAGATGAATGAAAAATTAGAATGTGCTGTCCTCGCTTGCGTGGGAGGGACTAGCTCATGATCGACCACAGGAAATGGCCAGCCTGTGACGAATAATGGTGCTGGGATCTACCTTGCGCGCGAGAGCTGTGCATGTGTGTTAAAATGATGAAAATTGGCTAAACTTTTAGTATAAAGAAATTTGCTAGACTGTGGTCTATCCAATTTGCACCGCAGAACAGAAACAATTGAAAGATAAGAATGAGAGGAAAAGAGAGAAATCTGTTTGCGAGCAGAAACTGATCCACACTAGTGCATGTTAAGTAAGAAACGACAGAACATGCTTTCAGGAATTGGAAGAATCAAAATTGTGAATTTAAGACATTGACATTTAGTAGAAATAGTTGACTGGTTGTGTTATAAGATTATACAAACTTCTATATGCGAGCTGAACCTGAGAGATTGAGTTCTTCAAATTTAAAAACAAAGAAAAAATTCTGATTAATTTGCCAGCAGTTTTTTTGTGTGTGTTGAGGTTTTTTTGGATTGGTGGATTGTTCTATCAGGAAATGCTAAGAAAGAAAGAAAAAAAAAAACAGACAAAAGAAAAATAAAGGTTGCTTTTGGAGTGATAATTAACTAGAGAAAAAAACTGGAGAACCAGTAACACATGCAGAAGATGTGTGAACTGGGAAATTGAGAAGCGTTTTGGAAAGAAAGTCAAATTAAATGATGGACTCATATGTAGTAAAGAACACATTCTCCCAAAAAGGTTTGTCAAGGTGTGAGGCATGGGCGATGCCAAGCCTCAGAAGGGGGGAGTGAGTAGGACAGATAGTGAAAGATAGTAAAAATACAACACTTTACGACATATGGATTCTCTAACACATTTGGCGTCATGCTATTAAGTTAAAATTTTCTCAAGCTTTTCAAACTTTTGCTGTAAACAATTGGAAGATGATTGAAAAATGACTAAAAAAGCTATGAGGAAGTGGTGTACGTGTTTGGAAGGGCACGCGCTTAGGCTAATCAACATTTGTTTGACTGATCAAAGGAACCATTTGCTACAGGACTTAACATCCATTCCCCCAGCCCAGATCCGACAAAGACCAGAGAATCTCCACTAAAACAGGAGGCAATAAATGGGATAGCCCCTGCAGGGCTCGAAACTAACGATTGCCCGATTGCCCGGGGCAAGTAGCGATGGCAGACGGGCAAGTAGAATTTTTCCTCACTTGCCCGAACTTGCCCTGCCATAATACCATGTTTTCAAGCTGTAAAAAGACGATTTTGTGCATAATTTCTCGCAACATCTGCCGCTTTTGGTCCGACATTTTGTTTTCTAGGGAGCGGTTAGTTTCTCGTGTAAGTCTGCAATACATTGATAACGGCAAAGCGCTTCGTAATTAAATCCATGCTCCCTTACCCGTCCCTGGCTCTTCTGCGCCTGCGCACCAGCAGAGCTTGTTTCCGGTTGGCGGATACGAAGGCATATGAAGGCAAAACTTATAGTGTTGTCTTTTTTATTGCAAAAATGTGTCGGGCAAGTAAAAATCCACTCCAAAAAAATTCGGGCAAGTAAAATTTTGTTTCGGGCAAGTAAAATTTTCTCTAACTTGCCCGAGGGCAACTTGGGCAAAAAATAAGCTTCGAGCCCTGCCCTGTCATAAATGGTCTTTGGTTAGGGGGAATCATTAGGAAGTGCTCAAACTCTTCTCGCAAACACCCCTATCTGCCCAGTTCAAAAGGGCAATAAAATTGACTACAAGAGTTGCAAAGAACAGGTGAAGAACAGTCCTTGACCCGGCATTTGCGTTTGGCGGTCGTCGATGTGGTTCCAAGACCTGTGTCGCGTCTTGAGGTTTGTCATTTGTAATTGATCCTCCCAAACAGAAATAAATGATTTGGGCTTTTGTTGTAATTGGTTTGTGGAAGGATTGCAGGAGCTTGCGCCTCCAGTGTCTCACCTGTGCCTTCCTGCCTTCCATTGTCTCCACTGAGACTGGACTGTAGAAGGGGGAGTGTGGTATTGTGGTGTGAAAAGGCTGTGGGAGACGGCTCCTGTGGTGTTGCACATGGACCGTTCTGTTCCATTGTCTCCACGGATGTTGGAAGGTGAGTGGGGTGATTGATATTGTAATTTGATTGTGGGGTAGACTGATGTAGGTGTGGGGCTCTGGACTCTGCGGGTAGCTATTTGGTGGGTTGGCGCGGGTGGGGGACGACGGCATTGATTGTCCCAGTACTAGCCAGGCTGGGATAAATCAGTATGGAACTGCCGGGCGACCCCCTCTTACTTCCCTTGCTGTGGCTGCGCGCGGAGTGGAGTCGTACCCACTCCAGGTGTGTGCTGAGGGCGTGATAGCAAGTGAGATTACGGCAGGATGATGGAAGAATGAATGAGGACAGACAGGGAATGCATGTACGACATGGGATGTGCACGGCTGTAACTGAGGTCCTGTGGACTTCAATGTCTGCCTGCTCACGGCCATCATAAAGTTAAATGTTGTGGGACAGGGGTTGAGATGTGATGGTGAATGAATGGGTGCCTTTGTGTCTGTTAGTTTGTACATGTGTGCACGCATATGAATGGCCTAGGTAGGTTGATGTGGAGGCGACATGATCACAATTGAAGATAAGATCCCTCTCGCCTGTAAGTGTAGTACAAATTGAGATGAATAGGATTTGATGATTACTCAGGGGCACCATTGACGTCAAATGGTTCAATGGAGAAGGCCCGTTTCCTGTGGCTGGACAAGACAGGACCATCTAGTCCAGCTGGGATGGGTATGATAATGTGTCCGGGACACCTTGCTGGTCCTTTTCGCTCCCCAACGACGCTATTGACACATTACGTGAATGTGTCAAAACGGTGGGGGAGTAGAATCTACTGTAAGATTCAATGTTTTGTCAAATGTAATTGTTTTTGGAGTCTTAACAGGACACGTAAGAATTCAACACACAGTGATGAGAGGAGCAGAAGAAACATCTCGAATGAGCCCATCTCACGTGCAGTCCGGCTGGCCGGCAAAGGAGATACGTGGTATCATCTGTCCCAGTGCGCCCCAGTGAAGGTTTCCTGCAAGGAACCAGATCTGCCATCGACAGCGTCCCCGCCCCCAGTACAAACAGAGGCAGAATAATCCTCTTCCCCCTTGGTGGCCAGTTAGTCCACCCTGAGCCACTGAAGACAACGACCATGCAGCAGATATTTCCAAGTTCTCCCCGGACGGTGCAGATCTGCGAAGGGGGTGGGAATCGTGCTCCCCCTCCACCAGTGGGCATGCCAAGCCCCCAACGACTGAACAATCACGAGCAATTTTTATCTTGATTGATAACATTCTGGTCGCCTAAGGCAGAGGGACCGTGTAACTCTTTTTCTGCATTTAATCTGGCCGCAGGTTTTTAAGTTACACACAAACTTTGGACTGGAGTATTGAGGGAAAACCTCATCTTCACTGGAAGTTATTGCTTTCATTGTATTTTCTTACTTATGTTTGACTGATCGGGGTTGACATAATCATATGATAAAACAGGAGGGATATGTTAGGGTTTGCAGAATATCATCGTATGATTATGTTGGAATGTAACCTGTAATAATTTAACTAGCTTGTCCTGTCTAGACAAAAGTAGTTGACCAAAGTGCTAAGATCTTTTCAACTGATTGACTAGACGCAGAAGAAGCAATCAAAGTTGATTTGTTTACAGAACGTCGTAAAAGGCCCCTTGCTATGCTTTGATCACCAGGGGAGCGGCTTCACCCCATCCTGTGTTCCCACACCCCCACTTTCAACCCCACTCTGTTTCTCTCAATAAATATGCACCTGAAAAGGCCTGGGCCAGACTTCATTCGACCATCGCTGTAAGCACAGCGACGAGTGAACTCTCCGCCTGCAGGTCTCTGAAATGACTAACTTGTCTCTAGTGGGTTCTTGCAAAATAAGTTAGAGTGAGCACCACCCTAACAGTCACGACTACAAAGTCGATCATCGAACTGCGGCCTAGGGTGTCCTGGTGCCAAGTGCACACATGGACACCCTTATGTTTGAACATGATGTTCATTATAGAAAATCCGTGTTGAGCACAGAAGTCCAATAATAGAACACCACTCGGGTTCAGATCGGGGGGGCCGTTCCTCCCAATCACGCCCTTCCAGGTCTCACTGTCATTGCCCACGTGAGCATTGAAGTCACCCAGTAGATTGATGGAGTCCCCAGAAGGAGCGCTCTCCAGCACTTCCTCCAGGGACTCCAAGAAGGGTGGGTACTAGGGGTGTAACGATACATCGATACACATCGATTAATCGATATAATGCTCTACGATTTATTAGCATCGATGCTAAACGTAAACATCGATTTATATCGCCGTGTTTGACCTCGGACATTAGACGCGACTTTATTTTGAAATCCAGTTCATTGTTGCCTGCTTCCTCTTTTCGGGAGCAGGGAGCAGTGCGCGGTGTTGCTGCACGTGAAAGGGGAGTCGACAACTAGTACGCGGCTCCTGGGCTGGTGCTATGGCTAGTGTCCAAAAAGACGAGGAAATTTGCTCCCCTTTAGGCTTCAAGTCATTCGTTTGGAAGCACTTTGGATTCCAAAGAAAAGATGGCTCAACCGACAAGACACGTGCAGTTTGTAAATCCTGCCATGCGGTGATCAAATATTCAGGGAGCACAAATCTCGCCGCACATTTAAAGAAAAAACACGACATCAAAGTTCAGTGTTAAAATAAGCACTTTGTATACTGCAATACTCTTGTAATTTCCTAAATAAAGAGTTTGCAGTACCTTGTTGATTTTGCGTATGAATTGTTATAAATCAGGATATTGTTCTATATTTTTTATTAAAAAAAAAAAAAAAATCGATCGTAGAGCACTATATCGCGATATATCGTGAATGAATCGCAGCAGGCTTTAAGATATCGGCAAATATCGTATCGTAGTTCTTTATATCGATATTATATCGTATCGTGACAAAACCCGCGATTTACACCCCTAGTGGGTACTCTGAGCTGCCGTTTGGTGCATAGACACAAACAACAATCAGGACCCGTCCCCCCACCCGAAGGCGGAGGGAGGCTACCGTCTCGTTCACCGGGGTGAACCCCAATGTGCAGGCGCCCAGCCGGGGGGCAATAAGTATACCCACACCTGCTTGACGCCTCTCACCTTGGGCAACTCCAGAGTGGAAGAGAGTCCAGCCCCTCTCGAGAGGGCTTGTACCGGAACCCAAACTGTGCGTGGAGGCAAGTCCGACTATATCTAGTCTGAACTTTTCTGCCTCGCACACCAGCTCGGGCTCCTTTCCACAGCCAGAGAGGTGACATTCCATGTCCCAAGAGCCAGCTTCTGCAGCCGGGGATCAGACCGCCAAGGTCCCTGCCTTTGGCCGGCGCCCAGCTCGGACTGCACCCGACCCCTTTGGCCCCTCCCACAGGTGGTGAGCCCATGGGAAGGGGGACCCACGTTTCCTTTTCATGGGCAAAGGCCCGGCTACCAGACGCTCGCCTTCAAGCCCCGCCTCCAGGCCTGGCTCCAGAGGGGGGCCCCGGTGACCCGGGTCCGGGCGAGGGAAAACGAGATCCATTTATTTTGTTCGTCATAAGGGGCTCGTGTGAGCCGTGCTTTGTCTGGCCCCTCACCTAGGACCCGTTGGCCATGGGTGACCCTTCCAGGGGCATGAAGCCCCAGACAACATGGCTCCTAGGATCATAGGGGCACGCAAACCCCTCCACCACGATAAGGTGACGACTCACGGAGGGGTCTTCATATTTTATTTATTATAATTTATCGATTTATGCTTTCCAAATGGCACTATGAACTCTACTGTCAAATCTATAGAGTCCATCAATTTGAGTCTATTATTAATCCTGAAAGGAATCTGTCCAATAATCATCAAACTATACGCTACTTTGTCTCAGGGTGCATAGGGAGCTCCTTTTGTAGCGCAACAAATCAAACAGACGCTTGTTTACTGCTGATATTCTCGTGTCTATTGTTAGTCTGGGAAAAAAAAAAGTCTTTATAGACAGATGAGTGTTCCCTCGTCGCCAATATTACAACAAAGGCCAAGTCACAAAGGTAATTTTATGACTATGAGTTTTCAGAAACAGCTTAGCAGGGGACTTCCTGTTGGAAGCATAAGATCAACACATTAGTGTGTTCTCAATGGTTGCCATAGCAACTAGCTGCTCCCTCATTTCCTGTTCTGCTTACAATACATGCATACAGATATTGTCGTATTTAACGTCACTCCTTCTATTCAAAGTCCCTGCTGTGTGAGATTCTGACAGCTACTTCATTTTCATCTTCAGTATACGATTCTGCTCTTTCTCTCCTCCAGGATACAAGAACACTTTTTTTGCACTTAAATAAAGCTGTATTATCTGACATTATAGCAGAATTATCTAGAGGCCAAACAATTGAGAATTCTAGGAACGCTTAACACAATTTTTTTTCAGACAGAGTACTCAAATATTTACCAATACCGAGAATGACAGATAATTGGGGGGGTAATCTTTTTTTTTTTCTTTCAGATGCGGGATGCATTGCACACATTTTACACTCAACACATACGACATTGCTGAACTCACCGACAGCCATCATGTAGTCCCAGCGGTCAAGCAGACACATACT
The DNA here is from genome assembly GCF_033458585.1 of Syngnathus typhle. Lineage (NCBI taxonomy): Eukaryota > Metazoa > Chordata > Actinopteri > Syngnathiformes > Syngnathidae > Syngnathus > Syngnathus typhle. The sequence goes on along the minus strand of NC_083750.1, from coordinate 2,824,435 downwards.
AAACTGCAACCCCTCCGATGAAAAGCCGGCTGTGATTAAGGCCGGACTCAGCTCCGGGTTCTGGCACACAGCAGAAGTCCAGGCCACCAGGAACCACAACACCACCAATAGGATTATTGCCAGCATCCTCAGAACTCGCCAACTTGTCATGTAGGGTGTCCTTTGTGCCGTCCGTGACAAGAACACTTTTAGCACTCTGGAAAAAAAAAAAAAAAATACAGCTCAAACGAGGAGATGGAGAACATTCTGACCAAGCTGACCTCATGAAGCACTCACACAGAAACAAGTGTGAGTCTGAGTAGAGACTTTGTATGATATAAAGTGAAAGTTCAAATTTGCTGTTTGGGACTCCAACAATATTTTCACTACAATATTTTTATATTTGATAGTTTACCTGTACAGCTTGAGGATGATGGTGCCATACATGATGGCGAACCCCAGCAGGCGAACCCATCTCAGGAGGATACAACGGAACACACTCGGGTGAAAGTACAGTATCATAACCTGCAACACACAGTCCACACCTTCAAAGAATAGAATTCAAATGAAATGACATGGATGGGATTTGGTTTGTTGACCACCAAACAAATTTATATGAATGATTGTATAAAAAAAAGAGTTTACCCCAAAACACCAAATAAATAAAATAAAACAAAAGAAGCACGACAACAAATTAAAACTGCATTTTGCTGCTTTTTAGCTTGTCAATTCAGATGACAAAATGTCTGTTTTTAATTATAACCCTGTTGTTTTCATTTGCATTTCCTTTTCTCGATCTGTCTGTCTTCATAGCAGCCATTGCAGCCACATGACAGAGCCACGACACCATCTCACTTTTACAAAAAGCAGGCAGAATTAAGGCACTCTACGTTGTACTCCTTACAAATTCTCAAATCTTTGCAGCCTCGTAAACACACTCATCGGCCATCCGTCTTTCTGTCTACTCTAAACACAAACATGCAGAGTCAAGCAGACAAACAGTGTCACGCCCTTTCCTTCATGCACTAAGTCACTGGAGATGTTTTATATCACCCACAGGGAACGGTGGCCCTCTTTGGTTTGCACTCAACCAACTATGCCTCCTCCATCAATTAATCAGCGGATGTACTGTATTTTTTAAAACAAGCAGTGCTAGAACTCGATGGACTGTTTAAAAATGCATTGAGCACCAGAATGGAGCAGCTGCTGAGGACGCTTGTGGCTGAGGACGCTTGTGACACAAACTGTATTTTCTCTGTGTACGGGCGAAGAGGCAAGACATCAAGGTGGGTTGAAGAGAACCCGGGGAAAAGTAGAGTCGTATTTAAAAGATAGCAAGTGGAGAAAAGAAGGAACACGGCTTTTCGAGTTGTGCACATAGGAGAGTGGAAGCATATTTGGGGAAAGCTATTTTTAGTATCTTTTATCCACCTGGGGAAACAGAATGGATGGATGCAAACTCACATTCATCACGTGAGGGTGAACTGCTGCAGCATCAAGAAATAACAGGTGCAAGATAATACTCCAGCCACATCAAAAGATTCACATGCCTTTGGTGCTCAAATGATTTTTCTGATTAGTATTTATTTACTTTCAGACAGACGGGAATTTTTTAACTTGTAATGAAAATTCGACGTAAAAACTATAAATACACACATCGGTGGTGGTGGTGGCTATGTTTACTTTTTAGTCTTTTATTTGGGTAGGGGGCATCACAAATTCTCACTTAGAATAATTAACATAGTCCACATTTGATTCTTGGTTTTGATTCCTTTAAAAATGTTGCCGTCAACTTTTCAACTCTATCTGGCCATTTAAAAAAGTGGCAATTATTTCAGATTGTCAGTGTGACAAATGCAGTCATTTATCAAAATTCTCAATTTTTCTTTCATGATGTAATTGTTGCTTTTGTTTTGGAGTGATCATTTGCTCTTATTTTCAGAAGCTTTATTTCCTCTCTTTCATATTCCCAAGTCCATGATTTTCTTTTTTTCTTGTGCTTCCTTAGTTAGATTTTGCTTGTCGTTTTATTTGTGATCTTTAGTTGCTTCTAGTGTCCCTTTTCCCATTTTTGTTTTTGTTTTTTTCTTCCATGCTGCTTTTGTTACAACTTCATTTGTTGCCCACTCCTTGAAGATTGTTTTTTTTTTTTGCTACTTTACAAATTGTGCATTTAGATCCTTCTTTTCCATCACAGTGTGAAAACTGTGTGAACCCTTCCGCACATACAAACCCACGCAAAACAGTATAGCTTTGGGCAAATAACAAGAAGTAGCCTGACAGATGAGTAGTGGAAATGACATCTACTTACAGGGAAGTACAGCAGTAAAGCCCCAAATAATATTGCTTCCAATAGAATTAATCCAGAAGTGCGGATACTCTGTACAGGAGGAAAGACGGGAGTCAGGAGCAGTAATTATAGCACAGTATTTTGAAAGTGCAAAGTGCTTAACATCAATATAATCACCCTATTTGGTTGGTGCGTAGATGGGGAGGTGTGTATGCAAGTATACAAAGATGAAAGTTCATTCATGTACATGTCAAATAAACAAATGTATAAAACAAAATGATAATGCTTAACTAAGCTACAATAGGTTGCTGGGTGGGCAGGATGGGAAGGAAAACCCGGAAAGATTCAGGTTGCTTTTTTTTGCAGTCTTCCATGAGTGTCGGTGTAAGAATTAAAACATCACAATTTTATCTTGTGAGGGTCATTCATGTCATCTGCTTATGATTAATATGTGCTGAATGAAACACAAAAGGACATGGTATGTTTATGTTCACATTGGTCATGTACTGTAGGCAGGTCCAGTTAAATGGACCTTACCTTATTTCTTCTGAAGTGGTAGACCGCCACCATGCTCGTCAAGTCCAGCACCATGCACAGAGCTTGGAAGGAGGCCACAGCCAGTCGTAGCCCGCTGTCCTCCTGGGCGAGGCAGGGTGTGTTGTCTCTGCAGTAGGGACAGCCCACCCGGCAAGGTAGGCACTTACTCGCAGCGTCAGAAATGTCTTCTCTGTGAGAGCCCTGTACCTTACCTGTGAACAGAAGAGGGCTTGGTCAGACATTGAAAGATTGATGACTTTATGAACACAACAAATATCCTTAAAAGTTGGGTTTTTTCTCCCTCATTGCTTTGATTTACTCACGTCAAACTGATTTTTGTTGCGAGCCGCATCGCAGTTATAGTTTCCTTCTGAGGGCCATTATGTCTGTCAACGCTTTATATTATATACAGTATCAGCTACACAACAAACTGGTGAATAACTAGTTTGGAAATCACAAACTGGTAAAAACTGTTCAAATATTTGAAAAAGATGAATGTGATAGAAATTGCGAGCAACTTCTCTATTTTTTTTAAAAGTGAAGACAATTTGGAATTTTAATATTTTCACATATGCAATTTGTCTTGGCGGGAAACATAAAATGATGTGGCGAGCTGTATCTGGCCCCCGGGCCTTGAGTTTGACATCGATGCTTGTCTCGAGCAATTTCTGTTTGTATTTGGAGTGACACTTGAACAGGTGGATTGGATTTAATTGATTTGTTTAATGGGTAGCAGTCACCAGTCCAATAAATGAAAATGTCACAGCAATTACAATAAGAAAAATGAAGCTTTAATTAGAAAATGATGAGAGAGAAGAGAATAGGGCATCGTGACCCTGCATTTTTAATCACTCATGTCTGAATTGATTGATCAAGTCTCTTCTCCAAGATTGCTTTTCCAATACATCGGTAGGTTACTCCAGTTGCTTCTAATGTAATTTGTTCCAGAAATACAAAACCGATTCCTTTGGCAACATGTCCGTTGAGGCCAGATTAAGAGTTAGTCTATTAAATCTGACATAAATCCTCCAATTCTTCCAATTCATTGACAATGTGCTACACCTCTGAAAAATAGTGCTTAATCAACTTAGTGTGAATCTTAGCACTCCTATCGTATGCAAGATCGCAAACTTTACGCTTTTCTGGATTTCCTACCTATTATGAGGTGAATTTCCACTGCGGTATTGAAATGATATCCATTGTTGTATAAATGTTGTTATTTTGCACAGTTTCTAACTAAGTCATGACATGCTGCATCTTTTCCTCACCCTTGTGCCCCTTTTGGCCCGTTGCTAGGAAACAATACCAAACGGTTTCTCGCCCAATCTTATTAGTGTGAACTCCAGGTGTTTACAAAGAACATACCAGACACTTTCCGAGACCTGTGAGTCTCTTCACACAATGGAGCTCACATCTTGCTGCATTACAATAAAGCTGCAGCTTAGCATATCATCGCCTCAGGCGTATTGCTGGAGTCAGGGAGGAGAATCCCTGCAGTCGCTTCATTATTTGGCTGATCCGAAGCAAGCTTCTTGCCTGAGGACGCTGCAGTGCTCTCAGTCAAATGAATGCACTCGTTTGAATCCGGCCCATGATCAGCAGAGGTCATGACACATTCATCAATTTGGTCTGATCCTTTTGCTTCAATACCTGTGCAAGTGCAAGGCTTAAAATTTCCGCAGCAGCAAGAACATGACTAACTGAGCCTGCATCCTGAAAGTTCCAACCCCCAGGATATCTCTTCAAAGTGAGCACAAAAATAATAGGCAAAAAATGCCTGAAAATGTCGTTTTCCCCTAAGTCTCAAAAGGCTTGTGTTCAAATATCAATATTTCGATGTGTCACGGAGCCGCAACATGTATTGTAAAGCTAAAGGAGGATTTCTAACCTACTTTTAAAGCCATTGTGCGCCACACGGCTTGGATGGTAAAATCCTTTCTTGCATTGGCACTTGTATTTGTCCAACACAAATCCGTGACCGGCGATTGGCGTGCACTGCGAGAAGAGAAAACAGATCAGAATGCAAAACGGTTATCTACGTTTTTTCAGCTGCAACACATTATAGTTTTTAAAAAAATATATGAATTTAAAAAAATAGAATAAACCACATATTTTCCATCGGCCTTTGTTGAGTACACAACCAGGGAAATAACACAGTTGTGCATAATGAGTGGAATCTGCCAGCTCCGTCAAAAATGATTTTGAGAATCGATACTTCCATCTATAAAGCATAAAATTGCTCATACTACAAACTGCGCTCTTGCCCAGTGCGCTTTGTTAAATGAACTTGCTAAAGTTGTGTTATTGAGTCTTCAATATTATCCGCATGCTCATCCGCTGCAGCAGCAAGCCCGGCTATAAACACGCCTGGCGTCCAGGGAAATCACACAGCTTTGCCAAGTAACCGGGACACTAATTCATATCTAAATTAAGAATTAAGGCTTGTTTGCACAATTCGAGCGTCCGCATTATTTCAGCTCAGTTCATGCCTCGACGAGCTTATATATTTATAATTTCATACGGAACACTCGCATCGGTTTGAATGCAAGTTGCAAACGTGCGCTGAAATTAAAGCCGCAATAAATTTGGCATGAATGCTCGTGAATACTGCAATAGGTCTCTGAGGGGGAGGATGATCTGGGCAACTAAATTGACACGTAATGTGTTGGCTACAAAAAACTGCTCAGCATCTCACTTGCTTGTGTGTCCAGATAAGTGTACTAGATGATGGATGAAAGGAAGTTTAATAAAGTTATCCAATTTATATTGAGGATACATACCAAGAGCCTATTGAAGAAAAATATTCAAAGCTTTTTATTGTGGATAATGACTGTTTTTGCCGAATTTCTTCATAATTCTATTTTACAACTGATTGACATGAATTCAATGATGAATTTTTTCTTATAAAGGTTTGAAAAAGCAAAAATAAAACTGTTATTTTGTTTTTCTGTATGTTTTACTTGGAAAAATAGTCCAGCACGTATTATTTGCTTTTACATTGATTCCTATGGGAAACGTTGCTCCGACTTACAAACCCAATGGCAGAACCAATTAAGTTCATAAGTAGAGGTACTAACTACTACTGTACAGCAAACGCACTCTGAAGATGCCGTAGCGGAAGCAATATTTATGTTGTCAAGCCTTTCAAGTGCCTCTCAAGTATAAAATGTTTGTCTTCTATCACAAGGCAAAGCCTTGAAAAACAATGCAGACATAGAAACATCTAAATGCAACTAAGTATTTCCAAGGCGCAATGAAAAAGCTATTAAGCGATGGTTTCAGGTGCTTCCATTTAACGGGTGGCACTCTAATAGTGAGCCGTTAGTTAATCATTGCACTTTGGATGCAGAGGGGCTTTCATCCTTTACTCTCCAAGGCTGTATTGTTATTCACAACTAGCCCCAAAGCCTTGAAAAAGAAACCTGGGAAATTTGTTGCTAGAAAGACAAATAGTAAAAATGACTTTTACAATGATTCTGAGGGTTCGCTGTTCATGACTAAAATCTGCCAGACATCCAGCACACATGTTGACGGAGCATAGAATTTGTCATCAGAATTTCTTGCATCTGTGCCACGGAGAGGTAGATATGTGCAAGTGATTAATATTTCAAATGCATGCAACGCACATCACTAAAAAATACTTGCTGAGCTGTTGCCAGAATTAATCGCGTGTTAGAATCTGCTGTACGGACAATGGAAGGAAGCTGAAAAGTGATGTTAGCCTCTCACTTTTTTGCCTTCAGAAATTCAAATATTTTACAAATTTTAATCTCCCAGAAAAATCCTGTTTTTAAATGACACCGTCCTCTTTTCTAAGGACATACTTGGCTTTAAGAAAATGGAGTAGGAGTATTCAAGAAGAGCACATGGAACGAAAGGAGAGTGTGAGGGAAATTGCTCCATAAATAGTCATGGAAAGAGAAAAATGAGGCAGGAAAATGAGGTAGTGTGGCCTTGAGTGGCAAACCCTTTTTGCCTGTCATTGCAGTTTACGCTCATTAGCAGAGCTCTGCTTTATCTCCGACACACACACATACATATACAAACACACTTTTGCACACTCTAGAAAACCCATCTTGATATCTTCATACGCATCCTGTCTCAATGGCTTGAAGGAATCATGTCGAAGATGTTGTATAATTACCCGAGTAATCGTGTAAGAGCCTACCCTTTATGACAACTCATCCATAAATGCATGAGCGTATTTAGAACATGATGACAGATCCCACTTCGTCCACAGCCTCTGCGGGAATGTATAAGAGAAAACAAGAAGACTTGAAAGAGCCTGACCAGGATGGTGGGGAAAGAAAATTAGAGCTGTATATCAGCATTTCCAGCTTTTAATGAGCCAATGCAAAGATCTTACAAGAGAGAAAAATGTCAAAGTATGGATTGTTTAACTCGGGGGTGTCAAATAGATTTTTGTTGCGGGCCGTATCATCGTTTTTGGAGCAAGTCTATTTGAAGTTTTGGGCAAGTTTAATTATTGGATCTTACTTGATGGCTTGTTCTGTTGCCCCTAACATTGTCAAGCAGAACAGTTCCCATTACTCTCAATTGACTGAGACACAAAGTTTGAAGGATGAGGCAACATCACATCGACGAGGTGTTAACATTGCTGAGATGCGCTCGAGCGACACGTCACAAAAATAACTTTTGCACGTTCTCCAGAGCAACATGATGCTCCATCACATTAACAAGGACTTGATTGTGAGAACTTGGGAGACTGAATCTCAGGGCTTGCTTGGATTCAATTGACTTCCCACAGGCCATTTCAATAAATAATGTGTTTTAGGAGAAAGATAAAAGCTGTTTCAATGTTTCACCTGCATTTTTCCCCAAAATGTCTTCTCAATGCCACACTTTTTTTTGGGACATCATCCACTTCAGGTGTAGCCGGCAGGCTGTTGAACTATAAAGATAATTTCACCATATCAAATAGGAATAGGAGGGAAAAGCAAGTTCAAGCAGCACACAAAGTGATAAAATAAGAGATGGGCAGCTAGCAGATAATGAGCTAATCCATACAGCCCTGCAAGCGTAAACTGGAGTCTTAAACTGAACATTTGATGAGGGTGAATTATTTTTAGTAGTTTGCCTACGGTGACCATTTCACAGTCTTTGTATTCTGACTGTGACTGGTAAATAAAAAAAATAATCACAGCTTTGCAAGAAGGAGGCTTGCGTCTCATTTTTTGTCTCTACAACTTTCTCCTTGCATTCACTTTTCATTCTGAACATAACTGAGATTTTTGTCGATTCCTTCTTTGTTGTAAAAAAAAGACGTTTCGATTAGACACTTTTGTAATTACTGGAATTTCATTCCCACCTCTGTACATAACTGAAAGATATTAGAACACAGAGTACAGTCCACATTAAGTGTTTAAAGATAATGAATGCATTAAAAAGGAAAATAGAATCTGATCTGCTTCAAGCTCTTCTGGGCTTCCCTGAAAGATGAGACTCCAAATACAGTTGACGCTTGCCATACATATCCGTTAAAAAAAAAAAAAAGAAAAATGCCTGTTATGGTTACATTACGTACTACCGTTTTTTTCCGTGTATAGTGCGCCCCCATGTATAATTAGCACCCTAAAAATGGCATGCTGATGCTGGAAAAAAGCTTGTACCCATGTATAATACGCACCCAATTTTTATGATTTTTTATTTTTTTTTTAAGTCCCAATGATTGTCACACATGCAGGGAGGCAATGGGTCCCATTTTTATAGTCTTTGGTATGGTCTTAACTAGGCTGGATGTCATTTTTTTTGTTGGCGTTGATTTCTCCGACTGCCCATAAACGCACCACCGCGCTCCGTGCGCGCACGGGAAAGACGCGTGCGGACGTGAAAAAGGCGGCTCTGTATGGGAGAGACGTTGAAGAGGAATAAGAACACCCTTGGAAACCAAAAATTGCCCCTCGTCGTGACTCGGAGCCGCAACAAATGTTTCGGATTTGTGTAGGGTACATTGTGACAGACAGCAAACGAGCAGGTGATCGAGCAAGCGTCTGATACGAGAGCATTGCGGTCGCATGGAGCGTGTTTGAAGTGAACAGCAGAGAAGAAAGGAACAAGGCAAAGTGTTGTGAAATAAAATATTACCTGTAATACGGATTTAGGTAGAGAACTGAACTCTCGCTCTTTATATAGCTGACGTGTCTTGCGCATCCGTTCTGCGCATCTGTAATGGCGGCCTCCGTATAATATCCGGTTTGCGTGTGTGCGAGAGCGAGAGAGAGCGAGAGAGAGAGCGCGAGAGAGAACGCTCAACCGTAGCGCGCCGCCGACCGCCCAACTGCACCGCGCTGGTCGCATTATTGTGACAGAGCCGTCGCTGAAATTTAGAAGATATTTTTAAAGTCCTGATGTACTTTCTAAAATTTAAGTGGACCTCAGTGCGCACTGCGCAGGGAGCTTAATTTGGTGCGGTCGCGCAACTGCAGCGCGCCGGGCGCTCACTGTCGCATTGCTTAAAGAGCGCCTTTGTGTTTTAGGATGAACAGCAGAGACCAAAGGAACAAGGCAGTGTTGTGAAATAAAATATTACCTGTAATACGCATTTTGTTATTTGCTGATTGAAACTGCTAATTAAACTGTGAATTGAAACTAATAGGAAGAAAACAACTCTCGCTCTTTATATAGCTGACGTGTCTTGCGCAGCCGTTCTGTGCATTTTATTTCACAACACTTTGCCTTGTTCCTTTCTTCTCTGCTGTTCACTTCAAACACTTTCCATGCGACCGCAATGCTCTCGTATCAGACGCTTGCTCGATCACCTGCTCGTTTGCTGTCTGTCACAATGTACCCTACACAACCATACCAAAGACTATAAAAATGGGACCCATTGCCTCCCTGCGTGTGTGACGATCATTGGGACTTGAAAAAAAAAAAAAAAAAAATAAATTAAAAAAAATTTTGTACCCATGTATAATGCGCACCCCAGATTTTAGGACAATAAATTAGTTAAATTTTGCGCACTATACACGGAAAAAAACGGTAATCAAATCATCTGGTCAAGTAGAATTCCTGATTTTGTCAATACAAGTTTTCTCTTTCAACACACGCAGTGTGTGGCCACATCTTGAATCTCACCTCCCACGCGCCTACTCAAAAAAGATGAATAACAGTGATGACTAAGTTGCCACTGAATCACCGAGAAATCTGCTGTGCGTTAGAAGACTCATCAGATGAGGAGAGAGAGTAAGCGGCTCTACAACGTGGAATGTCACGCCACCAAGATCCCAACAAACACAAAAATTCAAATACGTGATGTGTGGTCTAGTGCACGCTCCTAAGAGTGAGAACGAGATACCCAAAGACAAAATCTTCGAGGTGGGCTGCTGCTGTTGCAATTTGCTGACAAAACTATTACAAAAAATGAGTTTGACACCCTTAGTTTAGAGCAGAGGTGTCAAACTCACTTTTTGTTGTGGGCCGCATTGGAGTTATGTTTTCCCTCATGGGGCCATTGATGACTTAAATAGAAATGAATGGGTGTGGATATTATCACATACAACAGAAAAGTTAAAATATGTTCCAATTAATTTTGAAATTGGGATTATAAAATGAAATGTTGCAATATCTCCATTTAGAGTTTGGGCATTTTAGCAAGAAACATTGACTTGACACTCATGATTTTGATTTTGCAGGCCAGATAAAATGATGTGGCCGAATCTGGCCCCCGGCCTTGAGTTTGAGAGCAATAAAACAAACCAAAACAATGTGCGGGCGGGCACATAGACAAAGAGCATAGTCAATTATTCAAAGAATCTTGATGCAATCCATTACACAACATTTATTATAAATCATATGGGCGGCGACATGCCATGTACACATGAGCAGCTCCAAAGCTCCTCCCCCACTGGGGTCAAGGAGGTTTGTCAGATCAAACTCCTCGGCACTGACATGAAGTTGGAAGCTGATGCGCAAAAAAAAGAGATCCTCACACACTGACAAAACATGGATCATCGCGCTATAAAAAGTGACAAAACTCGATGGATGACGTCCATCCACGGGTACCTCGGCGTTTGGATTAAAAAGAAAAGAATGCAAAAGTGTTTGAAAGAGGGAAAAGATGAAAATGATGCAGCACTTACTTCCATGCTGGTAAGATTGCAGCGATGTGTCCCGGCAAACCAGCCACTGTCAGAACACTGGTCAATATCCACATTCTGCAAGTTCACGTCCAAACGAACAACACCTCTGGAGAGGGGAAAGAGCAGACAAAAGGTTAGGAGAAAAAAAAATGGCTTGTGTAAATGAATCAAGGCAGTACTAGTGTGACAAAACAATTTAAAGAATCAAGTATTGAGGTGAAAAAAAAGAATTATGATTTTGTCATTGTTTACAAACTGCTATGAGATTATATTCCATGTTTGTGCAGCAAGCAATATGTAATGTTCTTAGTTTTAAAAAGGTATAAAAGGACCAAAGACATCAAACTCAAACCTATCATAACAGATATGTGACTTTTTTAATACACGGCTGTGGCAACACTTGCCTCAAAACACATGTTGCGGTCACATTGTCGATAACATGAACCAAATTATTGCAACCAAATTATTGATTTCAAGAAATGCTGGAATAAACAATTTTAAACCATTTCTAGTTAATCATAGAAAATAGGCATCACTATAGATCAGTGCTTCTCAAATAGTGGGGCGCGCCCCCCTTGGGGGGGCGCCGTGCTATACCTGGGGGGGCGCGTGTGACCCTGGGGAACAGGCTTTTTTTTTTGCAGTACTAGAATAAAGTATAATTGCGCATCTTCCCAGCAGGGGGCAGTGGCGCTCTCATTGTTACTTCTGTGACGTTTGCGACAGTGCAACATTTTACGACTTACAAGACAAGTTAGGATAGTCACGGTGGGGAGGGGGGGGGCGCGAATAGTTTTCTTCTTGCTAAGGGGGGGCGTAACAGAAAATAATTGAGAAGCACTGCTATAGATCCTTCAAAAAGCCAACTGTCCTGAATCTAAACCGGAGTTTTAAGCATTACTCATAATGTGATTTTGTGTTCAAGGTAAGTCCCCAGTGTCACACTTTGAAATGTCCCCTTCTCCTTTTCTCTTTTGTGTTTCCGTGGATGAGCCTGACACCCGCTGTCTCCATCTGCCTGCAGGGAAGTGGAACAAACAAGCATGGAGAGAGGATTTTACCGCCACCTCCACTCCATCGTGCACAAGGAGAGGAAAGCAGTCAGTGTATGCGTGAGGCAGTCTTTGTTTGACTGAGACACAAAGCAATGACTTATGACAGCTACTGCTCCATCTTTCGCTGTCACAATGTCTTAATGTATTGTGAATTTTTCCATTGCATTAGAAGCAAGGGGAAATTACACCAGATGAAGAACGGCTTAAGCTTTTCTGTCCAGACATTCTATTTTTAGAAACGTCATCACTGAGACGGAAGCAGAGAAGCATTTCCAGCTCTCACAAACATGAGGAGGAAATGCACATTCTCTATGCTGTGTGACTTTAACCGACACTCGACACCAGTTTTGCAATTCGGGGATTGATGTAATTACGTATGTATGTATCATTATTGTTATGCAAGTAAGCACCATTTTAAGTGGATAACTCAGGGGTGGGAAACTCACAGCTCCAGACCCTTATGCAGCTCTTTAATCAACCAACCTCTCTGTGACATTAGTGTATAAATACTGAGTTTTTAATTTCAATTTGCTCTTAGGTTGGGTTGTTTTTTAAAAAATTTAAAAATGATGGCTTTTTTGCAACATTAATTGGAAACATTTATTTAGATTAATTATTGATTTGATTATTTATTTACAGTAATTTTGTCAGTGTCACTCAAAATATGCGTCACAGACGCCGCATTCTAACTACCGTTTTTTTCCGTGTATAGTGCGCCCCCATGTATAGTACGCACCCCTAAAAATGGCATGCTGATGCTGGAAAAAAGCTTGTACCCATGTATAATACGCACCCAATTTTTATGAATTTCTTTTAATTTTTTTTTTTATTTATTTATTTTTATTTTTTTTTTTAAGTCCCAAAGATCGTCACACACGCAGGGAGGCAATGGGTCCCATTTTTAAAGTCTTTGGTATGGTCTTAACCAGGCTGGATGTCATTTTTTTTGTTGGCGTTGATTTCTCCGACTGCCCCTAAACGCACCACCGCGCTCCGTGCGCGCATGGGCTGCGGACGTGAAAAAGGCGGCTCTGTATGGGAGAGACGTTGAAGAGGAATAAAAACAATCTTGGAAACCAAAACTTGCCCCTCGTCGTGACTCGGAGCCGCAACAAATGTTTCGGATTTGTGTAGGGTACATTGTGACAGACGGCAAACTAGCAGGTGATCGAGCGAGCGTCTGATACAAGAGCATTGCGGTCGTATGGAGCGTGTTTGAAATGAACAGCAGAGACGAAAGGAACAAGGCAAAGTGTTGTGAAATAAAATATTACCTGTAATACGCATTTTGTTATTTGCTGATTGAAACTGCTAATTAAACTGTGAATTGAAACTAATAGGTGGAGAACTGAACTCTCGCTCTTTATATAGCTGACGTGTCTTGCGCAACCGTTCTGCGCATCTGTAATGGCGGCCTCCGTATGACGTCCGGTCCGCGATGGAGATTAAAAAACAAACAATATTTGACAATAACACACCATCGAGGATTGCACCATCGCATCAAACGATGTGTCGTCAATTATGAATTTTACTAAGTGTGTTGGGCAGGATGGCTGAATGCGATGCGCGATTGACAACAAACAAGAAGAAAGGTGAGTTTTATTTCGGGGGAGATTTGTCATGTCTCGTCCCCAGTTTTGCTATGTGTCTAGGTTGCCATAGTTTCTGTTCGTGTCACCCCGCTCTTCCTGTGTCACCTCAATCGATGTAACGTGTTTTGTATTTAAGTCCTGTCTGCCCCTCGCTCACCGTTGGATCATTGCATGTGTTACTGTCATTCTGTTCCTGTCTTTGGTAATGTCACCCTGTCTTTTTGTTCCACGACTTTGTCGGTCAGTCCTGTTGTTGGTTTTGTTGTACCATGACTTTATTTAAAAAAAAAAAAAAAAAAAAATTAAAAAAAAAAAAAATTAAATTTTTTTTTCTTTGTACCCATGTATAATACGCACCCCAGATTTTAGGACAATAAATTAGTAAAATATTGCGCACTATACACGGAAAAAAACGGTAGTAGATGTAACAGCTCGCACAGCTTATGACAGTAATTGGCCATGACAATAACGCGTAGCAAAATATTACGAAACACCTTTCCTGCAGGCTTTCTTTAGTATCATACTCGACCTGTCTGATTGAGATGCCTCAACCCTTGATCTATTCATTATTGTTTACTTATAGTATTATCGATTGCTTCACATCTCTTGAGTGTTTAAACATGCACAATTGCAACCCACTCATACAAACGGCACTCTTGGGGGGGGGGGACGCATAAAGCTTGCATCACTCCTTTCAAAGTGTATGCATGAAGAAGACAAGCCCAGCTGTTCCTTGACAGGAACATTTAAATTCTCTATAGGCTCTTCATTAACAACTGTTTTAAAGAGTCTCTCTTTAGAATGGAACACTGACTGTGGATGGTATGATAAACAAAGACAGAGGGGGTTGCAAGCATCTGTAAGTGTGCGCTTGTGGCTACAAGTGCATATATCCGCCTAATGAGTGCTCTCTGTTGCCTGATCCCCTAACATATTTCTCTCACCTGAATTCAAGTGCAGAGTCTCTCTTGAGTCCATAGAAGCCGGCTGACAAAGTGAGTAGCCAGTAGGGCACGAAAGCCCCATGTTCGCACTCCAGGTAAGGTGCAGACCACTTGATCTGATTCTTCTCCAGAAGGTAAACTCCAGTCTTGGGGTCCGACCCCCTTCTATGCGTGTGTGCTCTCTTTCCATCCCTAAACTCCTTCAACCACTCGTACTCGGGGCTCCTGCTCGTCAGCAACCGTTCCTGCAGCATTACTTCCTTCTGGCTCCTGGTCGCCTGCAGAAAGACGTGCGGAGTCGGTGCCGGTGCGTCTCTGTGGAAGCTTACCACGGCTCTGTGGATTTTGGGATCCCCCTCGAGCATGCTCCGAACCAGCGCGTGATACCAGTAAATGTCCTGTTGCAAGGTGTCCTCCCGAGACCTGTTGGCTTGCAAGATCATGTTCAAAAAGTTGGTGGCGTGCGTCATGGTATCCAGGATGCCGTGCAGCGAGTAGTGGGAGGCGACGTGCAGGCCGCCTCGCAGGCTGCTCAGCTCGTACCTTCGTGAGCAGTTGACCTGCCTCAGCGCGGAAGAGTCGCCGCTGTGGAGGAAAGCAGTCACTACCCTCGGCAAGTCCTCCTCGATTTTGTGCGCCACGACCGTGCGCTCGGTACCCGACGGCGAGTGAAAATAAGTCGGGTGGTAATGGGGCGGCTCCCTGTTGATGCCTTGGGTGCTGAAGATTGAAGGGCTTTCGTCTCGGTCGTTTTCCGACCAGTCCACATATCCGTAATTGGAGCCCAAAACAAGCCCCGTTTGCAGAAGCACGACCAGGAGAGCCATCTTCCTTCGTCTTCTTCTTCTTCTTCTTCTTCTTCTTCTTCTTCTTCTTCTTCTTCTTCTTCTTCTTCTTCTTCTTCAGGGACACCGAAGAGAAAACGCTGGGAAAAGTGCTGCAAGCATAACCAACAGCCTCCCCGATTTAAGGAGCACCGACAAAAGGACGTGTCCTGCACGATGGAGATACAGCCGACATTAATTGCCCACTTTTCATTGCACACAGGATCCCCTCAAACAGGATCCCCTCAAACCTCGCATGCACGTCAAGCGTCGTAACTCAATGAAAATCGTGATTCCTCCACAAACTGGAAACAGCCACCCATTGTTACAGGTGAAGGATGAAAAGTGGCAAGGAACAAATTGTTCTTGAAGTTCAGCGCCACAAGAAAAAATTGGTGCTGGCTCAGACCACCTGAGGTGTCGCCCAGAGCCACGGTAGTGTGTGCTGTCTTTTCTCCTTTTCTCACCGCCAGTCTGACGGAGATGGGCGGGGCGTGTGAACGGACTGGAGCTGTCCGGTTCTGAAAGTGGCGCCCGTGGGAAAAGAATGACAGAAATATAATTTGATTGTATTGCTCAAACTGGCACTGATGATGATGATGATGATGATGATGATGATGATGATGATGATGATGATGATGATGATGATGATGATGATGATGATGATGATGATGATGATGATGAAATATAGGCTCCATCGCACCAATCAATGGTTATTGGTGCAACATGGTGTTTAAAAACGTCTCCATCATTAGGTTTTTAAGCAGACACATTCGGAACTCAACATTGTGGCTTCAATAACAATTCTAAAAACTTTATTTAAACAGCATGTTTGGAACAATTACAAAGGTGTTTCAAATTAAAACAGTCAAAAAATACAAAAACACGATTATAGTTCTTTTCTTGATCTTGAGCCAGTTTTTAAAGATAGATTAAAACTAATGTAGGCTGTTCCATCCATCCATGTTCTATAATGATTGTCCATATAGAGAGAGTAGGCGAGGAGTGGGCCCGTATTTTATTTTGTTTTATCGTCATCTGTACTGCCATCTGTTGACAAGAACACCATTGCTGGCGGTGTTGTAAAACACGTCTGGTCTTCTTTGATACTTTGCAGCAATGGTCACGACTGAAGATGGGGGTTGCAATGCCTGGGGTGACTCAGAGGCCGTTGTCATGGCAGTAGAAAGTGCAGATTGCAGAGCCCCCTCTATCTTACATGATGCCCACTACAACCGATAATGAAGACGGCATCCTGTTTGGCCCAGCTGCACTGGCAGTTACAGAAAATCTTAGATTTATGATGCCATAAGACCAATGTAAAGATACATGCATTCAAAAAGCAGAGAGATGATGCTGCATAGGAGAGAAAAAGATGACACTCTGCGTGAGATGAGTGCTCCTGACCCTTCTGTTTCATCCTCTTTTACAAGTGCACTACCTCTCCTAACTCAATGAATATTTCATAGTCATTTGCTTCTTCATCTGCATGCATTACAACTTGGGTTTGTTCAACCATAACCGTGGGAGAGACTGCACCAGTCATCTTTTATACAAACGTTCTGCTTACTCAGAGGTTTCTTAGGGTTTGAGTCAAGTAAAAATCATGTTGGCAAGCAAAAAAGGTTTTACAATTAAGATACACAATTATGCATACTGCATATGAGGTGAAAATAGTTGTAAGGCTTTGAAGGATTAAACAAAAAATGACTACAGTTTTGACGTGTGCTTCGGAACATTTTGTTTGCCTCTAACATTTACACCCAAGCATTATATTCTATCTTTTCTGGATAAACCACGTTTTTTTTAAACGTTAGGCCATGTATACTTTGCATACAGTTTCAGAATGAAGTCAAATACCATACCAGCTATACTGAATGGTTAAAAATGAACTCTGAACTATCATAATAATCACCAATACTTTCTGCAAAATTAATCATAGACATGTACATTGATTATTCACTACATTAATTTGATTCTGTTTAACTATGAGGTTGAAAAACAATAAGCGACTATTTCCATCACCGAGTGCATATGCGTATTTTAATCTTTGCTGCCCTCTAGAGTTTCTTTCCTGTTTAAAAAGTCAAGCTTGTTCATTTGTATATCTATCCCACAAAATTCTAAAAGAAAACTCGAATAACAGTTTTTGATACATATATGATTAAATCTAAGGGAATATTACACTTTGATTTACTCTAGGACTTTTTGTGGAATAAAGTGTGTGAATTTAGTATTTTCCACAATTTTCATGAACGCGTCAATTTGACGACAGCGGAAGTCAATGGGTCAAGCTTGTGGTTCGTGTTCATAAGCGGTATGTAATTGATTGTAATTAAATTATTGCTCAAATGTTTTGGTGTCCTTGATTAGCGGTCACGATTAAAAGTGCATAGCGCGTTGAACGTTGAATAATTCATGTGCGGTAAAACTAATGCTCAAACGAACACTAGCACCCGAGTTAGCGGCTAAAGTTAGCTGGTAATGTTCACTAACAATAATTGTCACCTTGAGTTTTCTTGCACAGTCATCCTTATGCTTGTTTGGAACTGAAGAATTCCGATCGCTATAACCTGGCTGTAGAGCAGTGTATATGTGGCGTTTACTTAACGTTCGGAGAACTGTTATGCCATGAGGTGACTCATCGTTTATTTGTCGCATTCGCTTTCACGTTTATCCTTAGAGGCTTTTATAATGCACATGGATTCTTCTCGGCAACCCAAGAGGGTCAACCCAAAATGGGAGGCGAAAGGCAGTCAAAGTGAGTCTAAAGCTCCCTGTCGCAAAGATGCCTATGCCAGACTTCTGAGCCAGCACCGCAGCAGCACCTTCACAAAATTCCTGGAGCAATATGCCAAGGAGTCATCTCTCCCTAAAGAAGACAATGGACCTACCAGACTTCTTCAAGCTCAGAGTGACAAGATGAGCATACCCCAAGGAAAAAGGGATCTAATGCCAAATCATTTATCTGATTCCAGTGACTTTTCCCCTTCTTCCTCAAAAGATAAAGGCGACGATAGCTCCTTGTCAATGTATATGGTGAAATTGAGCATTCAAAATGCACAGAATGACAACGAGAAGAACCCAGGTGTGTCTGAAAAGCACAGGAAGGCACAGAGAAGGGATACTGCCACTAGCCAAGATGGTGACATTGAGTCGGGAGAGGAGCTAAGTTCTTCAGACCCAAATGATTCCAAGAGGCAGCAGCGTCAGCGGAAGAAAAATAAAGACACCAGCAAAGAAAACCTCTCCAAAGACAGCAGCCACTTTGCTGAGAATGCCCAAAGTAAAGCCAATGTAACTGAACTAGAACACGAGGAGACAAGGAACAAAAAGAATCCGTCCAAGCAGATGGAGGAGGGGAAGCAAAAAGCTCTAACATCTAAATGTTCAGGTGACAGTCATGATTTCAACAAAGTACAAAAACCTACAGGTATATTAGAACAAAATTCAGATTATGCTAATCAATATATTTGGGGTGTAATTTTTAACAAATTGAAATTGCATTTAAATTGGTTTCAGCATCCAATGCCAATTTGCCTGCAGACAAGAATAAGAACAAAGGAGGCCGAGGATCAAGGAAACAAGTGTTCGAACCCTATATGACTGCTGAAGAGGTTTCGCGGGGCCTTCAAAGGGGGCAATTTATTCAGGTACGCTCATTGTTTAGATTGTAGCAACATTTGGGAGCAGGGATTAACCTAAAAGTATATTGTGCATAAAGATGTGAATTTCTGTCATAAAGATGTACTGGCATTCATATAGAGCAGTGCTTCTCAATTATTTTCTGTTACGCCCCCCCTTAGCAAGAAGAAAACTATTCGCGCCCCCCCCTCCCCACCGTGACTATCCTAACTTGTCTTGTAAGTCGTAAAATGTTGCACTGTCTCAAACGTCACAGAAGTAACAATGAGAGCGCCACTGCCCCCTGCTGGGAAGATGCGCAATTACACTTTATTCTAGTACTGCAAAAAAAAAGCCTGTTCCCCAGGGTCACACGCGCCCCCCCCAGGTATAGCACGGCGCCCCCCAAGGGGGGCGCGCCCCACTATTTGAGAAGCACTGATATAGAGCAATTTTTTTATTATTTAAATTTATTTGAATTTGTATTTGAACCCAATGTACTGTATTTGCCTGATTTGCCCTTCTGTTACCACAATAGGAGTAAGTGTGTAAACCATGTAGCTTCTCTTGCAAGATTATTACATAATCCAAATTGTTTTTTAATTTCTCAGGGACAATTGCGAATAAACCCCAAGAAGTACCATGATGCTTTCATCCTGTCTCCTGTAAGTGAATCTTGGCAATATTTGCTGCTAATGCGGTTTTCCCAAAATCATTGGATAAAATATTTTTTTTTTTTTTTTTAAACAGGATGATACACGAGATATATTTTTGGATGGCATAATTGCTCGTAATAGGGCATTAAATGGAGACATTGTCGTGGTGCAAATCTTACCTCAGGAACAATGGAAGGTATTCTTTACTTTCTTATTGATCCATCCACGTAAATGTTTTCAATCCCTGCATACAGTATAAACTGTGACAGTAATTTCCAAAAGCCGACGTTATATTATTGACTGTTTCAACTGATTGAAATGTTTATCCACATAGGTGGTGAAGTCTGATTGTGAGGGAATCAGTGAGGCAGAAGCCCATAAGAAAAACCTGATCCAAACAGCCCAAAAGAAGATTGTACAAGCAGGTTGGTTGGTTGGTTGGTTGGTTGACATTGGTTGGTTGACGGTTGGTTGACGTTGGTTGGTTGACGTTGGTTGGTTGGTTGGTTGGTTGGTTGGTTGGTTGGTTGGTTGGTTGGTTGACCATGGTTGGTTGGTTGACCATGGTTGGTTGGTTGGTTGACCATGGTTGGCTGGTTGGTTGACTATGGTTGGTTGGTTGGTTGGTTGACCATGGTTGGTTGGTTGGTTGACCATGGTTGGCTGATTGGTTGACTATGGTTGGTTGGTTGGTTGACTATGGTTGGTTGGTTGGGTTGGCTGGGTGGTTGGGTGTAATATGCTGGGGATTACCGTATACTACAATTTAATTTAAAATGAAATAAAGGATCTTTTTTTTTTTCACTTCTCAGACCATCTGGAAAACACCTTCACACCACAGTCCACTAGTGAAGTCTTTCAAATGACTGCTAAAGTAAGCCTTCTACATACATGATTATTTTTTTGAACGGATCTCAACTCTCACTTCATTATGACACCTTTCTCATGGTCAACATATCAGGTGGTGTACATTGTTGAAAAGAAGCACTCAAGGGCTGTGACAGGCTCTCTGAAATTTCTACCCGACAAGCCATTTGCAATGTTCTCTCCTGTGGACCACCGCGTGCCCAGGATTAACATTCCCCTGTCCGATTGTCCAGAAGATTTTATCTCCCGCCCTGATGATTACACCAACACGCTCTTCATCTGCCGCATCACCAATTGTCCGGCTGACAGCAACTTTGCAGAAGGGTGAATATTGCCGTGTCTGTGCTGCACATTTATTTTCATGTTAATAAACTCTCCCGCTGCTCTTTGTTCCATCAGTCGACTGGCGAAAACTTTGGGCCAGGCTGGGGAAATCGAGCCGGAAACAGAGGGCATTCTTATAGAGTACGATGTGGATTTTTCAGAATTCTCTGATAAAGTCATAGATTGCTTACCCAAGAATTTGCCTTGGAACATCCCACCCGAGGAGCTGGCCAAGAGAAAAGACTTAAGGTGGGACTTGTACTGTCAGTCCTTTTGTGCTGAAATAAACTTAGTGAATAATGGAAGCCCTGAGATTGACTGGCGGTCGCGCCAAGCTTGCATTTAATTACTACATTTATTTATCGTCCGTCATGTTTAGGAAAGAGTGCATCTTCACAATCGACCCAGCGACCGCCAGAGATTTGGATGATGCCTTGTCCTGTAAACAGCTTCCAGATGGTAATTTGCACTTAAACTCTATTGGGTTTTTTTTTTATTCTCAAAGTATATTTGTGTTCAATACAGGCAACTATGAGTTGGGGGTCCACATTGCTGATGTCAGTTATTTTGTGGAGGAGGGCAATGATTTGGATCAAATCGCCAGCCGGCGAGCCACAACTGTATATCTTGTCCAAAAAGTGAGTAACGTAAATTATGTGTCATTTAAATGGTCTCCATAATCACCATCATTTGGTATCTACAAAATTGGAACGGATCACTTGAATCAGACATGTTGCCTCTAACATAAGCTTGTTTTTTGTCACTCCAGGTCATCCCTATGTTGCCAAGGCTGCTTTGTGAGGAGCTATGCAGTTTGAACCCTCTCGCTGACAGGCTGACCTTCTCCGTCATTTGGAAAATCACACCAGAAGGAAAGGTATGTTCGTAAGAGAATCGCAAGGTGAGTTTATTGGTGCTGATGAGAAGCCATGAAAACTCGCACGGTATTTTCATCCCCGTAGTCTTCTAATTTTCATTCCTCTTCCCATGGCCAGATTCTGAATGAGTGGTTTGGGCGCTCTGTGATTCGCTCGTGTGTCCAGTTGAGTTATGATCATGCTCAGAGTATGATTGAGGCCCCTGAAAAGAAGTTTTCTGCCCAAGAGCTGCCTCCTGTGGACCCAGAGCACGACATTGACGTGATCCACCAAGCAGTGCTCAACCTGCATTCCGTTGCAAAGAAGCTCAGAGCTCAGCGTTTGTCTGGAGGAGCGCTCCGATTGGACCAGGTTAGTTCTGCTGGGCAGTCCTTTTAAAGGTGATGTATTTTGTGGGTTTGGATTCATTTAGTTTTCTTCCATTTAACTTAACCACATTTTGTCCTTGTTTCAGCTGAAACTCTCTTTCCAATTGGACAAAGAGACAATGATGCCCCAAGGCTGCTACATTTACGAGTACAAAGACAGTAACAAGTTAGTATTGGTGCTACTTGACTGTATCTCTGAATGTCAAAGTGTGATTTTGATATTGATTGTATTGCATTGTTACTTGATCTAAATGTCAGTTGTCGCCCCCCACCCCCCATTTTCTAGGTTGGTTGAAGAGTTTATGCTACTGGCTAACATTGCCACAGCTCACCATATATACAAATGCTTCCCTAAGCTTGCATTGCTCAGACGCCACCCTCCACCCAAGACTAAGAAGGTGGAGGAGCTACAAGAGCTGTGTGATGAGCTGGGCTTAGACATTGACATTTCTTCTGCCGGCGCATTGAATGTTGGTATCCACAGCAATTGATGGTTATCTTTCCAAAACTAACAACTGCTAGAATCAAATTAGGTAACTGACTTCTTTTCACTGTGTTTGTTTTTTTCCAAAAACATGCAGAAGAGTCTACTTTCCATTCTTGGTAAAGATCAATATTCCATTGCCCGGAAGGAAGTGCTCACCCACATGTGCTCCAGAACAATGCAGGTTAGCTAGATTGTGTGGTTTGTCAAAGTGGGCAAAAGGAAACCTCATGAAAACTTGCTGCTTGCTGCCACCAGCCATGTGTGTACTGTATCGATGCATAAGTAATGATAATTTTTCTTTAGCTCTGGACTATTTTGTTTTCTAGATGGCAGTATACTTTTGTGCGGGGGTATTTGAGGAGGAAAAGCTTTTTAAGCATTACGCCTTGAATGTTCCTCTTTACACTCACTTCACATCACCCATCAGACGATACGCTGACATCTTGGTGCACAGACTGCTGGCATCTTCACTGAGTACAGTATATTGTTTCAACACAATGCACCTATAAATTTCATTTTTACCTTATTATTTTTTTCATGTTTTCGACTTTGTTTGCTCCTTCAGACTGCGGTCCCAACTTAGCACTGTCAACAGAGGAAATCAAAAAACAGGCTTCACGCTGCAATGACAAAAAAACTGCATCCAAGAGAGTGCAAGAGCTGAGCTCTGAGCTCTTTTTCGGAGTTTTTGTAAAGGTAAGAAACAGCATTTTGTCAAATCTGATGGCATCCAGTATTTGTACGTTGCGAAGCTTAGTTTTTACACGGGTATCCAGCAGTATTGTTGTGCTTGTAGTTTGCTGCAATCCTGAGAGTGTGTATGTCATGCAGAAATTTTATTTCTTTTTATTTTCTTTTTATTGGCACGCTTAAAGCAAATGATTAGAGACGGAATTAAGAAACAAAGAAGTATTGTCTCACGGTATCTAACGTTAAGATTGTGTTTTGCTGATAATTGCTCCATTTTCTGCCTTCATTTCCCACACATGAGAAGTTGGATATTTTGCATTGCTGTTTTCAGATATTATTTTAAGCAGGGCTGTGGACTCGGTTCGGACTCGGACTCGGTCGGACTCGGTCATTTTTGCCGGACTCGGACTCGGTGCTGATTTTGACCGAGTCCACCGAGTCCGACAATAAAAAAAAAGAGGCAAGACGCAGTCAGAGAGTGTCAGGTTACAGTCAGCGCGGTAGGAGTTGGAAGAAGCAGTAAAAACTAGGGGTGTAACGATACATCGATACACATCGATTAATCGATATAATGCTCTACGATTTATTGGCATCGATGCTAAACGTAAACATCGATTTATATCGCCGTGTTTGACCTCGGACATTAGACGCGACTTTATTTTGAAATCCAGTTCATTGTTGCTTGCTTCCTCTTTCCGGGAGCGCACTGTGCGTGTTGTGTTGTGAGCAGAGCACGCACGTGAAAGGGGAGTCGACAACTAGTACGCGGCTCCTGGGTTGGTGCTATGGCTAGTGTCCAAATAGACGAGGAAATTTGCTCCCCTTTAGGCTTCAAGTCATTCGTTTGGAAGCACTTTGGATTCCAAAGAAAAGATGGCTCAACGGACAAGACACGTGCAGTTTGTAAATCCTGCCATGCGGTGATCAAATCTCGCCGCACATTTAAAGAAAAAACACGACATCAAAGTTCAGTGTTAAAATAAGCACTTTGTATACTACAATACTCTTGTAATTTCCTAAATAAAGAGTTTGCAGTACCTTGTTGATTTTGCGTATGAATTGTTATAAATCAGGTTATTGTTCTATATTTCTTATTTAAAAAAAAAATCGATCGTAGAGCACTATATCGTGAATGAATCGCAGCAGGCTTTAAGATATCGGCAAATATCGTATCGTAGTTCCTTGTATCGATATTATATCGTATCGTGACAAAACCCGCATTTACACCCCTAGTAAAAACTCCACCAAACTCGTCGTAATGACCCGTGATATATGTTATATCCTTACTATTTTCCAGGTTCTTAGATAGCAAGAATAGGTCGGACAACGACGTGAATGGTAACTGCTTTATTCCTTACTCACAGTGCGTTCACAGGGCGTACCACAACAACACAGAATGCCCATCCCACTTGCGGGGTTTTTCTACTACGGAATTTGAGTTAGCCCAAAATACACAACATCTCTTCCCCTCTTACAATGAACGTGCTATATGCATGAACAACATAGTCTTATGCATCTATAACTTGACATCTTCAAGATCTATCAATAACTATGCAATGCAACAATATTAATTTGCTTTGAAAATACCTGAGTAATAAAATAAAATGGATGGATGGATGAATGATGATCACAATTAAGTATAAAGTCTCCTTTGTAATATATACTCCTTATAGCCTGTACCCAAAAAGAGGAGTTTCTTTGCATCGAGGTTTATGCAAAGAGCTCACGTAATTATATTGTTGCGTTTTGGTGAAGTGAATGAGTGTTCCGTCTGTACGGTTTTTCGTTTTCCAAATAAGGGGTCGTCACTAATTATTTGTGTTTAGATAAATGTCTGAGCTATAATAGTGTAATTAATGACTAAAACTTAAAAGTATCTGGTTATTGTATTCGTTTATATGTTTAATAAAGACAAAGCCATCACAAAACTGTTGTAATTATTTAGATTTTGATCTAAATTAGCCTTGAATAAAGACTAAGCAGTCACATGAATTAACAGAAAAAATGGACCTCCGGACTCGGACTCATGGTCAAGAGGCCGGACTCGGACTCGGTGCAAAAATCCGACCGAGTCCACAGCCCTGATTTTAAGGCTTTGTTCAACAGGACTGTGGCCCCCTGGACTCCGAGGCCATGGTGATGGCCGTGTTGGATCAGTCCTTCGATGTGCTGGTTCTGCGCTATGGAGTGCAAAAACGCATCTACTGCAAGGTTATCCCTTATATACTCTCCATACCACCATGCTGTGCATCAATTGTTCTATCTTTCATCTTTAACAAGGGCAGGCAATGTCAATGTCCTGCCAGCTGCTCAGAGGAGCTCCTCTGTGACCTACTGGTTCTTCTCATCCACCATACTTTTAGGAAACAAAGATGTGGCAGCTGAGATTGGCTACCAGATACACCAGGCGTTTGATTAAAAAAAAAAAAAAAAAAAAAAAACGGGGAGAAGAGCGTGGCAAAACACCTCTGCGGCTTGATTTATTTCAACAGAATATTTTTTTTTTTCTGTGATCATCAGTCTGTCACCGGCCTGGCCTCGTTCCATCATCGCAAGGTCAGGAAACAATCTGAGCTGACCCTCCTGTGGAAACCAGAGGACCCACAAGCACCTCCATTTGAGCAGGTGAGATTCTGACTGATTTGAGTGGCTATTCACAACATGTGTTCATTTAATGGGGAGGGTTGATGAGTTGTTGATTTCCTCACAGGTCATTTCCATCTTCACACTAGTAGAGGTGCAACTCAAAGCCGACAGCGTGCCCACAAAGTGCAGCGCGTTACTCAAGAGGCCCAATGCGATACCCCACTGAGTATTTGACACGTCATGGAAGCAGTGTTATTGTTTTACACATGGACACTATAATGCATCGGACATTGTAACTTGAAGAAAGAAAGGCTAAAAAAAAACTTTGAACTTGCTAATTAATGCTAGTATGCCGATGTATAGTGTAAAAGGTAGAAAAGACAGATTACAGACACTGTATTTTTAATTTAATATAATATATTTTATAGTCTTAGGATACAGGAAGTTCTTTTGGTAAAATCTAAATGATTGTAATGAGTTTTATAGGTTGCGTGGCTTTAGCCCCAAGTACATGAGAGCTTTTACTAATTTAGGTTAATACCGCAAACAGCATTTCCAGAAAATGGCTTGTACACAAAGCTGAAAGCAAACTCTTGCTACTCATTTGTCCGCTAACAGGCTCAATAAGTTGAATCCCTGCCTAGTTTTTATTTTAAGATTTGGGGTAAACTTGAATATAAATTGCTGCTGAACATGGTTACCGTTTTACGCTGTCTTATAGCTAGTTTTCTTTTTTTTATTTTAAATCTTTTAGACATTTTGACCTTTTACTTTTGAATAAGTCTCCGTTATACCTTACAAGTACCTAAAATACTAGTAAAATAGTACATGTAGAGTTTAACTGAACTGTGCCATTTTATTTTAAACAGTGTTTTCTTATTTCTTCTCTTTATGATGCATGCATTGTTTTTGTTTTGCTCAGTCTGAGCTTTAAATGTACCGTCTTTTTCCATGTATAATGCGCAAAATTTAACTAATTTATTGTCCTAAAATCTGGGGTGCGCATTATACATGGGTAGGTACAACAATTTTTGAAGAGAATCTCCCTCAAAATAAAACTTGAAATCACCTTTCTTCTTGTTTGTTGTCAATCGCGCATCGCGTTTGTTTTTTAATCTCCATCGCAGACCGGATATCATACGGAGGCCGCCATGACAGTATGCGCAGAACGGATGCGCAAGACACGTCAGCTATATAAAGAGCGAGAATTCAATTCTCTACCTAATGTTTGTTGTCAATCGCGCATCGCATTTAGCCATCCTGCCCAACACACTTAGTAAGTAAAATTCATAATTGACTGCACATCATTTGATGCGATGGTGCAATCCTTGATGGTGTGTTATTGTCAAATATTGTTTGTTTTTTTAATCTCCATCGCAGACCGGATATCATACGGAGGCCGCCATGACAGTATGCGCAGAATGGATGCGCAAGACGTGTCAGCTATATACTAAAGAGCGAGAGTTCAGTTCTAAACCTAAATGCGTATTACAGGTAATATTTTATTTCACAACACTTTGCCTTGTTCCTTTCGTCTCTGCTGTTCACTTCAAACACGCTCCATACGAACACAATGCTCTCGTATCAGACGCTTGCTCGATCACCTGCTCGTTTGCTGTCACAATGTACCCTAAACAAATCCGAAACATTTGTTGCGGCTCCGAGTCACGACGAGGGGCAAGTTTTGGTTTCCAAGGGTGGTTTTATTCCTCTTCAACTTCTCTCCCATACAGAGCCGCCTTTTTCACGTGTCCGCACATCACTTTCCTCTCTTTTCATTTTAACCTAACTGATCGCGGTGGTGCCTTTCTGGGCAGTCGGCGAAATCAACGCCAACAAAGAAAATACATCCAGCCTAGTTAAGAAATCACCAGAAAGATCACCATGACAACTGTGAACACACAGAAAGATAATAAATAACTGGAACATCACTCAAATATTGGTGATCCAGTTGAGAGTCTCACATATTTCTTTGCTATCGAGTTTGCTAGCACATGCGCAGTGATACTGACCGACAGAATAACATCCGGTTCTTCCCAAAGATAATCTTTTTTCTGAAATAATTTTACGTTTACGGACTTAAGAGTCAAAATTTAGGTGCGTACCGTAATTTTCGGACAGTCACGTTTTTTTTTATAGTTTCGGTGGGGGGCGGGGCGACTTATAATGAGGAGCGACTTATGTGTTTTTTTTTCAAAAATTCTCAAAAAAAAAAAGTGAAACCGCGATAAACGAACCGCAATGTAGCAAGGGATTACTGTAATTTGAATTTCGAGCGACGTCGCGGCAGCAGCGCGGCGGTTGTTTACATAAAGGACAAAGATTGACTCGACAGAGCTCTTACACTTCCGTGGATTGAAGTCGGGGGCCGGCGCTCGGCCGGGTGGCTGTCCAGGGATGGTGGATGGGGCTCGGACAATGCTTTTACGCACGCCCGGTCCTACTCTACCGAGCTGTCTTTCACCTCCGTGGATGGAAGTCGAGGGTCGGCGCTCGGCCGGGTGGCTGTCCGGGGACGGTGGATGGGGCTCGGTCATGTCTTTTACGCACGCCCGGTCCTATTCTAAGGAGCTCTCTTCCACTTCCGTGGCTGGAAGTCCATGCCGCCACACGCCTGGAAGTTTGTTTTGTTAAATAAAGAGCCGTTTACCAAACCCACATCTTTCCTTGAACTTTGTTAACGCTACAATATAGTTATATAGTAGATCTGTGGAATAACGACGAGGCTGACGTCAGGGCGCACACGCGGCGTTGTTGACAAAGGACGAGGAATTTGATGGATGGATTTAATGATTTAGAGTGCACAGATGGTTTGATAACATTATTGCTTGTATAGTAGTTATTTGATATATAATTTACAGGGCTGTGGACTCGGACTCGGTCGGACTCGGTAATTTTTGGACTCGGACTCTGTGCTGATTTTGACCGAGTCCACGAGTCCGACAATAAAAAAAATACTTTCAATTTTATTTTCATTATGCTGTTGAGAATGCGTGTAGGAATACTGTCCACAGCCCTGCTTGCTTGTTATGAAGACAAATTTAGTTGTTGCCTGCGTGCATGCACGTACAAGACCCACAATGCCCCGGGCGCAGCCAAGATGGAAGAATCCGGGAGCAGCGAGAGAACAATGTTTGCCTCTAGATTTGGAGGGGAGACGGAGCGTAAGTTACGATCAATGCGGCCACGTTGAGTTGCACTTAGGCTAATGTTTACATTATGTACCAATGTCAAGGACGATTATGTCACCCAGCTTATATCATTGATGTGTTTCGATAGTTGTGGGGTCGTCACTAATTATTTGCGTTTAGATAAATGTCTGAGCTATAATGGTGTAATTCATGATTAAAACTTGAAAGTATCTGCTTATTGTATTCGTTTATATGTTTAATAAAGACAAAGCCATCACAAAACTGTTGTAATTATTTAGATTTTGATAAAAATTAGCCTTGAATAAAGACTAACCAGTCACATGAATTAACAGAAAAAATGGACACTCGGACTCGTGGTCAAGAGGCCGGACTCGGACTCGGTGCAAAAATCCGACCGAGTCCACAGCCCTGATAATTTATGTATCGTTATATGGGCCTGTGGAATATTTTGAAGTGCAAGAGCCGTCAGCGGCGCGCAAGCATTGTTGACAAAGGACGATTGATGGATTTAATGAATTGGAGTGACACAGATGGTTTTATTAACGTGTTATTTATGTAATAGTTTTTTGAATAACTCTGAATTTTATGTCAGGGTCGTTCTCAGCTCTTAGTTTGTGTTTATGTCACGTTAGCATACCTATCGTTTAGCCTGTTGTTGCTCGTTCATGACTGTTCTTGGTGTTGGATTTTGTCGAATAAATTGCCCCCCAAAATGCAATTTATACTCCGGAGCGACTTATATATGTTTTTTTTTTTCACTTTTTTGGGCGTTTTATGGCTGATGCGACTTATAGTCCGAAAATTACGGTATTATACATGGGTACAGGCTTTTTTCCAGCATCGACATGCCATTTTTAGGGTGCATATTATACATGGGGGCGTATTATACATGGAAAATTACGGTATTTGGAAGGTCCCATGCTATCAAAATATTGGGAGTCGAGGCACTTCCTGAACATTAAAGAAGAATTATAGAGCAGAATAATTCGTTGCAAAAATATAAGCAATGTTGCTGCGCTAGCTGCTCGAGCCCTCACAATTTGGCGTGGGACCATTAGATAAAAAAACAAACATGTTTACTTTGCATATAGCTGTTTTTTATGATTTGTGTCATATTGATCAAATGGAATTACTCTCTTCTGAAATGTCACCGTCTTATCTGATTTAATTCTTACCAGTATTCAAAGTATACAGGACTGTCTCAGAAAATGTGAACATTCTGATAAAGTTCTTTTTTTTCCTGAAATGCATTTAAAAAAAACAAAAATGTCATATATTCTGGACTCATTACAAATCAACTGAAATATTACAAGCCTTTTATTATTTTAATATTGCTGATTATGGCTTACAGCTAAAGAAAACTCAAAAATGCCATAATCAGCAGTATTAAAATAATAAAAGGCTTGCAATATTTCAGTTGATTTGTAATGAATCCAGAATGTATGACATTTTTTTTTTTTATTGCATTTCAGAAAATGAAGAACTTTATCACAATATTCTAATTTTCTGAGACAGTCCTGTAGTTGTCTTACCCTGCCTTCACATCAGCCATTTTTAACATGCATATTTATTTTATTGTCAAATATGACATGAGGAAAAGAAATCGCAATAAAGAAATAAGAACAGAGAACTTTTCCCATTGCAGCAAACAATCTTTGTATCACACGTCAACATGATTCATGCTATCATGACCACACCTATGTTGTACAAGCTGTGATAAATCCTTCATTCTTTTGTTTGCCAATTGCCATTTTACATTAGTAGTTTTGCTTTGATTTTTTGATTATCTTTTGTCAAATTCAATTGTCTTTCTATTGTG
Organism: Syngnathus typhle; assembly: GCF_033458585.1. NCBI lineage: Eukaryota > Metazoa > Chordata > Actinopteri > Syngnathiformes > Syngnathidae > Syngnathus > Syngnathus typhle. The sequence continues at coordinate 2,793,664 of NC_083750.1, read as the reverse complement.
TGTAGTGCTAAGAACTGATCATGTCTACACTTGAACCCCAAGAGCAACATTTGCTTTGCTTTAACCTAACAGTAGCGTGTAGTGAAGTATACATTCAACGGATTGGCTTCTGGAAACTAACTGCAACAGTAAAACAAAATAAAATCAATCTCTAGGTGTTACCAAACAGAAATGACCTCACTGATAACCAGCCCATGGATGCTCCCAGAAGACAACAGTAGATTCCCTCTCTGTTGATTAGTTTTATCTCCTATTTACATCTTTATTGCCTTGACAATCTGAGAGATTCTAGACAGTCACACCTCATATGTCACCAGGGTCCAAAGTCTGCATATAAATTCATTACAACACTCAGTTTGAACCCAGTAAATACACAATTCCATAAGGTTGTTTAATAAGTTCTAGTAACATAGAAATTGCATGTGATGATGCCACTGGCTTTGTACGACTGACTCCAAATTTGAGTTGATTAGATAAATGCCAGTATTTATTTGAATATTGACGGACATGGGTGCACTACAGTAATTCAGCACATAGAAGCAGTAAGCCTAAATGTTTTCATTTGGATCATCAAATGAATTTGGCTTGTTCTATAAGCCCCCTCCCTTTTATGAAATGAATGATAGGACAGGTCTATTGCAAGCAGCCACCTTCTACCCTACTTCCTTCTGGGCCTGTCAGTACAAAGTCAAAGTGCCATAAAATCTATTTGCCTGAGTGTTTCCTCCCACTCCGCAGTAGGACAACCGGGACATAGAAAGCAACTCTGCAGGAGGCTCAAATAAGGTTTTTTTATGAAGAACTAACTAACAAGAATTGAAAGGTACATTTTAATTTATTTTGTGAGTGTTAGCAGACTGATTGGAACTCAACTGCTGATTATCTCAGGGTATCAATTTTTAAGTGGTACTGTAAACTGTCGGCTGCATTTTGTTATACGTTTTGGGTTGAAGCTTTGCTCTTTAAATGAAACAAGCTGATTATTAATCATGTTTGTTTTAAATGCTAGGAACATTGAAAATCGGTGATGCTGAGAAAGGTGAGGCTGAAAGACAAGTCAAGTTTATTTAATTACAAGACCTGAACTTTTATCATTTTTTTCCAAGAAATTAAACAAAATTTACATTGTGAATTGATGATACAGTGTCTGAATCTTGTTGTTTTCAGGGGGAGTGGGTTTGGCTGGACTCGGGCAGTGGAGTGCCAATCGGAGCTAAGGTCAAAGAAACACCAAGCGGTCGGCGTTTATTGGTGGATGATGCAGGAAAGGTGAACCATTCTCAATCAACTTGAAACTGTGACATGAGGAGAGATGGTCGGGTATTGATACCAGGTATCGGTGCCGATATCAGCATTATGTCATGGTATCGGTACTCGCCACGTTGACTAGTATCAGCTACCCTAATGTGGCTGTGTTACAATACAACCAGAAATTAGAGTAGAATAATTGAAAATTAGTTTCATGCTTATTTAATTTAAGCATTTTTAAAAAATTAGCTGTCATTGTTTTTGAGGGAAATTTGATGTATCAAAATTAATACTGGTATCAATGCTTGTTATCAGTATCGACGACTACTCAAGAATTGACAAGACATCAGGTTGCCATTCCAAAGTACGTTTGTCCACAGCGCCACTGCATTCCCTGACTTCCTTTTCTATTTCTTCTACCCAGGAACACAGTTTGTCCCCAGAGCAGGAAGCCTCCCTCAAGATCATGCATCCGACATCAGTGGAGGGGGTGGATGACATGATCAAATTGGGTGACATGACAGAGGCTGGCCTACTACGAAACCTGATGATGCGCCACAAGCAAGGAACCATCTATGTAAGTTACAAAAGTACTTCTTAGAAGAACAAAGCAAGATTTTTTGGATGGGGGTGTACAAGTTATAAAGTTGATTGGAATATTTATATAGCTTGGAATATTTTCCCACTACCTCTTAAATGTAGCTCTGCTATCTTGACTGGAATGGTCTTAAATTCTTATACTAGGCTACAGATATGACTCCTGAATAAGGAAGGGCATTTAAGGTGTGCATTTCCTGCAGCACACCTTTGGGACTTTCCCTCACGAGGTTAACATTAGGAATGGGCAACTATTGATACCAGTTATTGGTGCAGATACCATTTGTATTTCACGTTCTCGGTACTCACAACCCAGGTCGATACCAATATCGGACGCTCTATTGTAGCTATTTTACCATCATAAACTAGAACGCATGTAGGTATTTTTATTGTACTTAAAATTCAGCACAAGCCAATTTCAACACTAACTGAAAAAAAGAATGTGAAAAAATAGAAATAACAATCATTGAATGTGTTAAGGTCTTTTGATTTATTTCCCAGACTTACACAGGCTCGGTTCTGGTGGCAGTGAACCCATACCAAGTTTTCCCCATATATTCAAATGACCAGGTGAGCTGTCAGTACCTTAATATTCAATTTGATTTTGAATTTTAATGTCATATATTACATCTCTTCCTTTCGTTCAGGTAAAACTGTACCGTGGTAAAAAGCTTGGGGAACTCTCTCCACACATCTTTGCCATCGCTGAATCCTGCTACTTCAACATGAAACGCCATCTTAGGAACCAGTGCTGCATCATCAGGTTGCATTAGTATTATTTCACTTTGGATCAAGGTCAATGATCATTTCAAGCTTTGTTTCTCTTTCAAAGTGGCGAGTCTGGAGCGGGCAAGACTGAAAGCACAAAGTTGATCTTGCAGTACTTAGCAGCAGTCAGCGGTGAGCTCTCTGAACATCACATTGCAAAACAGATCTTGGAGTCCAACCCGATCTTGGAAGGTACTACAATACTTAATAGGACGAATCTCATTCTTAATGAATAAATTCTATTACAATTTAAATAAATAAAAATAAAAAAAGGCCTATTCTAAAACCTGTTCTGTGAAATCTAAACTTTGCCAAGCTTTTGGAAATGCCAAGACCATCAGGAATGACAACTCCAGTCGTTTTGGAAAATATTTGGAGATCTTCTTCAAGGAGAGTGGGGTCATTGAAGGCGCACGCGTGGAGCAATACCTTTTGGAGAAATCTCGTGTCTGCCATCAGGTGAGGCAACTAACAAAGCCGCTTATCTCTGTTCATCTCTCGTGGACACTAAGATATGACTGTAAACGCACTCTCACTGCTATAAGACATGTTGCTGCAGAAGACGATCGCTTCTGATAATGTGACGCTTTGTACACACATCTAATTATTTTCTCCACCTCAGGCCCAGGAGGAGCGAAACTATCACATCTTCTATTGCATGCTGGCAGGAATCACAGCAGAGGAGAGGAAAAGTTTGCGTCTAAAAAATGCACAAGATTACATATTCCTCACTAAGGTACAAATATGAAAAAAAAAAAATAATTTTGTCTATTTTTAAAAATTACTTATTCATTGAGAATCATATTTGGATTTATTTATTGCCCTGTCTGGGTCTTGATTAACTTCACAGGCATTGTGCAAGCTCCATTTGAACATGGTTAACTGTTCTGCAAGTAGATCTAACACTGTTTTACAGGGCGAGTGTATCACATGCGAAGGGAGGCAAGATGCGGAGGACTTCAGGCGTATTCGATCTGCCATGAAAATTCTAACCTTCTCCGATCAGCAGTGTTTTGAAATTCTCAAGCTACTTGCAGCTATATTACACCTGGGAAACGTCTTCTTTGAAGGCAAGTGCTGTTTTAGAAATTGACCAACAACGAAATATATGAGATTATGTCATTCAAATATTTTCTGTGCCATTTTGATCCCAAATTACTTTGACTTCTAAATTTGACCCAGCAGTGCTTCTAGTGATGTACACAGACTGACAAATGTATCCCGCCCACATTTCTTGATCAATTTAGCCATCAATTGAGTAAATTGAACTACAGTTGTTTTCATTGTGTTTTGTTTTCTGCAGGAAATACACAAAATAACTTGGAAACCAGCGACGTCAGCAACTCGGAACATTTTAGCATTGCAGCATCTCTGCTAGAGGTTTGTCTAAATTGTCACCCTCTGCAGGTGTGAACATAAGTATTGTACCAAAAAAAAATGTTTTAATTTCAATTTTTTTGTGCATGTTTCCTACAGGTTGAGAATTGTGTGCTGGCCAACAGTTTGACCAATCGTTCCTTTATGACCAATAGAGAGATGGTGACGAAACCTCTTGACTGTGAGCAGGCATCTGCATGTAGAGACGCCTTTGTCAAGGTCTGAACCACCAACCCTGACTCGCATCTTTTTTTTTCCTCTTTGACTTTTTATAGAACCGTTGCATATCTTGTAGCATCTTGTAGCCAATGCCTCTCATCCAGGATTAATGTCCTCAGGCAGTCAATGATCCTCCCGATGAACAAATTGACTCATAATAATTTTTTTTATTTAAGAGCAGCAACTATTTGCCTTTCATTTGTTCACATTTTGCATTACTATTAACTCGGACCTAATTGAACGGTGGTGTGTGTGTATTGTCTCATAGGCAATCTACAACAAACTCTTCATATGGATCGTTGGAAAAATCAATGGTGTCATCCACAAAAGAATCACTCACCAACCCAAATCATCCTATCTGTCAATTGGCCTGCTTGATATATTTGGTTTTGAGAACTTCGAGATCAACAGGTCATAAGACTTCCAGCACTACTTCTAGCATTATTTCATCAAACTCACCTGCAGAATTGAACAAATGTCACCTTTCTCTAGTTTTGAACAGCTGTGCATAAACTTTGCAAACGAGAAGCTGCAGCAGTTCTTTGTGGGTCACATCTTCAAGCTGGAGGAGAAGGAATATCTGAAAGAAAACATTGTGTGGAATAACATCAACTTTGGTGACAATCAGAAGATTCTGGATCTTCTGGCCGGGAAACCCTGTAACCTTCTAGCGCTGATTGATGAAGAGAGCAATTTTCCAAAGGTGCTCTTGTACTGCATCAGCTGGATGCTTTTACTGTACTGTCATACTTACGATGGTGTTTTACATGACAGGGCTCAGATCTGACGATGCTTATCAAAATGAATCAGCAGCATCATGGAAACAAGACCTTTATTTCTTCAAAGAGTGAACATGACACTGATTTTGGAATTCACCATTTTGCAGGCATTGTTTTTTATGACTCCAAAGGTAGGCAAACACATTTCCAATTTAAAACCAAAGAAAGGACTACAAGTACTGGATTTATTTTGAAGATTTTTGTCAAAGAGTAGAAAATTAATGGATGTACATTACATTATCATTATATTTTAGCTTAAAATATGTTTTATTTTTTTATTTTTTAAGGGTTCCTTGAGAAGAATAGAGACGCTGTAAGCTCTGACATATTCAAGATGGTTGACATGTCCACCAACAAGTTGCTTCAGCAGATTTTCATGCCAGAGCTTTCAATCAATGGAATGAAGTTGACCAAAAACCAGCGGATTATGATCACACCCAAGAATTCTATGCGGGTATGGAAGCATCGTTGCTTTGGAATGAAAAAGTTGATCGTCCCATTTGTGCCGCCTTTTTGTTCGTGCAGTCCCTTCAGGACAACCGCAAGCAAGTGCCGACCCTCAGCGGTCAGTTCCGGCAATCTCTGGACGCCCTCATGAAGGCTCTCTCTGTCTGCCAACCGTACTTCATCCGCTGCTTCAAACCAAACAACAACAAGCAGTCTGGGGTGCATAGAAACATTACTCTTTTGTACCAAAACACATTTCAGTTAACTTCTTTTTAACTACCTGCTTCTCCAAAAATAATTTTGCAGTTACTAATCCCAACTAAAATGCTAATTGCTAAAATGCTAATTTGCTAATTTGTTTTTCCACTCAAAGGACTTCGACCGAGAACTTTGTATGCGTCAGCTGCGATACTCTGGCATGATGGACACCATCCGCATCAGGAAACTGGGCTATCCCATTCGCCACAGTTTTGTGGAATTCTTGACTCGCTACAGAGTGCTCCTGAAGACAACCGTGTGTGACCCAAAAACTGTTAGTCACCAATTTTGAGGATGGGCATCAGCTTTGAACTTACACTTAGCTAGTATATGTACCTTCATTCGGCACACCTGCTCAGATCCACTTCCCAAAAATGCTGATGATAATTCTCATTTTTCAATGACATCGTCTGATAAGGACCATTGTAGTTTTTATTTGCAGTGGTTGAGAAAACTGCACTCCATCATCCTGTACTGAGATTCAAAACTGCAAACTACTCTCACAGTATATTCATATTGATCATTCAATTTAAAATCAAATCCAAACTTGGAATTATTACATTTTTAAAGGCTTCTTTAGTTTTGGCTGTAATTCGATTGAGCAAGTTTACCTAATGGAGTGGCCAGTGAGTGTATGTTTCTTTCTGCTTCATGTTACGTTCGCCACGGATGAACGGAGGCATCGGCTTCTTGTCAGTATTCATCATTTAAATGTTCTCTCCAAAGAACACAGCTGCTGCCTGTTGTGACGCCATCTGCCAGACGGCGTTTAAAACACCTGACGAGTGGAGAATCGGAAAGACCAAGATTTTCCTGAAGGTTCTGAAACCAATTTTACAAGTTTTTAATATGATAATTTGAATGACAGTATTTTCTCACACTGGTAGTCTTCAAAAATGTCTCCAGACTAAAGTCTCCAGTATCTGAGGCATTTTTTATTTCTGCTTTTCACTTATTCTGAATCTCCTTGAAATATTTTTATAATACCTGGCAATCTATTGCTGAGATATCCTGGACAAATTTAGACTTTGGAAATTGTTTTATTTTTCTCCAGGATGCTCATGATGCTGTGCTGGAACGCCTGAGGGAAGAAGAACTCAGCAGGAAAGCTCTTGTGATCCAGCGATTCATGCTGGGATGCAAGGACAGGTGCAATTTTAATTCTAAATATTACTCATATACTGTAAAAGATCATTTGAGACATTTTGGATAATACCAAATACAAACAATGCTTTTTTTCATGTAAATAATAATAATAATGATAATCTTGTTTTCCTAAACGTTATGGTCGATGAGGTTAAATCACAGCTACAGCTCTCTGCCTTCTCTGTAGAAAGTCTTTTCTAAAGAAGAGGAGGGCGGCTGTGGTGTTGCAAAAACACTGGAGAACTTACAGGGAAAACAAAACAAGACTAAAGGTATGATTTTGAGCATAGTCTCTGACATTCTACTGTTATTTTGGCACCAGCAGTAACAAAAATTTCTCCCACTCTTGCTCTAGATCCTACAAGGTTTTGAACGCCTGGTGTCAAAAACCCGTGGTCGGAAACTTCAGTATCAATTTGGAAGGCAACGATCAGCAACACTCATCTTACAGACTCGTGTATGTTGTCTAAATGATGCTTGCACATAGTATGTAGCAACAATGTATTTATAAAGTGCTGAGTCATCACTGACACAATGCGCAGCTACGGGGTTACTGGGCCAGGAAGACTTGGAAGCATAAGAGAGAAGCAGTCATACTTCTGCAGGCTTACACCAGAAGATTCCTGGCAAGACAATTATTTACCAGCATGAGGATTAAGGTAATGCTGCACCTTGTGAAAATAGAAAGATTTTATTATTATATATATATATATTTTTAAGTTATACTTGATTTTCCACTTAGGGCCTGTCTGATCCACCTCCATGTGGTCGGCTTTTACCAGAGGAGCATGGGACTGAAGATGACATTGCCGAGGAGCTGAAGCGCAGACAAGATGCCAGCATGAGGTTTAAGGTAATGCTGCACCTTTTCAAAATAGAAAGAAGCATTGTATGTTTTTTATATTTGATTCTCCATCTAGGGCCTCTCTGACCCACCTCCGTGTGGTCCGCTTACACCAGAGGAGGATGGGACTGAAGACGACATTGCCCGGGAGCTGAAGCGCAGACAAGATGCCAGCATGAGGATTAATGTAATGCTGCACCTTTTGAAAGAAGCATTGTACGTTTTTTTATACTTGATTCTCTATTTAGGGCCTCTCTGACCCACTTTTGTGTGGTCCGCTTACACCAGAAGAAGATGGGACTGAAGATGACATTGCCCAGGAGCTGAAGCGCAGACTAGAAGAAGTCGTCATACAGGCTCAGCAAGCTGATGAGGAGCTTGAGTTCGTCACTCCGATAGATTTGGTGGAAGAGGAAAGAAATATTATGCCCATACCTCTTGTGACAATTACAAAGTATGAAGAATTGGAATCAGAGGAAATGGAGGTTTGATAAGATGTCAAGTGACTTAAGCAAAACAAGTTTAAAACTATACAGCCTGACATGTGTTTATTTGAATTTTATAGAAAGCAGAGACCAGGTCTGAGATGAGCATTGCAGGCTCAGACACAACAACACCGACTCCATCATTCGACGAAGAGGAAGACGAATTTGAAGATCTCACAGACGAGTATTCATTCTACAAGTTTAGCATTCTTCACTTCCAGGGTGATGCCAGCCACACACACATCCTAAATCAGAGACTCAGGAAGCCTCTTCTGCAACACGACGATGAGAGTGACACGCTGGTGAGTAGTCAAAGTATGTGCACTTTGTTTGCTTCATTTGGACATCATCCTTCCCACCCGCCACCTCAAAGGCCTGTCTGACCATATGGTGGATTATACTCCGATTCATGGGGGACATTCCCGAGCCCAGGTCTCAGGATGCCACATCTCAGGCCTCTTTCAGCATTTCTCGCCATCTGCCTAACAGGCAAGGCAGGAGGCTGAGCAGCTTGGTGGGACTCGACCAGGTAAGAAAGGAACAACGGGAAGCCTTTCATTTTGAAAATGTAACAATTCTGGGGTGTTCAATTCAAAAAATGTCCTTTTAAGTCTGAGCATAATTAATTATATTTCAGACTAAATGTGAAAGCCTCTGACTGGAAAATACATTTCTAAAAAGGAGCAAATGATATTATTGTATTACAAATAGACCTCTTTACTGCATAAATTACAGTTTGGTCTTGACATTTCCATATCTTTTAGAAAATACTAAGGAAGAACAAGAAAAAGCACGGAAACAGGAAGGCCTCGACTATTCTTGAGGAGGTCAGTCTGCGTACCCCCAACCTTATTTATGGTTTTGACTAGAAATGAATAATTCCCATTTTGTCACAAACCAGCCGGAGAGATTCGCGGAGGATGAGGAGGTTTTGATTGGAGAAGGTCCTACTTTGGACAGGCCACTTTCCCTTCTGGAAAAACTGCACATTATTGTTGGATATGCACTAGCCAAACAAGGAATAAGGTGTGAATACAGCTTATCTTTATAATAGCTAGTCAACAAGACACAAGATGTGGAGTAGATCCATTCTTTTTTTTGTATTATTATTTATGCATTATTTGTTTAGTTATTATATTATTACATGTATTCCTATTATGTATTTCCTATTGTTTATCTTGTTTTCTTCTGTTTTTTGTTCCCCCACAGAGATGAGATTTACTGTCAGATCTGTAAGCAGCTGACGAACAATAAAAACCGAGCGAGCCGTACGCAAGGATGGGTCCTTCTGTCCATCTGTCTGGGGATCTTTCCCCCGACAGACCTCTTTAACAAGGTCTGTTTCTGCCACGTTAGAAACTACTACAAATAGAATGACTCCACGACTGATGGTTAAATTCTGAGGAAGAATAGCAAAAGACATTTGTGGCACAATAGTGTGTCTCTGTCACATATTTAAAGATAAAAACAATAAGACACCCAATTGTGTGCTAAACATGAGTACATTTTTGATTCAAGCACTTGACTAGGTTCCCAAGAGGATTAGGGCCAGTGAAGAAAAAAAACGAGGGGAGACAGGATTCTGACTTTTTTCTCAGAATTCTGACTTTAAAGTCAGAAGGTGGGAATTCTGACTTTACTCTCAGAATTCTGACTTTAAAGTCAGAATAAAGCCAGTCAGAATTCTCAGAATAAAGTCAGAATTCTTTTCTGACTTTAAAGTCAGAATTTGGAGAATAAAGTCAGAATTTTCTTTATTTTTTATTTTTTTAAATGATTACTTTAATTGTGTCTGATTTCAGTATTTGGAGACCTTTATCCGCAAGGGGCCAAGTGGTTATGCTGAATATTGTAGTAAGCGTCTGCATCGCATCAAAGCCAACGGAGAAAGAAAAGAGCTGCCCTGTTGGCTGGAATTACAGGTACATCATGTCTTGTCTTGAGCTGTTTAATTGTAGAGTTGCAAATAAATTTGGTGGTGGCAAGAGTCTTCATTAATGAACAAAAATACTCACTTTTTCTTTTTCCCCTGTTGACAGGCTGTGAAAGCCTTGGAGCCTATAGAAATGACCGTGACTCTGATAGATGGCAGTAATGTCAGCTTGCAGTTGGACTCGGCCTCCACCTCTGCCGAGGTCTGTCAAGCTGTGGCTGACAAGATTAATATGCGAGACACCTATGGATTCTCCCTCTACATTCGTTTTTTTGACAAAGTGAGCTTTACTCCTTCTGGTAAATAGGAGAGGGATTTGATTCAAGCCCGACTTTGCTAAATCTCACATCAACCTTAAGAGGGACTCTAATCTTTTTGACCTTTGGACTCCAGATGTGGTCTCTGGGCAGCTGCGGGAAACATGTGTTGGACGCTGTATCACAGTGTGAGCAGGAGATGAGGCGACAGGGAAAGCATGAGAAGGACACCCCTGTGCAGTTCACAGTCCGCAAAGAGCTGTTCACGCCGTGGCACAACTGCTCTCAAGACTCCATCAGCACCGATCTCATTTACAAGCAGGTCATTCAGGGCATCAAGTCAGGAGAGTACACGTGTGAGAAGGTGAGCACATGTCAATTATAGTGGCGCATTATATGACAAGTATAAATGTATGCAAACAAATATACATTTGGGTTTGTTTCCTGTGTATGCTCCATATTCTGACCCCCAAACCAAAAGGTGCTTTGTGTACAGTAGTCACTAAAACAACATTGCTCCCCTCAGGATGATGAATATATCCAGCTGGCTACAATGCACTATTATATCCAGTTTGGCTCGATATACAGCAAAGAGAATGTCCAGAGGGTGGTTGAGGACTGCATTGCTATACATCTGATCGAGAGCAAATCCATGGCAAAATGGATCCAACTCATCAGCTCAGTGTACTTGCAGGTAAGATGGACAAAATGTATGACCTGTCCCTGCTTTAATGCCAGGTATGTTGTGCTCACTTACACTAATCAGTATGTGTGCAGACATCACATACAAACATAAATAAGATGCATTCTGCATATTTCATAAATTTTGTTGTGTAAGTCTTAAGTATTTTCTATCCCTTTTCCACAGGGTGCTTACACAAAGGGGACCATGAGCAAAGAGGTTGTAAAAGGAGAACTTGTCGACTGTGCTCGAGTGGATTGGCCAGTCTACTTCTCCAAGTTTTATGACGTTACAATGACGTCAGGTTAGTCAACATGCACACACTTATATAGTATGCTATCTTAATGCTAAAACACAATGCAAATTAGCTAACAAACAATATAAACGCAGCAGTGTTATAACCTTTTAAGCAACAGGTATTTGAACACAAACGGTGCAGCAACACGTGTAGACGGAAAGTGTAACAATACTCAGAGGTATGCAGTTTATCCTGTACAAACAGAAAAAACAAAAATACTCATGCTTCCTAAATTGGAAAACTCTTCCTCATGTATGCCTGTATTATTATGCCCCTGGTGGCCAACGTATGCACAGCAAGATTACGACGTGGGGCTGCAACAGATTACGTAATGGCATTTTCATTCATTTTTAATTGGGAATGATGATTTGAGATACTAATGTTTATACTTGTAAGTGAGGTCACATTAACAAATTAAATTAGTGCCGTAATTTTCGGACTAAAAGTTGCTCCGGAATATAGGTCGCATTAGCCATAAAACGCACAATAACGTGAAAGAACACATATCAGTCACTCCGGCGTATAAGTCGCATTTTGGGGAGAATTTATTCGACAAAATTCGACACCAAGAACAGACATGAACGAGCAACAACAGGCTAAACGATGGGTATGCTAACGTGACATAAACACAAACAAAGAGCTGAGAACGGGCCTGACGTAACATTCAGAGTTATTCAAATAACTATTACATAAATAACACGTTTATAAAACCATTTGTGTCACTCCAATTCATTAAATCCATCGATCGTCCTTTGTCAACAATGGGTGCACGCCGCTGACGGCGCCTGCACTTCAAAATATTCCACAGGCCCATATAACGATAAATAAATTATATATCAAATAACTATTACATAAGCAATAATATTATCAAACCATCTGTGTCACTCCAAATCATTAAATTCCTCGTCTTTTGTCAACAACGCCGCACGTGCGCCCTGACGTCAGCATCATCGTTATTCCACAAATCTGGCATATAACTACATTGTAGCGTTACCAAAGTACAAGGAAAGACGTAGGTTTGGTAAACTATTCTTTATTTAACAAAACAAACTTCCAGGCGTGTGGCGGCATGGACTTCCATCCCCGGAGGTGGCACTTCCAGCCACGGAAGTGGAAGAGAGCTCCATAGAATAGGACCGGGCGTTCGTAAAAGCCATGTCCGAGCCCCATCCACCGTCCCCGGGCAGCCACCCGGCCGAGCGCTGGCCCCCGACTTTCATCCACGGAGATGAACGAGAGCTCCGTAGAGTAGGACCGGGCGTGCGTAAAAGCCACAATAGTTTTTCAAACCTTCTGTGTCACTCCAAATCCTTAAATCCTTCAAACTCTTCATTCTCCGTGTCACTTAGAAACAAAGCCGCTAATGATGCCGGTAGTACGTGGGGCCCTTCGTCATTTGTGTCATCCCGTGATCGAATCTTTGTCCTTTATGTAAACAACTGCCGCGCCGCGCTGCTGATGTCACTTGAAATTCAAATTACAGTAATCCCTTGCTACATCGCGGTTTCACTTTTTCTTTTTTGATAATTTGTGAAAAAATTTACATATAAATCACTCCTCTGTATAAGTCGCCCCCCCACCCAAACTATGAAAAAAAAACGCGACTTATAGTCCGAAAATTACGGTAAGTCAAGGCGCCGCTGTATGTCCACAGGACCAACTTTACCCAAAAGCAGGTTTGTTGTGGCTGTAAACTGGAATGGCATTTTCTTCATGGATGGAAGAGACAAGAAACTCCTTGAGTTGCCTTATGTGGAGATAAAAGAAGTCAGAATGTTGAGGTATGGTTCATATTTGCTTTTTTGCTTACAAGCATTATCTTTTTTGGTAAAACACGCTTAATGTTGGGCTTTTTAGTAACCAGTCGGTGAGTGTAGTGACAATTCGAGGTGAATTTGTCCTAATGTGTGGCGAAGCTGATGACATGGCCGCACTTGTTGAGCAAAACTTGAGTGGACTACGAGCTCGATCGGTGTTTGCACTCGCCCAGCAGGATTCCAATAAATCAGGTAGGAGTTTGTAGCATTTTTAGTAAACTAACAGACACAAACATGAAGAAACGCTTACCTCTGTGCCCACCCCAACAGATGATCCCTTATTCTTGGTCTGTAAACAAGGAGACCTCTTGTTGGTAGAAAATGATAAAAAATCCTCCAACAAGAATGTGGTCAAAGCTACAAATCAGAAGACAAATATCAGTGGTCTTGTCTATAAGAATGCATTGCAGTTTCTTCCAACACTCAGCAGACCCACTGATGACATGATGGTACTGTATATAAAATAAGGTTTTATTTGGCCAAGAAGTATTGCAACTTTTGGGCCAAATTCCAAATGATAATATCTACTGATAATGATTGAAAGTAGTCTACAACAAATGAAGCTTCATTTTCGTTTCATTGACACTATCAGGAGCTGCTCAGTCCACATCAGAGGGAATCATCCATGACACAAATTGGGCCCCAAAGAGAAGAAACGGTTGCTCCTATCTCTCTAAGAGAGTTTGCACTTGACCATTTTAGGTGATTTTTTTTTTTTTAAAGTACTGTACTTAACTTAATGTTGTTCAATTGCTGGACGTATGCGCAATTTACGTTAAAATGCAGTCGTTCACAAGAAGGATGTCAGTTGATTTTGCAAATTTGTATGGCTTTCCTGTTAATCATTGAATAGATATTCTGTTGCATAATCAGTCTTTCTAAGAACTGCTTTGCATTTCTTGTGCTTGCAGTTGATCAACTTATAGCACCTGATACAATGCATAGTCAGAAACAGCATTTTTATTTTTACAATAATGACCTTTTCAGATTTTCTGTTTCAAAGTGATCCACCATCCCTGTATCATGATACATGGCCACCATGTTTTACTGTCGACTTCTTGCGGACAGCTTGGCGTCACACGTTTGGTTTTTTTTCCCAAAAACTCCAGAACTTGGTCAACTCCATTCAACATGACTGTAAAGGAGTTCTCAGAATCAGTGGTGACATCACCAAAATTTGCAGTTATAGAGTAAATGGATTTAATTAGAAAAAAATCTGACAATGCGTTAAATATATATATATATATATATATATATATATATTTTTTTTTTATAACAGCAGTGTTTCCAATGCATTTGTCTGTTTTAAAATAACAGCTCTTATGAGTACCCAAAATATTTCTATCAATGTCTTTCATACACTTTTACAGACCTCTAGGTAAAGAAAGGCTGTGGGTGTGTTCAAGAGAACTGCTGAGGCAGCCACTCATGAAGAGTCTGGTCCGCAACTCTGAGCTGAACTCCATCGCCTGCAATTCCTTCACTGATATCCTCATAAACAACTGTCGTTGCAACATCTGCTTTAATAACAGCGTTGGCGTTAAACAATGCAGATTTTGTTCTGATGACTGTCTGAGTGAGTCCTTGACGTTGGTCGCTACCTATTTTGAAGTACATGGGCGACTACCCCATCAAACAGGTTCGCAGTCCATTAGAGTTGACTGACCAGATCTTCGGCCCTGCTACGCAACATGAGCTTCTGCAGGATGAGATCTACTGCCAGATCATGAGACAAATGACCAATAACGACAACAGGTAGTTTGTATTTTGCTTTGTATTGCAATAGCGTCTGCACATTGATGAATATTTGCTCCCCGCAGGTTGAGCATGGAGCGCGGATGGCAGCTGTTGTGGTTGTGTTCAGGCTTGTTTCCTCCCAGTCACGATTTGATGAGACACGCTCAGCGCTTCCTGGAGTCACGACCCAGAGAACCACTGGCTGCAGGATGTCTCCAGAGGCTCCAGCACATGTGCAGGTCGGGCAGCACTTGATTTACGTTTGGTTATTTCCACTTTCACAAATTGTCATATAAGCTTTGAACTTTTTGTCTCGTCATGTTTGATATGCTCAGTAAGGAACCCAGGAAACATCCTCCACCTCTGGTCGAAGTCGATGCCATCCAGCAGAACAGCACTCACATTTTCCATAAAATTCACTTCCCGAATGACACAAACGATGTAAGTCCTAAACCTCTTCTGGATTTAAACATACAATTTATATCGTTCAAATGGATTCCATATCCATCTTGGCAATTGAAAGAAGAAAACAAAATGTTCTTTTTTTTTTTACAGTTATTCGAGGTGACATCGACGACCACAATCCAAGATTTGTGCTACAGTATTGCTTCTCAGCTAAAACTGACCTCACCAGATGGCTACGGCCTCTATTTGAAAACAACAAATAAGGTTTGCAAGTTTAGCCTTAAGTGGTAAACAAGGACAAGGTGGTAGAAAGTGCTTTCTAAAATGTTCCGTAATTTCCTTCTAACATCAGATACTGAGCTTGACTGAGCAGGAATATTTATTTGACAGTTTACGAGAGGCGACTAATATTTCAAAGAAAGGGAAGAAAGTGAAAGAAAGTAAGGCATTGTGACGACACACTCTTTTGACTCTGTCTATCTTAGCTTGTTTCTAATCGACTTTTTCCTTAGCGGTCAACTTAGCCTACGCTCTAATTTTTAAGAGGAAGCTCTGGTTCAATGTGCTGCCAGGTAAAGACTTGGTTGCAGACCTCACCTTCCATTTCCCGCAGGTATCAAAACTCACACTCTCTTGCGCTCCAGGTTGTAATGAATCATTTTCGACTTATACATTTTATCAAATGCCACCATAAAGGAGATGCCCAAATACCTCACGGGGTATCACAAATGCAGCAAAGAGGATATCATCAACCTTGGTGGGCTGCTTTTCAGAGCCAAAGTGGATTCTGACAGGTCACAGTTTGTCATGATCCCCAAAATGCTGAAAAACATGCTCCCTGCTGACCAGATCCAAAGTGCATCTCCGGAGGAATGGAAGAAGGTAACTAAGGATGGATGGGAAGGGAGCGTTCCAAAGGGGACGGGCCCAAGTGGATGCATATGCTCAACCTGACTGTTTTAAATCCCAGTGAAAATAAATTGCGTGTCATTTTGCTTGCTCTTGCAGCACATCATGTCATCCTACAACAAGCAGAGTGGCATCACAGTGGAGGAATGCAAAATTGCCTTCCTGCAAGCCATAGCCAGCTGGCCAACCTTTGGCTGTACCTTCTTTGAAGTTAAAGTAAGTTGTGAGGATGAAAGACACATTAGTCGCCCGCCTGCAGGCAATTCTAGCGTGAATGCAAATTGTGTAGATGATTCATGATGACATTTCCATGATGACATTTCCATTTTTGCAGCAAACATGTGAGTCAAGCTACCCAAGTACAGTTTGGATTGCTATCAGCAAACAAGGTGTAAGCTTAATCGACCCAAAGTCAAAGGTATGCACATTCGCGTTGGCAAGTGGGACCCGGCTAATTTTTTTTTTCTTTTTTTTTTTCTTTTTTTTTTTTTTTTAAACATGCAGTTTTACTACATTGCCACACTTTTTGATTAAAAATGACTTATTATGAACCTCGCAGGAGTTGCTGGTCATGCATCCATTCAGTCGCATCACAGAGTGCCACAGCAAAGGCGACTACTTCCAGATGACCATCGGCACCGTGGTCCGAGGGAACGTCTTTGTCTGTGAAACATCGCAGGTAAGCATCCCAATAATTTCTGCCATGTTAATATCATGTTTTTCAATTTCTCATAACTGGTCTACCATGTTTCAGGGTCACACGATGGAGGACCTTCTCAGATCGTATGTCAGGATGTATGAAAGGCAAAGGCAGGCCTTCCGATCCAAAAACCACATTTTTACTTGAGCTTCTGTGATTAACAAAAACTCATTTGACCTCATAACAAGGCAAGAACATTCCAGGTTTTCTTTTGTCTTTCTCATAATTCCAATTCATACTGTCATTTTGAATATATGAATATTTTCCTGTATTGTTTGACCAAGCTCATAAATTATGAACACAATAAATGTCTGGCTCAAATCGTCTATCGTAAGCAATTTTTTTATTACTCATTTATTTGCGTGAATTATTAAAACTTTTTAAGTTTACAGCTACTGCTTAAATTGATTTTATATAACACTTAAGACTCACTACTTACCACTTTATATGACAAATCTTTCCCATTTCATTTAGCTAAATAACATAGCTTACCAATATATTAGAAACATCTTTCAGTAGTTTAAACTGCACTACAAACTAAACTACCAACATCATTAACGTTATAACTCTCTGGCAGTGTCCATCCTTTTAAGACACATTGATATATTGAATCTTAACTTTGTGGTCACATATTCTATCGTTTAATGAAAATGGCAGTTTTAGAGGCAATTTATGACATGTCAGACCGAATGTCCTGAAATGCCCTGCCTGCAGTTTAGGAGGACATCCAAAAGTGTGTGTGTTGTTGTGGATTATAGAGCAACATAGTTCTGGAGTCAGTTTATAGATTACTCCTTATACAGTTTTAAGACTATTGGTCCGTTACCATGGAAACCATGTGGCCCCCCCAAAATAATCAGGTTATCATAGGCAGGTACATATGAGGTGCAGCATGAATGAGCCTCTGTCTCTTTCCGAATGCTGAATGTGTGTGACAAGTGTGACTGTAAAATGACCATTATGATCATTACATAATTAGCAACAATGCTAAAAATATATTTTGAAATACTGGGTTAGTTATTGTACCAAGTGCATTTGCACAATGTAGACTATGGTAAACACCTGACTGCTGAAACATGTTTTGGATTTCGTGTGTACTGCGCTACAAGGAGGCAACGGCATATTGATTCACTGCACCAAATTTGGAACAAAAGATCTTAGGCTGCCCAAGACTTATTACTACCAGCATCCCACCTGCACAGCCACAACCACAAACCTAACAAATGCAGACATGCACATATTCTGGCTCACACTAAAAGAAATACAATGCACAGTAGAAGATATTCAGTAGTTCAAACCCAAACTACAAGTTTTCTCCCATTCAGTGTAATCACCCTGGAGCGTATGATTGTGACAAATACTCTCTGCAGCCATTGAGAAAAAAAAAAAAACTTTTACCCAGTGACCCAAATGTGATTCAAGAATCGAACCGCTGACCTCAGAGAAGTGAGGCAAGCTGTGATAACCGCTTGCTGCACCATGCCTTTGTAATGCTGGACAAAATAAATATTTTTATCTCGGGTTTTGCACTTAATCCTTCCTTCCTTCCTTCCTTCCTTCCTTCCTTCCTTCCTTCCTTCCTTCCTTCCTTCCTTCCTTCCTTCCTTCCTTCCTTCCTTCCTTCCTTCCTTCCTTCCCCTGTCTGCCTGCCTGCCTATCTATCTATCTATCTATCTATCTATCTATCTATCTATCTATCTATCTATCTATCTATCTATCTATCTATCTATCTATCTATCTATCTATCTATCTATCTATCTATCTATCTATCTATCTATCTATCTATCTATCTATCTATCTATCTATCTATCTATCTATCTATCTATCTATCTATCTATCTATCTATCTATCTATCTATCTAGATAGCTATCTAGATAGCTATCTATCTATCTAGATAGCTATCTATCTATCTAGCTATCTTTTTGTCTGTCTGTCTGATTTCTTTGCGCGCGCCCTCGTGTACCGTACTGCACAGTACAGTATCTGTTTGCTGTCTCGTGCGCGCGCCAGTTTCACCTTTAATCCTCCAGAAATTTCAGCCATTTTTTGAGAGGGGGGGCTATTTGTTTTCACCAAAGCGAGAGGCTGTTCTCGAGTCAATGTGGAGCGGCACCTTCCGGCGAACATACGGTTGGTGTCAAGCGGAAAGAAACGATCCCAGATCAGTGTCTCACTAGTGTCACGCCCCCCCACCCCCCACCCCGTCCTCATTCTCGCTCATCTCGCTGCTAGGTGAGCGCTGGTCTCGCGATAGCCGCCCACTGGTATCAAAGCCCCGTTCGAGAAGTGGATGCTGACAGCCAGGCGCGCGGTGCAGTCTGTCGGTCATCATGCAAAGGTTATTACGCTGGATCCGCTCCATCGAGCCTCTGAGGAAGCCGCTCCTCTACGACTGCAACGTTAAAGACGTGTAGCAAACACACGCAAGCCAACACCGGGCATTTTTTGGAGAGGAATAGAAACAGGTGTGAACCAATGGAAGTCAGCTCGGCGTTTCTTCGACCCACAGTGTGGGGGCTGGCTCCTCTCGGCGGAAAAGTGGCTTGATGAGTGTCCAAAGTAACAGTGGAAGTGGTGGTGGAAGTTTGGAGGCGACGCCATCTTGGTCGCAGCTCTCCTCCTCCCCAACGATTTCTCAACAACATATAACGGCAACCACAAAGCTCAAAGAAGGTACACGAAGCTCGACAAGTGCTTGGACGGGTGTCTTTCTCCAACAAATATGTGCTTTCGGGAGTGAGGCGACGTGTGTTACGCTAACATTTGTTGAAGTAAAAATGGATGTCAAGTTCACTGATGTTCCGCGTATTGGAAGCCAAACGTCAGCTGTCACTTGTGTTGACGGCTAGTCGAAGTAGCTTCGAGCTATCATGTCTGCACAAAGGCAGCGCTATCTTGCATTTGGCCTTTTGTGTTTGACTTTCGAGCGTCTTCATTGCCATATTTATTGTCATTCCTGGCATAGTTGTCGACGTTAGTTGGTATTCATATCGAAACTACTTGGCGTGTGCGCTGCAACAACCGTATAGGTAGGACATTTGTCTAATGACTGAATTATAATTTTCGACATGCCTGTCAGTGGCATGAACTGTGTAGTTTTAGAGTGGCGTAATGGATTTGTCGGTCCCATTTTCTCAATATTTCAAATATAACATTCCTATTTTTTAATATAGCTATGAGCTTTGGAATTAACAGTCGTTTAAATTGCATTATCGGGAAACGCTTAAATATTTGGATTTAATGTATATACTGCAAATATGTGTCATCTGAAGTAGCCCTTCTGCCGTCCTTTGTCCTCAAATAACCTCGCACAGGCCATGTATGCCTGGTGGTTCGTTGCTTGAGGGTTTTAGAATGTCCATTATTCCTTTTAGAGCATGCCCCTGTGCCAAAAGCTATGTAATGATGACAGCCAGATAGTATCCAGTAAAGAAGCTTGCAGCCTGCAGCACCAATAGGCAGTTAGGTGCAAAAAAAACCCTTAGATTCCCTCCCCGGTAAGAGAAATGTCACAGATCAAGGAAGGCTGTTTACATACTGTAGTGGTTGTGCAGCCTATGTGACAGGTTCATTCTATTTGGTTGAAATTAGCCTCTTGCTGATTTATGGTGTCTACTGTCTTTTAAAAGAGCAGTGTCACATCCCAATGTCATTGGTCTACAGTGCATATTTTAATTAGCCACCTTTAGCCTTGCCTTTATTTCATCCTTCAGTTTGCAGGCATATTGTCGCTCTATTCCGTTTAGCCCACTTTCTCTCCTTTAGAGCCTTCTATAAGTCGTGCACTGTCGTTTTGTTTTGACACATGTGACTTTGCTTGCACCTAGGCCCCATGGAGGAGCTGCATAGCTTGGACCCCCGGAGACAGGAGCTTCTAGAGGCCAGATTTACGGGAGCTGTCAGTGGCAACACAGTAGGCAGCACTGGGAGCATGAGTGGAGGTGCCAAGGTAACCACAGAAAGTTTTGTTTTTCTACATCACACAGTAGACACAAGGGCAGACATATGTATCAGCCATATTGAGGATGATCTTTGTTTTGCTGTTGTTTACCCCCCCATGTGGTCACATGTCCGCTTCTTTTTCTGAATGGATCTTTGTGCTTGTGTGCAGGGTCTGGCTAACGAGTCGTCCAACCACAGTTACGGAAGTCTTGGCTCGTCCAGCGACAAGGAGTCTGAGGTAGCTTAGATGCATTGTCACTATGTTTCGAGTACCGTTTAGATTTCAGATAGCACCGGTCCCGACGTACGAGGACGAGATTAAATCAATAAATGATCATTTTATTTGGCAGCGGTTATATTTTTCAATTGCATCCACATTTGCAGTTTTAATCAAATCCAAAATAAATTTGGTTGCGCAGCTTCTGCCCTTCCACATGCACTGTGCTGTACATTACGAATAATTACAGATTGTAATGTAGTATATGCACATCTGAAGGTCAATACTTTTTCCACCTCCCCTTTGTTGGTCATCAATGTGCGCCTTCAGACAGTAGTTAAACATAAACTAACAAACAAGTGGACCCATAAAGTAAAAAAAAGGAACTAAGTCTTACCTGAGATGATTAGCTACAGAAGTAAAAAAATCAGTGGGGCTGATTATAGGGAACTTCACGGTCTCGGTTATTTTTGTCTTCGACCCACTTGTTTCTCTGTCTCTCCCACTACCTGCACATTTTCCTCTCTTCTCCATGTAGAATTCTGATATGAAAAGAGGGAGCTCCCCTGCCTACTCAGTATGTACTCTCTTTTCCTGTTGAAAGCCACCACAGGAGCTTTGTTAGGTAAAACTCAGGGGACCTAAGCGTTTTCTCTCCCCTGTTCTGTGTCGACTTACAGACCCCAGAGAAGAAGCACTCTGAATCATCCAGAGGGAGGAAAAGGAAAGCTGACACCTATTCAGAGAGCAGTCAAGGTTAGGAAACATGCGCAAGTCACAGGATTTTCTTTTCTAAGCCTTTTTATATTTGTGATGGTCTTTTTTTCCAATTCATCATCCAGGGAAGTCTTCTACTCGTGCACCCAAGATAAGCGACTACTTTGACGTGAGGCTTGCTTTAGCGTTCGTCACTCTAAAAGATGATCTAGAGCAGGGGTGTCCAAACTACGGCCCGCGGGCCAACTGCAGCCCACGGTCCAGTTTTTATTGGCCCGCAGCAAATTCTGAAAACATAATTGAATATGGCCCGCACAAGAAGCTTGAGCTCACTTCTCAGTTTCAACACTAGATGGGGCCCGCCACACAAATGAAATCAAGCGAAGAAAAACTTTTACCGCGAGTCCCCAGAAATGACCCCCCCCCCCTCGGAAGAGAAGCGAACACGCAGCGTTTGACGTCCCATTAGCACAAGGAAGAGAAGCGAACACGCAGCGTTTGACGTCCCAATTTGCATGAAATGTTTGTAGTTAAAAAATGTCTGAAAAAACTATTGGCACCCGGGCCCCTTCACGATACTAAATCTGGCCCTCCTTGCAAAAAGTTTGGACACCCCTGATCTAGAGTTTCAATCGCAATTCATTATTTCCCCTATTCCTGCAAAGTTCCAGGGTGGAAATGGCTCCAGTCCTGTTCGAGGCCTGCCATCAGCTCGCCGCTCTCCACAGAGCTCACACTCGGCGCCTGGCTCAATTGTAAGTCGTATACAAAAGCCGAGGCTATATGTCATTTACACAGTTTAATTACAACCGTGCTTGTCTTTGCAGATCCGCCAGAACAGCTCCTCCCCCACCAGTTTGTGTTTTGGGGAACACAATAGCAGATCCTGTAAATTTGTCCAGGTATTCTGAAGCATTGTCATCTCACAAGACACACACGCACATTACTTTCTAAGCTTTGCATAATATTTGAACTAGGTAGTGATTCAACCAAATTGGTAGCTAGTCAGTCAGTTTGATTTATTGTCCACAACGGGAAAATGTGCCAAATACGGAAAGAGAAGAGAAGAGAAGAGATCAGCAACAATCCTTTTTTTTCTGTCCATTCTAGACGGAGTTAACAGGACTGAAACTTGCAGCTCTTGAGAGCAACAAGAGTCTGGACCTGGAGAAAAAAGAGGGACGAATAGATGATCTTCTCAGGGTGGGTGGAAGAGCAACACCCACAGTTACCTACATACATAATATGTTTTTTTTTTTTTTTACACAGTTCCTTTAATAGTGATTGGAACCCCGCATTCTTCAGCGTGCCAAGACATTTTAGACTGTTCTAGGTACTTTGCGAGAATGAGTTAGAGAATTTCCTATCCCAGCACGAGAAGATTATACAAGGTCTTCCCAGACGAGCGGAAGAAGCTGTTCAATTTCATCTTTTTCACTTTCTATTGGATTGGTTTTCTCAACACTGACAGTGTTTTATGTCTGTATAATCAAACATGCAGAAACTTTGTCAAGCTTGTCACCATCCTCTTATTCCCACACAGGCTAACTGCGACCTGCGGAGGCAGATCGATGAACAGCAAAAACTCCTTGAGAAACACAAGGAAAGGCTCAACAAGTGCATCACTATGAGCAAGAAACTTCTCATCGAGAAGGTAAATTTATTTGCATGCGTTCACAGCCACAGCCTCTGCTAGCCCGGCTAGCTCAGTCGGTAGAGCAGGAGACTCTTCATCTCAGGTTCGCGGATAATGAAATCTCGTGTGGAAGTAAATCATCTTCCTCATGGGTGACCACACCTATGCACCAAAATATGATATAGTTGCTGTCAAGCTCACCATTTTTATTTCCATTTCTTTTTGGACAGAGCACCCAGGAGAAGCAGTCATGCCGTGAGAAGAGCATGCAGGACCGCCTACGTCTCGGCCATTTCACCACAGTGAGACACGGAGCCTCCTACACGGAGCAGTGGACTGACGGATATGCATTCCAAAACTTGATCAAGTGAGACCCTGTCGACACTTGCATAAAGATGATCATTTACCTGCATTGACAAACACAAAACAAAACAAATGCATGGCTGTGCTGCAGGCAACAAGAAGGTATCAACCAGCAGAGAGAGGATATAGAACGACAGCGAAAGCTGCTCGCCAAGAGGAAGCCTCCCAACCCCGCCTCTCCCTCCCTCTCTGTGGCTTCAGCCTCCGAACCCAAGCAGAGAAAAAACAAGGTGGTCAACGGCAATGATTCAGACCCTTTCCTCAAGCCATCCCTGCCCCAGCTGTAAGTTAAGCGGGAAGCAACATTGACCCTCGTCTACCATGGCCATGTTACATTCTCGCTCGCTCTCGCTCTCTTTCTCTTCTTTCAGATTGACCCTTGCTGAGTACCATGAGCAGGAAGAAATATTCAAGCTCCGCCTTGGACATCTGAAGAAGGCCAGTAGCAAAGCACATCATGCACTTTCCCCCAAATGTCTTGCTAAATTTAACAAATTAGGGACACAACAAAGGCCGTATTGGTTAGAAGTTATGTGTTCTTTGCAGGAGGAGGCCGAGATACAAGCGGAGCTTGAGCGGTTGGAGCGTGTAAGGAACCTCCATATCAGAGAGCTGAAAAGGATAAACAATGAAGACAGCTCAGCGTAAGTCCAAACTCCTCCAATCGGTGCTGAAGGCTGTCGAAAGAAATTTGAAATGATAATGTAGTTGGCTTACAGTCTGCCTCACGCATGCAGGTTTAAAGACCATCCCACTCTTAATGAAAGGTACCTGTTGCTGCACTTGCTGGGCAGGGGCGGCTTCAGTGAAGTCTACAAGGTGAAGTCTTAATGTGTCTCTTTGCTAAGCATACATATTGCCATACAAATGTGTGTTTTCCTTGTTGCCCGACAGGCTTTTGACTTGTTTGAGCAGCGCTACGCAGCTGTTAAAATCCACCAGCTCAACAAGAACTGGAGGGAGGAGAAAAAAGAGAACTACCACAAGTAGGCTACTTCTGAATGCAACCACACGCACACTTGAATACAAAACAAAATGCTCTTTGTCATTTTTGCCCCTCCAGGCATGCATGCAGAGAGTACCGGATACACAAACAGCTGGACCATCCCAGAATAGTCAAACTATATGACTATTTCTCCCTGGATACTGACACGTGAGTCATTTTTCTCAGCAGTTTGGCAACTGACTTCACCCCACCTTGAGGTTGTTCAATGATTTTATTACTATTTGTAAATAAATATAAACAGTGACACCTTGACTATCTTTCAGTAGTTGTTCAAATTCATTTGTGTAAATGTAATGTGGGAAACACTGCACCTGTAATGTTTTGTTCCACAGAGATGATGAATGATGTCATTGAATTAATAACATCACGGCCAATCACAAAATGTGCATAGAATGCAAAATATCAGTCAATCAGGTCTGGTAAGAAGCCATTATTAGGACAACAACATCAGATGTTTAGGTGTTTTGCCTCAAGTTTGAGGACACACAGTGGTACTCCTCATCAGAGCAAACATTACATACATGCGTGTTATCTCTTTTGGAATGAGTAAATAGTGACAATATTCACAAAGGTCTGACTCGTATCTATAAGTACAATGTCAAATCTCAATGCCAAGAGTCCCTCGTACTGATTTCTGTATATGACTTATTGCTTGCGTTCTTTTTGACAGATAGTTTTGTCTTTTCCTCTGTTCTCTTGCCATCAGGTTCTGTACAGTTCTGGAGTTCTGCGAAGGCAACGACTTGGACTTCTACCTGAAGCAAAACAAACTGATGTCAGAGAAGGAGGCTCGCTCCATTGTCATGCAGATTGTCAGCGCTCTGCGCTACCTTAATGAGATTAAACCTCCCATCATTCACTACGACCTTAAACCTGGTGAGTTTACTTGGGAGTAAGATGACTTAAAGGAGACTGATAACCTTTTCTTCACCGTAATTTTCTCACTATAAGTCGCGTTTTTTTTTCATAGTTTGGGTGGGGGGGGCGACTTATACTCAGGAGCGACTTATATGTATTTTTTTCACAAATTTTTACTTGATCATTAACACATCACTTACTTACAAGTATAGTTGACCACTTCACATGTTATTTTTAGTATAGTTGATCACTTCACATGCTTTGATATCTTTATCTTGAACATATTCAAAACATAAAAAATAGAGAGAAGAAATCAAATAAAGTAATTAACACTTTAAAGCGACATATCCTCTGGACATGTCCTCTGTCACCAGGATGACAAAGGACGAGAAATTTGATCGATGGATTTAATGATTTGGAGTGACACAAATGGTTTGATAATATTGTTGTTTATGTGATAGTTATTTAAAATATAGTTTATATATCGTTGTATGGGCCTGTGGAATAATTTGAACTGCGGCGTGGCACACGGCATTGTTGACAAAGGACGATCGATAAAAGACGAGAAATTTGATCGATGGATGTAATGGTTTGGACTCAGTCCAAACTTTGGAGTGACACAAATGGTTTGATAATATTGTTGTTTATGTGATAGTTATTTAAAATATAGTTTATATATCGTTGTATGGGCCTGTGGAATAATTTGAACTGCGGCGCGGCACACAACATTGTTGACAAAGGACAATCGATAGATTTAATGAATTTGAGTGACACAGATGGTTTTATAAACGTGTTATTTATTTAATACCGTTTTTTTCCGTGTATAGTGCGCCCCCATGTATAATACGCACCCTAAAAATGGCATGCTGATGCTGGAAAAAAGCCTGTACCCATGTATAATACGCACCCAATTTTTATGAATTTTTAAAAAAAAAAAAAAAATTTTTTTTTTTTTTTTTTTTAAAGTCCCAATGATCGTCACACACGCAGGGAGGCAATGGGTCCCATTTTTATAGTCTTTGGTATGGTCTTAACTAGGCTGGATGTAATTTTTTTTGTTGGCGTTGATTTCTCCGACTGCCCGTAAACGCACCACCGCGCTCCGTGCGCGCACGGGACAGCAAACGAGCAGGTGATCGAGCAAGCGTCTGATACGAGAGCATTGCGGTCGCATGGAGCGTGTTTGAAGTGAACAGCAGAGAAGAAAGGAACAAGGCAAAGTGTTGTGAAATAAAATATTACCTGTAATACGGATTTAGGTAGAGAACTGAACTCTCGCTCTTTATATAGCTGACGTGTCTTGCGCATCCGTTCTGCGCATCTGTAATGGCGGCCTCCGTATGATATCCGGTTTGCGTGTGTGCGTGTGTGCGCGTGTGTGCGAGAGCGAGAGAGAGCGAGAGAGAGAGTGCGAGAGAGAACGCTCAACCGTAGCGCGCCGCCGACCGCCCAACTGCACCGCGCTGGTCGATTATTGTGACAGAGCCGTCGCTGAAATTTAGAAGATATTTTTAAAGTCCTGATGTACTTTCTAAAATTTAAGTGGACCTCAGTGCGCACTGCGCAGGGAGCTTAATTTGGTGCGGTCGCGCAACCGCAGCGCGCCGGGCGCTCACTGTCGCATTGCTTAAAGAGCGCCTTTGTGTTTTAGGATGAACAGCAGAGACCAAAGGAACAAGGCAAAGTGTTGTGAAATAAAATATTACCTGTAATACGCATTTTGTTATTTGCTGATTGAAACTGCTAATTAAACTGTGAATTGAAACTAATAGGAAGAAAACAACTCTCGCTCTTTATATAGCTGACGTGTCTTGCGCATCCGTTCTGTGCATTTTATTTCACAACACTTTGCCTTGTTCCTTTCTTCTCTGCTGTTCACTTCAAACACGCTCCATGCGACCGCAATGCTCTCGTATCAGACGCTTGCTCGATCACCTGCTCGTTTGCTGTCCCGTGCGCGCACGGAGCGCGGTGGTGCGTTTACGGGCAGTCGGAGAAATCAACGCCAACAAAAAAAAATTACATCCAGCCTAGTTAAGACCATACCAAAGACTATAAAAATGGGACCCATTGCCTCCCTGCGTGTGTGACGATCATTGGGACTTAAAAAAAAAAAAAAAAAAAAATTAAAAAATTTTTTGTACCCATGTATAATGCGCACCCCAGATTTTAGGACAATAAATTAGTTAAATTTTGCGCACTATACACGGAAAAAAACGGTAGTTTTTTTTTAAACAACTGAATGTTACGTCAGGCCCGTTCTCAGCTCCTCGTTTGTGTTTGTCACGTTAGCATACCGTATCGTTTAGCCTGTTGTTGCTCGTTCATGTCTGTTCTTGGTGTTGGATTTTGTCGAATAAATTGCCCCCCAAAATGCGACTTATACTCGTATATGTTTTTTTTCACATTTTTGGGGATTTTATGGCTGGTGCAATTTATACTCCGGAGCGACTTATAGTCCAAAAATTACGGTACCTATATAATACCTATGTACTGTGAATTCGTTTTTCATTCCAACTCCATTGTTTGCAGGTAACATATTATTAGTGGATGGAACTGCTTGTGGTGAAATCAAAATCACAGACTTTGGTCTGTCAAAGATTATGGATGACGATAATTACGGCGTGGACGGGATGGACCTCACATCTCAGGGAGCGGGCACCTACTGGTACAACCCACAAACTCTGCTTCTCTTGCATCAAGGTCGTTCCAATCGTGATAATAATGTTTGTCCAGGTACCTCCCTCCGGAATGTTTTGTGGTGGGGAAGGAGCCACCCAAAATTTCCAACAAGGTGGATGTATGGTCTGTGGGAGTCATCTTCTTCCAGTGCCTCTATGGGCGCAAGGTAAAGTTTAAATGGACAGAGCCATTTCTGTATATACAGTGCCTTGCGAAAGTATTCGGCCCCCTTGAACCTTTCAGCATTTCGCGACATTGCAGGCTTCAAACATAAAGATATAAAAGTTTAATTTTTTGTCAAGAATCAACAAGTGGAAGACAATCGTGAAGTGGAACAAAATTGAATAATTTAAACTTTTTTAACAAATAAAAAACTGAAAAGTGGGGCGTGCATTATTATTCGACCCCCTTGCGCTAATACTTTGTAGCGCCACCTTTTGCTGCAATTACAGCTGCAAGTCGCTTGGGGTATGTCTCTATCAGTTTTGCACATCGAGAGACTGGAATTCTTGTCCATTCTTCCTTGCAAAACAGCTCGAGCTCAGTGAGGTTGGATGGAGAGCGTTTGTGAACAGCAGTCTTAAGCTCTTTCCACAGATTCTCGATTGGATTCAGGTCTGGACTTTGACTTGGCCATTCTAACACTTGGATATGTCTATTTGTGAACCATTCCATTGTAGATTTGGCTTTATGTTTTGGATCATTGTCCTGTTGGAAGATAACTCTCCGTCCCAGTCTCAGGTCTTTTGCAGACTCCAACAGGTTTTCTTCCAGAATGGTCCTGTATTTGGCTCCATCCATCTTCCCATCAATTTTAGCCATCTTCCCTGTCCCTGCTGAAGAAAAGCAGGCCCAAACCATGATGCTGCCACCACCATGTTTGACAATGGGGATGGTGTGTTCAGGGTGATGAGCTGTGTTGCTTTTACGCCAAACATATCGTTTTGCATTGTGGCCAAAAAGTTCGATTTTGGTTTTATCTGACCAGAGCACCTTCTTCCACATGTTTGGTGTGTCTCCCAGGTGGCTTGTGGCAAACTTTAAACGAGACTTTTTATGGATATCTTTGAGAAATGGCTTTCTTCTTGCCAGTCTTCCATAAAGGCCAGATTTGTGCAGTGCACGACTGATTGTTGTCCTATGGACAGACTCTCCCACCTCAGCTGTAGTAGTTATCTGCAGTTCATCCAGAGTGATCATGGGCCTCTTGGCTGCATCTCTGATCAGTCTTCTCCTTGTTTGAGATGAAAGTTTGGAGGGAGGGCCAGGTCTTGGTAGATTTGCAGTGGATTATTTCAATATAATTGCTTGCACAGTGCTCCTTGAGATGTTTAAAGCTTGGGAAATCTTTTTGTATCCAAATCCGGCTTTAAACTTCTCCACAACAGTATCTCCGACATGCCTGGTGTGTTCCTTTGTCTTCATGGTTCTCTCTGCGCTTTACACAGAACCCTGAGACTATCAAAGAGCAGGTGCATTTATACGGAGACTTGATTACACACACGTGCATTCTATTGATCATCATCAGTCATTTAGGACAACATTGGATCATTCAAAGATCCTCACTGAACTTCTGGAGTGAGTTTGCTGCAATGAAAGTAAAGGGGCCGAATAATATTGCACGCCCCACTTTTCGTTTTTTTATTTGTTAAAAAAGTTTAAATTATCCAATAGATTTTGTTCCACTTCACGATTGTGTCCCACTTGTTGTTGATTCTTGACAAAAAAATAAAAAATGTATATCTTTATGTTTGAAGCCTGAAATGTGGCGAAATGTTGAAAGGTTCAAGGGGGCCGAATACTTTCGCAAGGCACTGTAAAACAAGGACAACTGGGGTTAATTAGCACTGAATGTTCTTGAGACCTGATATATCTATATAGAATATTTTGATTTTCTTCTACCAGCCATTTGGTCACAACCAATCTCAGCAGGACATCCTCCAGGAAAACACCATCCTCAAAGCCACTGAGGTCCAGTTCCCTGCTAAACCACAGGCCAGCACAGAGGCCAAGGTACGAGACACTCACTGGCCACTGCAGTCCAATGAAAGAACTGAATCAGAAAAATATTAATATTATAAATGTGTTCAATTTTGACTCGGCAGGCATTTATCCGCCGCTGTCTGGCCTACCGCAAAGAGGACAGGTTCGACGTGCACCAGCTGTGCGCCGATTCCTACCTTCTTCCTCACATGAGACGCTCCAACTCCTCCGGCTCGCTGCAGCCCGCCGCCTCTTCGCTCGCCACCTACTGATTGGCTCTCGTTGGGATCGATGGCATCATCTGGCCACTTCCAGGACAGAATTGAAGGCAATAGATCATTGTTTGTGGATATTTGTTCTTTAACCAGACATCTTCCCGAATGGATCAATTAACAAAAGAGCCTAATTAAAGGGAAATCATAGCAAGATAACAAGGACACAATGGGCTGTTGTGCGCTGGCTTTAACTATGAAAGAGGAGAATCAAGTCAAACGGCGGAAGAAGATCCAGATGGGGCTTTCAACAGGCTATATTTAATAACCCCTTATGAGACTTTCGAACAGCTTGTAGATGCTCTGTTTATCCACGACGCTCAACATGGGGTTGAGGGTAACTTCATCAGAAAGACTACTGCCGCCAAGGACAATGACTTGGAGATGTTCATCATTCGTTGACATAAAGGATGATCCATTTAATTGTCAGGGGGGGGGGGGGGCATAATCCAGATAACTCCAAAAAAAAATCTGGTGTTCATTTGCACTTCCTATCCAGATTGGGTTCCTCTGGTGCCGCAGGTTTGCAGCAATGCCCAGATTAGAACAGAAATGTCGAAATCCATTGTTGCTGTCTCAGAAAAATCACGCACCAGCCTGGTCTTAGCTGGAGCGAACTGAGAACTGGCGCTGCCGGCCCCACTCGCAAGTACACACGGAGGCTTCCTATCGTCTCACATCGTTTTCCTTCAGGAAGCTCAACTCTTTGCTGCTACAACTGTTGCTTTTAGTTAGTAATGCGTGAATGGCTTTGGCCTCTATTAAGTACAAACTCGAACCGTTTTCCCATTTTTGGTCATGTGTATTATTGTTTAGCTTCCAGCTGACATGTTAGGAGCAGGAGAGGACACATCAAAGCAACTGGCATAGCACTATCGCGATTGAATAACCAGATTTTCTTGTAGTTAATATACAGGTGATGATAGTCCAGAAAACGGCCATTGCGAGAACGCAAGACGTCAAATAATTTTCGTTGTCAGTATGGCCCCAAGTGATGTCTACTTACTCAACCAAACACATTCAAACACCTAAGCAGCCGTGCAAACAGTCGTATTGTAGAAGTCTTAGCAACATGTCACAGAACACAACTGCAGGGTTTCTTCTCACTAACTACAGTGCTATCAAAAAAAAAAAAAAGTAAAGGTGAGTTTAATTTGTGATTGGATGAGTAAGTCATGGCATATTTCTGCAGGTGCAAAATAAAATGTTAAGAAAAATGCTAGAGTAGATTTTTTGGGGGCATGTTACATTCAAGCTGGGTAAACACTTACTCTTTATTTTTACGGTAAAAAAAAAAAAATGGCTGGTGACTAACCACTGCTTGTTCTCATTTCATCAACAGTAAGTTATCTCTATTTTTGTTACGTTTGAGGATACACTTGCCTATTTTGTATTTCCACATACTTGAAACTAATAGTTTGAGTAGTCCCATCACCTGTTGCTTTTTAGTAAAGCGTATGTGTTGTAAACACGTGATGGGCGAGTTAATAGGACTTCAAGCTCTTAACGGTCATTGCGGCGGGCTAACAACTTTTGATTAGAATGTTCAACCCGTATTGTGTTAACTTTAATTGTGTGATATTTTAAATTTTCAACCATGACTAATCAAAGCTATGGCCTGAAAGAAAGTCTTATTTTTTAAAAAAAAGTATGACTGATTGAAAGTAATTCATTCAATTAGTGACCCCCCCCCCCCCCCCCCCCCCCCACCCCCCGGTAATGTCTGCCTCTTGGGATTTGAGAGGAAGAAAACATGCATCTCTCGTTCATTTTGAAGCATGATGTGCATACCTTGTTTGATGATACGTGTCGTGTGTAGACGGACGTCAAGCACAGCCGTTAGTAAGCAACATGCCGGACGATATTAGCAGAAAGGGGTCAATGCTTGGCCATGCAATAAAGATTGCCTTCAATGTCTACATTCCAGCTGTCTTTTCTCTGTGGGCTCCTGCAACCTCACTCACTGTACAGATACAGGAAATCATAAATTCATTAGCTCACCCAATGTACGTGAAATTCACTAAACTATTACATTCATCCTTCCATCATCTGTACCGCTTGACCGCTTTAGTTCGCGGGCATCCCATCAGCCTATCCCGCAGTTTGAAAAAAGGCTCAGGTTGATACGGAAGAGGATTAGTTTAAAGTGAGAATTCTGACTTTAAAGTCTTTAAAGTCAGAATTCTGTTACCCCCTTTTATTTTTTTCTTCACTGGCCCCAATCCTCTTCTGTAGGTTGAGGCAGATTGTACTCTGCTGCAATAAAGGGCCAGCGGGTAATTAATGCTGCCTCATTTGTTGCTGTAGAGCAGGGGTGGGCAATTCCGGTCCTCGAAAGCCGGTGTCCTGCATGTTTTATAGGTCTCCCTGCTGGAACACACCTGGTTCAAATGATCAGGATTGTTATCCAGCTTCTGCAGACCTTGCTAATAATCTGACCATTTGAATCAGGTGTGTTGCAACAGGGTGACGTAGAAAACATGCAGGACACCGGCCCTCGAGGACCGGAATTGCCCACCCCTGCTGTAGAGATAAACGAGACAACGGACGTCACAAACTAAGCACAAATCTGTTATTTTGCGATATGTAGCTAAAAGTGAAGTTGACTGTGAAGTGAAGTAGGTGTTATGAGGATTTGATGACATGAATGATGATAGACGAGCCACCTATGACGAGCTACGGATGTCCGGCCTCTCCGTTAGAGACAGGGTGAGAAGTTCGGTCATCCGGGAGAGACTCGAAGTAGAGTCGCTACTCCTCTACGTTGAGAGGAGCCAGATGAGGTGTCTCGGGCATCTCATCAGGATGCCTCCTGGACGCCTCCCTGGGGAGGTGTTCCGGGCATGTCCCATCGGTAGGAGACCCCGGGACGACCCAGGACGCGCTGGAGAGACTATGTCTCTCAGCTGGCCTGGGAACGCCTTGGGATCCCCCGGGATGAGCTAGATGAAGTGGCTGGGGAGAGGGAAGTCTGGGAGTCCCTCCTGAAGCTGCTGCCCCCGCGACCCGACCCCGGATAAGCGAAAGAAGATGGATGGTTGGATGGATGGACTCTCAAGGAGTTAGTGCCTCACCACGCATGAACCTCACCGCACGTCACTGTGAAAAGTCTGATACAGATGAAGGAAATAAAAACAACTAAAATATTAAAAGTCTTCTGTGCACATTATAGATGGCAGTATCGCGACATTGTTGAAATGGATTGCGCTACTGTACATTATTTATTTATTTTCTGGAAATGCACGATATGAGATACAGTGCATTTTACAACCAGATAACATTTCATCAAATGTGGATTCCATATGTTGTATTGAGATTTTAAGAACAATAAAAGGCCCCTTGCAGTGCTGAGCCACAATGGCTGAGGTTCTTTAACAAGTACATCAAATGCTCAACAAGTGGTTTTCATGAACCTGCTCTTCACATTATGTCGAAGTGATTTAGCACCGGGGGGGATGAGAAAGTTAGTCAGAGAGCCAGTGGGGGTTGATAAATTTCATTTTTGTCATTTCATCTGATGAAAAATGTGCTCTTTGCTTTTCTGTCTAATCGGAACCACCTGGAATGTTTTGACAAGAATACAGTAGTGGAAAACAGGTAAAGGTAAAGCAGATCTATATTTTATTTTCATCACTATTAAATATAAATGTAATACTTTTTCATTGTGATAAATGATACATCTTAACATAATGTATTACAATATGTTGTATCCTGATGAATCTGTTTAAGAAGCAGAACACAGCCATCAACCAAGGCATGCAGCAGATATTCACATTATAAAATGGTGACTAACATGAAACACGTTCACTACTTTCTTCCACAGGGCTGACAGTAGGAGATGATAGAAAGGTTCTCTGTCCATATAACCAGCTCAGTGGCCTAGTGGTAGAGTGTCTGCCCTGAGACTGGAAGGTTGTGGGTTCAAACCCCGGGCGGGTCATACCAAAGACTATAAAAATGGGGCCCATTACCTCCCTGCTTGGCACTCAGCATTAAGGATTGGGGGATTAGATCACCAAATGCTTCCTCAGCGTGGCACCGCTGCTGCTCACTGCTCCCCTCTGGCTCAAAATCACTTGCGGATCGGGTAAATGCAGAGGACGAATTTCACCACCCCCCGATATGTGTGTGATGATCATTGGGACTTT
The DNA here is from genome assembly GCF_033458585.1 of Syngnathus typhle. Taxonomy (NCBI): domain Eukaryota; kingdom Metazoa; phylum Chordata; class Actinopteri; order Syngnathiformes; family Syngnathidae; genus Syngnathus; species Syngnathus typhle. The sequence goes on along the minus strand of NC_083750.1, from coordinate 2,758,934 downwards.
AACTTTATATTACTTAAATAAAAGACCACATGTCCACCATTCCTGGGGGTGCACATAAGTGGGGACCTCTCCTGGTCCACCAACACCGCATCACTGGCAAAGAAAGTACTTCCTGCGGAAACTCAGGCGAGCAAGTGCTCCTTCGGCCGTCATGACTACCGTGGCACCATTGAGAGCGTCCTCTCCAGTTGTATTGTTGTTTGGGGTGGTAGCTGCACTGAATATAACATGAAGGCCCTGCAGCGCATAGTGAACACGATTGGTAAGATTATTGGTGCTTCACTCGGATCACGCCCCTCCCTGAAGGACATTTACACCTCCTATCTCACCCGCAAGGCGACCACGATTGTGAATGATGTGTGTCACCCCGCTCACTCTTTGTTTGCTCTTCTGCCCTCTGGGACGAGGAACAGGAGCCTGCACCACCAGACTCACCAACAGCTTCATACTCCAGGCTGTTAGGATCCTGAACTCTCTCCCCCCTTCTGCGTAGCGTCCTGTACTTTTGCGCTCTATTCTGACTGTCTACTGTATGCACACTTGCTCCATTTCTGCTCCTCTTATTTATTATTTTTTTATTATTTATTCATCACACTTATTTATTCATTGTTTGTGCCTTGTTTTTATTTTTTGTATTATTTACTTGTATGTGTATTGTGTACTATGTCTTGTCAGTGGGATAGTGGGGATTTAATTAATTTTGATCTCTTTGTGTGTCTTGGCATGTGAAGAAATTGACAATAAAGCAGACTTTGACTTTGTGCTTTTATTACACAATGGTACAGCATGACTTTCTGTAGCGTAACACTAAGTAACACTACATGTTAAATTAGAAGCGACAAGATTCTGAAGCAGGGTATTGGTAGATGGATAACAAATGATATAGATGGCTTAAACAAAATAAGAAACATACCTCGGACTAAAAGCAACAAAAGACATTCATCATACTGTATCTCATATTGTTTTCTTAACAGGTAAAACAAATTTATACTATATATATATATATTACAGTCCACTGAAATAGAATTCATGTGGTGAAATAAGGAACGAGATCTAGTGTTATGCTGCCACCCAGAGGACTGACACTCCACTTTCTGCATGGTGGCTGACCTGGTTGACTCGTCCTCGTACACAGTCCAGTGTGAAGAACACAGTTGTGCCATTATGTACCTGGAAGGATGCCCTCAGGCTTAAACCGGCCCACTGACTACCATCAGGCATTTGTCCTCCTACCTGTTGGGCCAGGGGGATGGGTCGTGCACCCTTTGCCTCCAAGCCTGCTCCAGGCCTCTCCAGGTAATTTAGTCTGAGTAGAGTCACCTTCAGCAGGCTGCAAGAGTGAATCAGTTTCAGGTCCAGAGCGACACTAGCAGTACCGCTCTCCCTGAAGACAAAATCTTGGCTGGGTTTAGCGGACCCCTCCCCTGACAGTCCCATCTGGAACACCTGCGAACTAGTCTGAAGGAATAACAGAGGCTTGTTTCGGACGGCACCCGAGCGAAGGCCGCTTTGAGCTACGGAGGCATAGATAGAGGCAGAGATCGCAGCAGGAACCCAAACCAAGCTGAGGCCACTAATGCCTGTGTCGTCACTAAAGAAGCGGACATTGCACTGAGCAGTAGACAGAATCTCAAAGGCCAGTGTGTCTCCAAAGCCAACTTTAGTCGCTCCAGAGAGAGATATGGATGTGTCGCGATAGTTAACCCCGGATTTGAAGGTCCGGCAAAGCTCCACAACGGTACCGTTCCGACTGAGGTATGCCAACATTTGGAAACCCTCGCTCACACATGCCTGTCCCATAGAGTACAACGCCTGCTGAAAGACAAAGCGGACAGTCCCGGTTTCAGCAAAACGTATCCCACGCCCGTCATGAGTCAGAACCACCACATAGGGGTCCGAAGTAGTGCTGATACGAAAGACGGGACGATGGTTTGTGTTGTAGTGAGCCGACAGCGTGGCGTCCGCCGTCATGGCGACGGCGCCGGTGTCGTGGGACAGCCACATGAGGCTTAGAGAAGAAGCTAAGCGGTCATAAAGCCGCAAACCTTCATTGCTCTGGTTGCAATTGCGGTTAGCAATCCAAAGAGAAGCGGAGATCATGTGACCCGGTGCGACCTCCGCTACCGAGCTGATGCTGACACCCTGGAAAGACCTCACTTCCTGTTGCTCGATTCTGACGCCGCTGAGGTATTGACTTTGAGAACCATCGCTGGTGATCACACGCAAAGACACCTGAAGAAAACTACGGCAGCCGTGATTCACAGAGAGACTCTGCTCCACCCATATCAGCCCGTGCTTCTTCATCACCAGCCGTCCGTCCTCGGCCGATGCAAGGCTTGAATGCTGCCCCGCCTGGATGGCAAGTTGGACACCTGGCGAGGTGAGGTTCACCCTGTGGCCTTTGGTATCAGGGAGACTCGCATCTCCGGTCCAGGACAGGGAGAGGACACTGTCACCGACAGAAGGTCCAGAGCAGACGGTGTCTGTTCTAAATGTACACGGTGATCTAACTGGTTGGCCTTCGCACTCGGCGCAGGCCCGACACTCATCCATCTCCAAGTTGTAGAAATAGTTGTGGCCACACATGCCCCTGGCATCTTGCTCTGTCATTCCCTGACATCTAAATCCACCTGGGAATAAGAAATTTAGCAAATTAGATAAATCAGGATATCTTCCTTTTATAAAACTAATACAATTTTTGCTTTACACGGTTTCATGTATATTGTACAATTATTTATTGCAAAACTATCTCAACTGGGAATTAAAGTACCTCTCTCTTGACATCTTTTTCTGTTAAGAAAAAGTAAAAAGATATGTATTGTGGAATTCCTACTTCCTACACCATCAATTTAGTTGCCCTAGCACATAGGTCGGCAACCCATGGCTCCGGAGCCACATGTGGCACTTTCATCCTTCTGTTGTGGCTCCCTGTGACTTTGGAAAATAATGAGTATTTTAGTTTGTTCATTTTAAAATACAATTCTGAATTTGAAGATTATGGTAAACTTGTAACATTAAAATGAAACGTTTTTAATATTTTACCGCCCAAAATATGCGTCACATCCGCCGATGTGCGACATTCGAATTCCTGGCGTCCCTCACGTCTGGCAGCCAGCGTTTTTCCAGCACACTACCAGCGTGATAACTATATATCAAGTGAAGTAGTCCTTTTTTTCTTAAATACGAGGACTCAAATATTTTATTTGAAATTAAGCATCAACCAAGTGTGAAATGCTTTTTGTTACATGCAGAAATAAAATTCTGTGTTCTCTGCAGCAGTTTGTTGATTTCATTTTCATAAATCCAATAGTTTTTTGTCCATAGCATAACATATACATGCATAATATATATAATGATGTCAAAATGGGTTGTGGCTCCGGGGGCTTTCTTTTCATTGGGGGGCAGTCCCAAATGGCTCTTTGAGTAAAAAAGGTTGCCGACCCCTGCCCTAGCAGTACTTCTATCCAGTTATTGCATTGAACTTTCTGCCTGACATTAGTCAGCCTTACCTGGTGTGTTGACACATTTATGTTCATCCGCACAAAGGTCAGTGAGTTCAAGGCATTCATCTCTGTCCTGCAACCACAATTGTACACTTAGCTGTTGAACTTTTTTTTTGCACATTCTTTTCTTTCTGTTCTGACCCACTGAACAGTTTCTAAACAGACAAAATGACGACTGCTTCAATCTAACCTGACAGATTCTGTCGGTGTGGACTGAACACTGGGCAACCAGGAAGAAGCCGGCTGGACAAACGGTACATTTTTCACAGTGTGGATGACCGCTCCTGAAGTCACAGTATTCCTCAGGGTCACATCTCCCACAGGTCACAAGGGAATGGCCCACCTGGTGGGCATTGGTCCAAACTAAGCCATACTGTGCATTACGAGAACATTGCCGTTTATTTGAATGATTCTTCAGTACCTCCATGACACTGGCTTCCATGTCCACCTTATGCAAAGAGAGAGCCTGTTGAACTCGATGTGGCTCACTCAAAATTTCCCTGTGGCTGTCCAGCTCTTCCTGCAGGTTCTGCATGGACATTTGCTTGATGGTGTCCAATAGCATGCTGTACTGCGCCTTGACCTTGAACACAGACACAAATCAAGCCAGGAGAACTAATGTCATTCAGATGTGCCTCCATGAACATCTCACTTGCTCGATGTAGTCCTGCATTTTCCTTTGTTGCGCCAGTATGTCTCTCTGCTGGTGGAGCAGCTCCCCCTGTTGCTCGCCGAGGAGCCGATGCATCACTTTGACCTCTTCTTGCTGACCCTTTAAGGCTTCAACGAGCTTCTCTTGGTCCTTGGACATCTGCAGCTGCAGGATGACAGCATCGTCGGAAGGAACGTCATTGCTCCCTGTGGCAGAGGAGGGACAAGTCCATGTTAAATCACCAGCCACAGCAAGACCACTTCAGATTCTCACAAAGCCTTTCGAGATGCTTTCTCAACTTATTTGTCCATTCCTTACTGTGCTAGAATGCATACACTGGATTGTTTTTCTGTATGAGCATGTTCACTTTTAGGGATTTACCGGCATTTGTCTCAAGGTGTGACCAGGTTTGATGCGTACTGGATTTTTGCGTTGGAACATATAAAAGGCTAATGGTTTTATTTCATCTTTATCCTTATCCATGCTCTTGTTCTTCCTTTAAGCTACCTAACCTGAGTAAAAAGAAAAAAAAAAAGGAAAAAAAATTAAATAAAGGAAAATAAAAATCAATCCATTTAATATTCTATTAGTAATTGTTGCACCCCAATAAACACATCGTGCCAATACAAAGATCACAACCTTGTTGTTATACAGTCAAACCTCGGTTTTCGACCACAACCCGTTCCAGAAGGCGGTTCGAGAAGCGAATCGGTCGAATTCCGAATCTATTTGTCCCACTATAAATAATGGAAAAAAATTGAATCCGTTCCGAGAGCATTTTTTAAGCATTTTTTCATTTGCGCATTTTTGTCCGATCGCACCGCCGAACGCGCAACCGTAGCGCGCCTCCGACCGCGCAACTGCACCGCGCTGGTCGCATTATTGTGACAGAGCCGTCGGTGAAATTTAGAAAATATTTTCAAAGGCCTGATGTACTTTCCAAAATGTAAGTGGACCTCAGTGCGCAGGGAGCTTAATTTGGTCCGATCGCGCAACCGCAGCGCGCCGGGCGCTCACTGTCGCATTGCTTTAAGAGCGTCTTTGTGTTTTAGGATGGCTTTACTGTTCCCACTTGCTTTCTTTGGAGGCATGCTTAAAGGTTAATACAATCCTCAAAGTAACGAAAATACAATAACAACGGAGTCAGAGGCGTAGCCAGGAATTTTTCCAGTAGGGGCGTGCGCCCACAGGAAAAAAAATCGAACATCACCCACGCCGTTCGCTGATCGCTAAAACAACATCCGGGTCCGGGAGGCAAACGGTGAATGGATAACATTGCGCACATTCGCGTAAGACCGAAAGAAAAAAACTGCATGAAAATGAAGAATCGAAAAAGCTCGATTTTTTTCAACCGGGGCACAGGGAGTCCTAACCGGGGCGCCGCCCCGGCTCGCCCCGGCTTGGCTACGCTTCTGAACGGAGTCAGTCGGCATCCGGGCCGCGCGGTCGGGTTTTCTCGGGTCCTTTCGGCTCATCTTGCGAGGTTCCACCTCCAAAATTTGTTCGACAACCGAAGCAAACAAATCTAAATTTTTTAGTTTGAATTCCAATTTGTTCGACAACCGGGACGTTCAAAAACCGAGGTTTGACTGTACTCTGAAACTGCCAAACAAACATAAGCCTATTTTTTTTGTAAAGGAATGATTTTTTTTTTCAGCTTCTGTTCTTCACACCATTATATTTAATGACATTAATAATTGCTTTGATACCAACCTGATTTTATGTCACATGTCAACTGTATCCATGCATCGCCTTCTGAGCGCTCCTCCATAAATTGTGCTGCTCTGTCTCTTACATGTAATGGTGAAGAATTCCCTCTGGCGTCTTCTCCCTTTTGTGTATTGCAGCCAACGCACGCTTTTGGTTTCTGGCGCATCTGGAGGTCCAGCTTGCACATGTTCCCTTTGCATTCCCGGGTGTCAGCGGACGTCGCTTGACGATTGACAGTGGTCGGGCAGGTTCCGCCCGCACAACCAGGATGATACACCTCAGCAGTGATTGTTCTCGGGTTGGTCCTTCTCGTAGCATCAGTACCAGTTTGTTGCTCAAAGCCTTGATGGCGAGTGTCGGTATGGTGATGACCGTAACGAGCATCCCGTTGGTTGTAGGCTTCTCCTTGCCTGGGTTGAGTTGAGAGGTGAAGCTGTCGTCTGGAAACTTGAGTGTCTGTTGGCCCTTGTGCTGGGCTCCAGTCCTGGTTAGAGAGACATCCAGGCCCCTGGCACATTTGGGAAGCACATAAAGTTGTGCTCAGTAAAAAAGTGAGACTAGGTAAAAACATAGCAGAGATACGTGCCATGTTGCTAACAGTGTGAAGGGAAATCATCTTCCTTCAAGTTCTTTTATCTTCACGGACAGTATGTAAGAAGCAACTGATTTGGCGCTCAAGTGCTCTGAATGGTCTCTGCACGCTTTTGCTCCTTGTGGAGCGAGTTGCATGCGTGGCCCACATGTGGGGGTTCAATGCATCTAATTGGCAACAGCTTTTGCTTCCAGTCTGAAATTAACCCGTAGGTTTCCCGGACGTGCCACTCAGCCACAAAACATACTGTATGCTTTGGGGCTGTTCTGCTCCAAATTAGCTGGCTATCTGACCAAAAAAAACAGTCACTTTTTTTTTGCTTTTAGAAGAGGTGTGCATTGGATTTGCCAAAGGTGAAAAACACAAGTCTCTCTGTTTGAAAAGCTAGGGTTTTTAATCAATCTTGTGGTGAAATGTACGCTGCAAGCGTATCAAAATGAGAGTGAGAGTGGTTGAGAAATGCACTCCGTGTTTTTTGTCTTCAGGGTTAGAGCAACGCTGGCGTCTGGATTGTTGACTGCCGCTTCTACCCCGAACCGTGTCCACTATTTGTTTGTCCCCTATCTGTTTTGTGTTTCCCGTTTTAAGTGTGCCCGTTTTTTCTTTTATCTTTCATCTCTGCAGCTCTGCTCGCACCCCTCTGCGTCGGACTACGATAGCCAGCTAGCCAACCCACCACCGGAACCTCCTACTTCCCGGTGTTGTGCTTGATTTGGTTCCCCCGTGAGATTTTATTTCCCCTACCGCGGGAGCGCGCACACCTTATTTGGAAAGCGAAAAACTGATGTCGTACGGCGTCGTACGGCGTCAGCACTACGTTGTTTTCAATAAAAACATGAAGAACTCACGTTTGCGTCAGTCAATTTTAATTTTTATAAAGGATTATTCTCATTTGATGTCTTTAAATTCATCCGCGTTCTGCCATTGAAGTGGGGGGCATTCAAAGACCAGTCGTACAGGCGGAATACTCAATCACTTCACCAAAACGCAACAATATAATTACGTGAGCTCTTTGCATAAACCTCGATGCAAAGAAACTCCTCTTTTTGGGTACAGGCTACAAGGAGTATATATTACAAAGGAGACTTTATACTTAATTGTGATCATCATTCATCCATCCATCCATTTTATTTTATTACTCAGGTATTTTCAAAGCAAATTAATATTGTTGCATTTATTAATTTGCTTTAACATGACAGCGCAATATAATTAAATGCTGACACGACTACAGCAATGTCAAACGTGTTCATTTAAGAAAAAGCCACACACGTTTTGTGATCAAATCTTTCATAACGAGAATGATTTGAGTGAATTGATCTGAATGAATAATTGAGAAGAAATTTCAGTTCTGAAGGCTCCTTTTGTCCCAAGCAAAGTGACAGATGGTGGGGAGGGGGGATAAAAATTGTAACAAGAACTCTAGAAAAAATGTCAAGCCGTGAGGATATGTTTACCCCCCCACCCCGCCTAATTTTGAGAACGGTGAGTGCTGGACTTCCTGGGGGTCCTTTCAGGTTGTGTGGAAAATTTGAACAGGTTCCTTCATTCCTAGGCCAAATTACAGGGGGGGAACAAATCCTCACAGCTGCCCCGTGAGAATATGTTCCCCCCCCCCTTATTTTGAGAACGGTGAGTGCTGGACTCCAGCAGTTTTTTATTCTGTCTTCCTGGGGGTCCTTTCAGGTTGTGTGGAAAATTTGAACAGGTTCCTTCATTCCTAGGCCAAATTACAGGGGGGGAACAAATCCTCACAGCTGCCCTGTGAGAATATGTCCCCCCCCCCCCCCTTATTTTGAGAACGGTGAGTGCTGGACTCCAGCAGTTTTTTTTCTGTCTCCCTGGGGGTCTGTTCAGGTTGTGTGCCAAATTTGAACAGGTTCCCTCATTCCTAGGCCAAATTACAGGGGGGGAACAAATCCTCACAGCTGCCCCGTGAGAATATGTTCCCCCCCCCTTATTTTGAGAACGGTGAGTGCTGGACTCCAGCAATTTTTTTTCTGTCTTCCTGGGGGTCCTTTCAGGTTGTGTGGAAAATCTGAACAGGTTCCCTCATTCCTAGGCCAAATTACAAGGGGGGAACAAATCCTCACAGCTGCCCCGTGAGAATATGTCCCCCCCCCCCCCTTATTTTGAGAACCGTGAGTGCTGGACTGCAGCAGTTTTTTTTGGTCTTCCTGGGGGTCCTTTCAGGTTGTGTGGAAAATTTTAACAGGTTCCCTCATTCCTAGGCCAAATTACAGGGGGGGGGAACAAATCCTCACAGCTGCCCCGTGAGAATATGTTCCCCCCCCCCTTATTTTGAGAATGGTGAGTGCTGGAGTCCAGCAGTTTTTTTTCTGTCTTCCTGGGGTTATCAGCAAAGGCACATGATGTAAATAGGTACAGGCTGCAAATTGCCACCACACTTCTATTAGAGACTGGTAAGTAATATGCACCCAAGAGATGTTATTGCCACCCAAAGAATGGTCCTGACTGTCCTATCAATGCTATATACAACTCAGTTAAGTTTTACACAGGGAAGTACTATAGCAATTCTTCTGTCTTTGTTTTCACAGATGATTTATCTAACTTGTGCTGTGTTTGTGGGGAAGCTACACATGACACAGACAACAGATGGGTAATTATGTCAGGTCTTGTTAACTAATGCATGTGATGATTAAGAAATATATTGAATTACCCATTCGTTGTAAATTATTGTAAATGTGCTGCATTGTATGATCTTGCTTTTTTCTTTGTTTACCAGATTCAGTGTGACGAGTGTTGCATGTGGTTCCATCTTGTATGTGTCGGGGAGCCTCCAACCAAAGGCTCTTTTTTGTGTACAGCATGTACAGAAATTAAATGCTAAATATTTGAAGCTTGCTTGAAGACCATTTTGCTTTTTTTTTTTAATTAAAATTGGTATTTTTTCATTTTATTTTATTATTTAAAAAAAAAAAACTTTTTTTTTTTCTTAATAAAGTTCAAAGTTATAATTTTTGATGTATGATAATGGCAACAGTCTCTCACCCGGTCGTGAACGGGAAATTGCGTCACTGACTCGAAGATTCACGAGTGAGTGACAGACAGCATTGCCGCTATGCCATTGCCAGCCGACACACTTTATGCCGACATTGATGTTTTAATTTTGTTTTTGTTGGTTTGTAGTTGATGGTGTTATTATATATCGAATGTGTTTGTGTTTGAATAAAAGGTTGAAAAAAAACCCGTTATGCCGACATTTGTTAATTTTGGGGACACCAACTCATATAACAACGTAAAACACATATACATATTGTCATATAAAGCAGTTAACCAAATGTCTGATTTTTATGTTTTGATTGGCGAATATAAAAACAAGGAATAAAACACCAGACAAATTATAACTTAAATGTTTATTAAAATAAAATAATAATAATAATAATAATAATTAAAGTACATCTCAAACCAGCAATCTAATGTGAAACTTCAGTTGATATATTGGATAACAATATTTAGGCATATATATGCATACATGTTATTTAAAACTTACTGTAAGTAAATCGTAAATCTACATTCTGGTTTACATAGTTCACACGTCCACTTGACTGATCCGTTGATGCACAGGAAGGCAGTTCACTCATTGACTCGTTAGCGAATGGGAAAGCCAGGATTCGTTCCCTCACTGATCCGTTCTCACGGTGAACTGGAAATGCGAATCACTCACTCACTGATTCATCCACTCATAGATTCGTTCGTTGGTGAACGGGAAATGCAATTCACGACTCGTTCGTGAACGGGAAGTTACGTCACTGACTCGTAAAGTCCCTGCTCCATCTAACGCTCGTTGGCGCTGCTGATTGGCTGATGTTCTTCTTAGTTTTGTTTTACGGCGAGTAGCACCAGTTTCAATGGGCATTACTGACATCTACTGGTTGAAATTATATATTAAAAGAAAAAAAAGAACGAATCACTTTAGAAAGTGATTCGTTCACTCTCGTTCACTGAAAAGATACGTTCATTTAGAACGAATCGTTCACTCACTCACGAGCCAACACTACTTTCTGGCCACTTGGCCGGCGTCCTCGTGGGGGGGGGGAGCACCTGCTCGCTGCGAGCTCGCCGGTCGTGGCTCGGCTGTGTGACGTCATAACACACTGTGGCTTGCCGTTTGCGCGGGTACAGTCTGGATCGACCAACACCACCACCCACCCCACCAACATCACTAGTCGGTCCACTGCTGCTTCCATGCATTTCACTGCCTACCAACTTTTAGCTAACCAGCTACTAGCCACTTCTAGCATTTTATCTACCAACTTCTCGCCCAATTGTCTACACTGCTGCTGATCTTCATCACCTCAACAATAGTCAAGTCAAGTCAAGTTTATTTGTATAGCCCTAAATCACAAGCAGTCTCAAAGGGCTTCACATAGACAGAAATTGACAATTATTCTCAAAGCATCCCCTGATCTTAAGCTCCCAAAAGGGCAAGGAAAAACTTAAAAAACCCTACTGGGGGAAAATAAGAAACCTTGAGAAGGGACCACAGATGGAAGGATCCCCCTTTCAGGATCACCAGGTTGGAATGGATGCAGAGAGGGCACAAATGATACAACATGAACATCAATGAAATAAAAAGTGGATGTCCATGTCAGAGCAGAGGGCTGCCGAAGGAGCCCTCAATTTTCCTGGCAGTGTCTACGAGGAGGTTGAGCTGCAGTTCCCCCATCCTGAATTAACCCACGAGAATCCAGATAGCCGCTGTCAGCATGGGTGCCACCTAACCACCTCCCCGGCCGGGGAGGGAGAGAGTGGAGAGGGAGAGAAAACAAGCTCCAGCCGAATCGGCCACTACAGGTTAGTTAAAGGCCATGTCATAGAAATGTGTCTTTAGACGTGTCTTAAATGTTTCTACTGAGGTAGCAGTTCTAATATCCATTGGTAGGGCATTCCAAAGCTCTGGAGCCCGAATAGAAAATGCTCTAGAGCCTGCAGACATTTTCTTGGCCCTCGGTGCCACTAAAAGGGTAGCGTTTTGCGAACGAAGGTTACGAGACGGAACATAAGGAACAACTAGGTCGACGAGATATGAAGGCGCTAAGCCATGCAGTGATTTATAGGTTAATAGAAGAACCTTGAAATCACATCTTAAATGGACCGGGAGCCAATTTAAGTTGGCTAGTATTGGGGTAATGTGATCACATTTTCTTGCCCGAGAGAGCAGCCTTGCAGCAGCATTTTGTACTAACTGTAGACTTTTGATGCGGGACTTAGGAAGACCCGATAATAGTACATTACAGTAGTCCAGGCGCGACGTGACGAACGCATGAATAATAGTTTCTGCATCACCGGTCGAGAGGATCGGACGAATCTTTGCAATATTACGAAGGTGAAAAAACACAATTCTGGTTATATTCTTAATGTGCTTTTGAAAGGAGAGAGTTTGGTCAAATAGTACCCCGAGATTAGTTACAGTATCGCTTTGAGTGATAGTACGGTTATCTATAGTTATAGCGGTTTCCTTGAATAAGTGTTGATAACGAGTTGGCCCAATTATCAACATCTCAGTTTTATCTGGGTTAAGACGAAGGAAGTTGAAAGACATCCATTGCTTGATCTCCGCAAGGCACGCCTCAAGATTACAACAATCCCGCGGATCTGTCATCGATAACGGCATATATAATTGGGTGTCATCCGCATAGCATTGAAAACTAATATTATATTTACGTATTATGTCGCCAAGCGGAATCATATAAATATTAAAAAGAATTGGTCCGAGAACCGATCCCTGTGGGACACCACACGTAACATTATAGAGCTCCGAGGACGCATTGCCATGGACCACTCGGTGCGTCCTGTTTGATAGATAGGAATGGAACCAGCCTAGTGCTGACCCTGAAATACCAACACAACTTTTAAGACGCCCTAATAAAATACCTAAGTCTACAGTGTCGAAGGCAGCACTAAGATCGAGTAGTAACAGTACAGACGAAGTGTTTGAATCCATAGCTATGAGGAGATCGTTAGTCACTTTAGCAAGTGCTGTCTCAGTGGAATGATTAGCTCTAAAACCAGACTGAAAAGTGTCATATCGATTATTGGCGACCATGTAATCAATAAGCTGCTGCGCTACTACTTTTTCAAGAAGTTTTGCTATGAATGGGAGGTTTGAAACTGGCCTATAATTACTGAGACAGTCCGGGTCAAGATTTGGTCGCTTAAGTAACGGTTTAATGATAGCGGTTTTAAAGGCTGTTGGCACTATCCCAGAGGAGACAGACAGATTGATTATACTTAAGACGGACGGTCCTAAAATTTGAAATAATTCTTTAAGTAGTTTGGCTGGAAGAGGGTCGAGTAAACATGTTTGTTTAGCCGCACTAACCAATTGTGTAAGCCTTTCAAGAGACACGCTTTTAAAAGTTGAGAGGGTTGTTGCATGATCATCAGCGTTGGTAAACGGCGAGCTCGACCGAGCGATTGGAATGGTATTCTTGATCTCATCCCTAATGGATTCAATCTTTTGAGCAAAAAATTTCATGAACTCGTCAGCTGAGTGGAAGGAACTATCGGTGGTCGGCTGGCGCAGAGTCAGCTTTGCCACTGTATCAAATAGGTGTTTCAGATTATTTTTATTGAGATTAATAACTTGCAAAAAATACCGAGTTTTTGCTAAAATAAGCGCATCTTTATATTTCAGGAGGCTATCCTCAATAACCAACGTCTCCCTGCTGCTGCTGCCTCAGCAAGGCTGGGATCCTCCGCCGTCGCCGCTACATCCACCATAGCACTGGACTATCTTTTAACCGAGATTTCCCTGATGGCTCACACATCCCTTCTTTCTGGACCACCTCTCGCCCCCACGTCACCCCCACCTCCCGTACTGCCAACTTCAACAATCTCCGCTCCCCCCCACTTCATCCATTTCCCTCGCGCTGCTGAACTGTCGCTCCCTCTCCAACAAATCACTAGTTATTCTTTAACTACTATTGGACAATAACTTAGATCTGCTCCTTCTCTGTGAAACATGGCAACAGCCCCTGGATCTTTTTACTCTCAACCAAGCCACTCCGTCCAACTACAGCTACATCACCAAACCCCGCCTCTCTGGGCGAGGAGGTGGTATTGCTGTCCTCCATAAGCAGTCGCTACCCATCACTGAATTGGACCCCAACCTCCCATCTATTTCATCCTTTGAATATCTCACTTTTTCTCTCCCCAACTGTACTACTGCTGTTCTCATCTACCGCCTCCCAAAGTCACATCCGTCTTTTCTTTCTGAACTCTCTGAACTCCTCACCATCGTATCCTCAGTCTCCTATCGCCTCCTACTTATCGGTGACTTCAACATCCACATCGACCAGCCAACTGCTCCACTGACATCTGACTTCATTTCCCTTCTGGACTGCTTCCATCTCACCCAGCACATCAACTTCCCCACCCACACCAAAGGCCACAACCTGGATATAGTATGCTCCTCCTTTCCACTCACATCCAACCCCCGTCCTCTCACCTTTCCACTGTCAGATCCTCTCTGTATCTTCTCCGCCCCTGTACCCTCGCCTCATAATTCCACAAAACGCACCATCTCCTACCGCAACATCAAGACTGTAAACCCACTCACGATTTGCAAGCTCTTATCCTCTGCCCTTCCCTCCGACCCCACTTCTTCCTTCCCTGATGACCTCGCCACCATGCTCAACAACATCCTTTCTGACTCCTTGATTACCTAGCCCCCTGGAAAACTTCCTCTGTTACATTCACTAACTCTGCCCCTTGGTACACCCCGGAACTCCGCTCCATGAAACAAACCGGCTGTCAACTCGAACGCCTCCACAAAAGAACCCGCCTCACCGTCCATGCTGAGATCTTCAAAGAACACATCTCCTCCTATCGTGATGCTCTTCTTGCTGCCAAATCTGCTTACTTCTCATCTCTCATTAATAACACCAACCGGAACCCCCGCATACTGTTCTCCACCGTCAACAAATTGCTCCAGCCACCAAGCCACCCTCCTCACCCGCCCTCTGTAACTCCTTCCTTGTCAACTTTAACTACAAAATCGCCCAAATCAACAGTTCTCTGACCGACACCATCAATAACTCCTCCCCTGCCCCCCTTCCTGACCTCCCGCCCTTCCCCTCTCTCACTGCCTTCTCCCTTGTCGACTCCTCCACCATCCTAGACATCATCACCGCATCCAAGACAACCACCTGCTCTCTCGACCCCCTTCCAACGACCTTAACTAAGATCTGCCTCCCTGTCCTCCTCCCTCACCTCACCACCCTTTTTAATCAGTCTCTATCCCTTGGCCACTTTCTCACTGTCTATAAGCTTGGAGCCATCACCCCCGTCCTCAAAAGGCCCACCTTGGACCCAATCAACCTCTCCAACTACCGTCCCATCTCCAACCTTTCATTCCTTTCCAAAACTCTTGAACGCATTGTCTCCGCCCAATTCCACACCCATCTCCAGTCCAACAACCTCTATGAACCCTTCCAGTCCGGATTCCGCCCACTTCACAGCACCGAAACAGCTCTTGTTAAAGTGACTAATGATCTCCTCATTTCTGCAGACTCTGGTGCCCTCAACATCCTACTACTACTCGATCTTAGCGCAGCCTTTGACACTGTGAACCATTCCATCCTCCTTCAAAGGCTGCGCCAACTAGGTGTTGAGGGCACTGCACTCGACTGGCTCATCTCCTATCTCGCCAACAGAAACCAGTTCGACTCTCTCTCCGGCCACACATCCATCCTCTCCCCAGTTACACAGGGGGTCCCCCAAGGCTCAGTTCTTGGCCCCCTCCTATTGATCTGTTACCGCTTTCCCCTTGGTAATGTCATCCGCAAACTCAATCTGGACTTCCACTGCTACGCTGATGACACCCAGATCTATGTACGCACCACACCAACCCAAAACCCTCCCCTCAGCCACTTTGAAACCTGCATCTCTACAATAAAAACATGGCTGACCCACAACTTTCTCAAACTCAACAGTGACAAAACAGAGCTCGTCCTCATAGGCACTAAATCCTCCCTTAATAAAACTGGATCCATCACACTCACCACTGACTCACTTCCTCCCCTCTGGCACGCAACCTTGGCCTTATTTTTGATCCTACTGTCAGGCTTGGAGCAGGGAGAGGACTCGAATGCAGAGTTCCAACAAAAGGTGTTTTATTCTCTCAGGCGGAAGACAGCACAAAAAAGCAAAAGGCGCCTCAAAATGAGGGACAAAAGGCAAAACCAAAAGCGCCTCAAAACGAGAGAAAAAAGGCTGGAGACAGCAAACAAAAAGCGCCTCAAAATGAGGGAAATACTATGCCAAAAACCTAACTAAACAAAACCACAGAGCTCAAGCTGGGCAAAAGGTATCTTCTAACTATGATCTCTCAGGTGATTTCTGTGACTTACGTGATCGCTAGTGTTCATGACGGGACAAGACGCACTGGCACAAGACAAGGGGAAGGCGCAGGCTATATACACACACAGAACGAGGAGGACACAGGTGCAGACAATTAGGGCCAACGACACAGGTGCACACAATTGGGATCAGGGAAGTCAAGTGGCCTGACGCGCAGAGGAAGGACCCACAAACTGAAACGAGAGGAGAGTTACCAAAATAAAACAGGAAGTGACAATACGAAGAACAGGACAAGACAAAAGCAACCCACATAACACGACAGCATGACATTACCCCCCCTCTAGGGGCGGATCCCAGACGGTCAGCAAACAGTCCGGGATCCAAAATATAGCTCTGCGGCACCCATTGCCGCTCCTCTGGCCCATAACCCTCCCAGTCCACCAGGAACTGCCAGCCCCGCCCCCACCTGCGCACCGCCAACAGCTCCTTGACTGTGTAAGCCGGCCCACCCCCCACTGTCCGCGGAGGCGGCGCGGGACCCGGCACCATCCCACTGTCCTTGGCTGGTTTAACCCTCTCGACGTGGAAGGTGGGATGCACGGCAGGGGACCGGGGCAGGCGGAGTCGCACAGCGGCTGGGCTAACGACCTTGGAGATGGGGAACGGACCCACAAAACGGGGGGCCAGCTTCCTGGAGCCCACCTGGAGGGGAAGGTCCCGTGTGGACAGCCAGACCCGTTGGCCCCGCCGGTGTTGTGGCTCCCTGTGACTTTGGAAAATAATGAGTATTTTATAAAAATTAAATTTTATTTTAGTTTGTTCATTTTAAAATATAAGTCTGAATTTGAAGATTATGGTAAACTTGTAACATTTAAATTAAACGTTTTTAATATTTTTACCGCCCAAATTATGCGTCACATCCGCCGATGTGCGACATTCAAATTCCTGGCGTTCCTCACGTCTGGCAGCCGGCGTTTTTCCAGCACACTACCAGCGTGATAACTATATATTAAGTGAAGTAGGTAGTCCTTTTTTTTAATTCAGGAGGACAACTGGCTGCACGCTCCAGTACACGAGATGGGACAGAAACAGACTGCGCACAGGAACGCGCACGGATGAAGCTTGTTGTCGGCCTGGGCCCTTTGTGACAAGATGGTGCCGATTCCCCGACTGGAGGCGTCAACCTCCACCACAAACTGACGAGCTGGGTTGGGGAGCGTGAGGATCGGGGCAGAGCTGAATCGCCTCTTCAACTCCTGGAAGGACGTTTCTGCCTTCGCCGTCCAACAGAACGGAACCTTTGGGGAAGTTAGAGCATACAGTGGAGCCGCTGTGGCGCTGAAGCCTCTGATAAACCGCCTATAAAAGTTAGCAAAGCCAAGAAATTGCTGCACTTTTTTGCGGCTATCAGGTATAGGCCATTGTGTCACCATGCTTACTTTTGCCGGGTCCATCTGCACTTTGCCAGGGGCTATGATGAAGCCAAGGAAAGATACAGTATTGGCGTGGAACTCGCTCTTTTCGGCTTTTACGTAAAACCAATACCGTCTTAACATGAGACTCATGGGTCTCCAAATCCGGTGAATAGATCAGGATGTCGTCCAAATACACACAAACAAAACGATCTAAAAAGTCTCTCAGTACGTCATTAATCATGGCCTGGAAAACAGCGGGTGCATTGGTGAGGCCAAACGGCATTACGAAGTACTCAAAGTGTCCCCTGGGAGTGTTAAATCCCGTCTTCCATTCATCGCCGAAAGATACAGTATTGGCGTGGAACTCGCTCTTTTCGGCTTTTACGTAAAGCCAATACCGTCTTAACATGAGACTCATGGGTCTCCAAATCCGGTGAATAGATCAGGATGTCATCCAAATACACATAAACAAAACGATCTAAAAAGTCTCTCAGTAAGTCATTAATCATGGCCTGGAAAACAGCGGGTGCATTGGTGAGGTCAAACGGCATTACGAGGTACTCAAAGTGTCCCCTGGGAGTGTTAAATCCTGTCTTCCATTCATCGCCCTCCCGAATGCGCACGAGGTGGTACGCGTTGCGCAAATCTAACTTGGTGAACACCTGAGCTTGCTGCAATTGATCGAATACGGCTGACATGAGTGGAAGGGGATACCGATTCTTAATTGTGATCTGATTGAGGGGACTGTAGTCTATGCAGGGACGTAGGGTACCGTCTTTTTTGCCCTTTTTTGGGGAGCTTAAGATCAGGGGATGCTTTGAGAATAATTGTCAATTTCTGTCTATGTGAAGCCCTTTGAGACTGCTTGTGATTTAGGGCTATACAAATAAACTTGACTTGACTGGCCCACAAAGAAGAAACCGGCCCCGGCAGGGGATGACGGTGGTCTGATCAAACACGCTTTAAGTGACGCGTCAATATAGTCATTTAGAGCCTGCTTTTCGGGAGCCGAAAGGGAATAAAGCCTCCCCTTGGGTATTGTAGCACCGGGCAAAAGATCTACGGCGCCGTCGTACGGACGGTGGGGCGGTAGAGAGGTAGCCTTGACTTTGCTGAATACCTCCACGGGTTGATGATAACATACGGGAACTCTGGTCAGATCTGGGGTTTCTGGGTCTGGGACAGGAGAAACAGAGACGGGGTTGAACCACGTGTAGGGTTTATCGGGGGGTTAGGTTCAATACATGACACTTGGCAATGGGGTCCCCATCCCCTTATCTCCCCGGACTCCCAGTCCTTGGTTGGGTTGTGGCGTTTTAGCCACGGATACCCGAGGATAAGCGGATTCATGGGGGAGGTTACTACATCCAATCTTACTTTCTCATGATGATTACCGAAAGACAGCGAGAGGGGTTTGGTTACATGGGTTATATCAAAAAGTGCTTGTCCATTGAGCGCCTTGGCCTTCACTGTCGTATCTAGCAGTTCGGTCTTTACCCCTAATCTCCGAGCAAACGCCCAGTCAATCCAACTCTCATCAGCTCCGGACTCTATTAACACCCCAAGTTTAGTGACCTTTCCTAGGCAGGTAATTGTGCCGGTGGGTAGGACCGGACCCTTCTGCTGGGCAACGGAAAAGGTGCTCACCGTCAGGTTCTTCCTCACCGGGCAGGAGGATATGTCCTTGCGCACCGCAATAGTAGCATGTACCTTCCTGGCGTCGGCGCTACCTTTCCTCCTCGCTCAATTTGGCCCTGCCCAGCTGCATAGGTTCAGTCCCAGGCGGTAGCAGAGCCGTGTTCGGCCTTTGGCGGTGCGTCTCGAGGGGTGACGGCCCAACCACTGACACGGGGGGGGAAGGCGGTTGCGCTACTGCTTCTTCCAGTCCTGCAATCGGTTGTCCGTGCGGATAGCCAGCGCGATGAGAGCGTCAAGGTCAGTGGGGAGGTCGAGGGGGATGAGTCGGTCATGTATGGGTCCGGAAAGGCCCCTGAGAAAAACATCATACAGGGCCGTCGAGTTCCACCCGCATTCCGCGGCCAGAGTGCGGAAGCGGATCGCGTAGTCGCTGACAGTCTCTCGACCCTGGGTCAGCTGGCACAGCTCCCGCGCCTTCTCTCGGTCTGAGGAAACCGGATCGAACACCATGCGCAGGGCCTCGATGAAGGCGGAGGGGGAATCACAGGTGGCGGCATCCCTCGCCCATTCTGCGGACGCCCACGCCCGGGCCCTTCCCGTCAGGTACGAGACCATACAAGCTACCCGGGAGTGTTCCGTGGGGAAGTCGCCTGGGGACCGCTCAAACTGCATCTCACATTCGGTGATAAAGGCTCTGCTAAGCCCGGGTTCACCGGAGTATCGTTCCGGGGGGGCCAGTCTGACGCCCATCGCCATTGGAGCGGGAGCAAGGCGATCCACAGGGGAAGGTGGACTGGGCGTCGCTGCTGGTACCGCGGTCAGAAGCGTGAGGACTTCTTGCATCTGCCTGCTCAGTGTTCCCACCTGGGCGGCCACCACCTCTCGGAAGTCTTGAGTCTTCACGATCCCTTGGACTCCAACAACCAGAGCCTCCACTTGCTTCTGGTCTTGGGCGAGCTGCGACGCCTGGGACCGTTCTGTGGTGACCAGCTTCTCCGACTCTGCCGAGTCCATGACTGGCCAGTGCGTACTGTCAGGCTTGGAGCAGGGAGAGGACTCGAATGCAGAGTTCCAACAAAAGGTGTTTTATTCTCTCAGGCGGAAGACAGCACAAAAATCAAAAGGCGCCTCAAAATGAGGGACAAAAGGCAAAACCAAAAGCACCTCAAAACGAGGGAAAAAAGGCTGGAGACAGCAAACAAAAAGCGCCTCAAAATGAGGGAAATACTATGGCAAAAACCTAACTAAACAAAAACACAGAGCTCAGGCTGGGCAAAAGGTATCTTCTAACTTCTGTGACTTACGTGATTGCTAGTGTTCATGACGAAACAAGACGCACTGGCACAAGACAAGGGGAAGACGCAGGCTATATACACACAGAGAAGGAGGAGGACACAGGTGCAGACAATTAGGGCCAACAACACAGGTGCACACAATTTGGATCAGGGAAGTCAAGTGGCCTGACGCGCAGAGGAAGGACCCACGAACTGAAACGAGAGGTGTTGGGTTCACAACATTTATCTGAACAGAATCTCACAGAGGCGGGATATGTCTTTGATGGCCAGCGACTTCTGTAGAAGGGCGCACCCCAGCCACACAGCGAGTGTGGTTGAGATCCGCGCCTTCCCTCAGTTTGGTCGTGCCTTTTATTGAGGAACAAATAATGGGGCAAGTGTACATGAATGCATAGCTTCTTTAGACAGGAAGGACATTCCACAGCACAACAGGATACTATCTCGGACAGTAGCGGTATGGTCGGCTCGTGACTTTAGCTAGACAAATGGGACGGATACCCCTGTGGCGATCTAATGATCTCCACTTAAATAGGACGTTTGTCTGCTTCAGCTTATCGCATGACAACCTCATGTCCTGTGTATGGATAGCTAACAATGGGGCTTATTGTATAGCGCGACTCGTGACTCCAGACATGAGTTCCTTAGCCAGCCATATGCTCCAAAGTCATTATCACGAGGCCAAACTGTCACATACTACGGAAAATCTTGCACACATAAGTAGATACATAGAATCCAATGATAAAAAGTATATTTTTCCCAACAAGAGGAGAGTTACCAAAATAAAACAGGAAGTGACAATACGAAGAACAGGACAAGACAAAACCAACCCACAAAATTTGACAGCATGACACCTACACTGTCCTTCCACCCTCATGTTAGGTCAGTTGTTAAGACCTCCTACTTCCACCTCCAACGCATCGCCGAAATCCGGCACTGTCTCTCTCTCCCTGCCGCTGAATCCCTCATCCACGCTTTCATCTCACCCCGGCTTGACTACTGCAACTCCCTTCTCACTGGAATCACTGCTCACTCACTCCATAGACTTCAGTTAGTCCAAAACTCTGCTGCCCGCCTCCTTACCCACACCTGGTCCCCTGAACACATCACTCCTGTTCTCCACTCAATTCACTGGCTCCCCATTAAGGAGCCCATCATCTTCAAGATACTCCTCCTCACCTTCAAACCCCTTCACCACCTAGCTCCCACTTGCCTATCCGACTTCCTTGTCCCCTACTGCCCCAACCGTCCCCTCCGATCCTCCAATACTTCACGTCTGACAGTCCCAAAATCTAAACTCAAATCCTTCTGTGACAGAGCCTTCTCCTGCACATCACCCCGACTCTGGAACTTGCTCCCTCAGTCTGTCTGTGACTCACCCACACTCCCCATATTTAAGTCTCGTCTAAAAACTGACCTCTTCTCTCAAGCCTATGACCTCCCCTACCCATAACTGGTTTCCTCTTCTTAATTTTTGTCATGTCTCGTCCCCAGTTTTGTTAGGTGTCTAGGTTGCCATGGTTTCTGTTCGGGTTCTGTCATGTCTCATCCCCAGTTTTGTTAGGTGTCTAGGTTGCCATGGTTTCTGTTCGGGTTCTTTCATGTCTCGTCCCCCGTTTTGCTATGTGTCCCTGATCATGTCCAAAGTTTCTGTCAGTGTGTCTGTGTGCTCGACCTTCCCATCCTGTGTGATCATGTCCATAGTTTGTCAGTGTGTCTGTGTGCTCGCCCCACCCCTCCTGTGTGCCCATGATTAGTTTGATTATTCTCACCTGCCTCTTGTTACCTGTCGTGTATATAGGTCCTGTCTGCCCCTCACTCCCCGTCGGATCATTGCATGCAATTGCGGCTGTCATGGTAATGCCACCCTGTCTGTTTTGTCTCACGTCTCTGTTCGGTTCCTGTTGTTGATTTTGTCAGTAAGTTATGTCAGTTTGCTGAGTATGTCTTTTGAGTTCGTCAATAAACCCTGGTCCACGCTGCACTTGGTCGCCCTGCTCCATCTCCACACTCCGAACCGTGACAATTTTATCCCATTGTCTCTTCCCCGTCCCCCTCCCCTCCTGTATGTCTTTGCCATGTACCCTGTAAGCGTCTTTGGGTTTTTGAAAAGCGCTATACAAATTTAATTAATTATTATTATTATTATTATGTCACAACAAGTGCCTTTCTTGTAAACGACCACACATCACAGAAAACTCAATCTACCGTTTTTTTCCGTGTATAGTGCGCAAAATTTAACGAATTTATTGTCCTAAAATCTGGGGTGACATTATACATGGGTACAAAAAAAATTTAATTTTTTTTTTTTTTTTATTATTATTTTTTTTTTTTAGAAAACAAAGCCAACAACAGGACTGACCGACAAAGTCGTGGAACAAAAAGACAGGGTGACATTACCAAAGACAGGAACAGAAAGCAAACAGACATCATGACAGTAACACATGCAATGATCCGACGGTGAGTGAGGGGCAGACAGGACTTAAATACAAAACACGTTACATCGATTGAGGTGACACAGGAAGAGAGCGGCGACGCGAACAGAAACCATGGCAACCTAGACACATAGCAAAACTGGGGACGAGACGTGACAAATGTCCCTCGAAATGAAACTTGAAATCACCAAGTTTTGGTTTCCAAGGGTGTTTTTATTCCTCTTCAACGTCTCTCCCATACAGAGCCGCCTTTTTCACGTCCGCACGCCTCTTTCCCGTGCGCGCACGGAGCGCGGTGGTGCGTTTATGGGCAGTCGGAGAAATCAACGCCAACAAAAAAAATTACATCCAGCCTAGTTAAGACCATACCAAAGACAATAATAAAGGGAACCCATTGCCTCCCTGCGTGTGTGATGATCATTGGGACTCAAAAAAAAAAAAAAAAAAAAAATTCATAAAAAAAAATTCATAAAAATTGGGTGCGTATTATACATGGGTACAGGCTTTTTTCCAGCATCAGCATGCCATTTTTAGGGTGCGTATTATACATGGGGGCGCACTATACACGGAAAAAAACGGTACAAGTTATTTCGTCTCCAATAGACCTCACACAAAACATTTTTGAATGTTTCTCCCTCCTCTCCTGCTCTCTGAAAAACAACAGAACAATGGCATATAGTGGGTTTGCAAAAATAACAAGTACCGTGTTTTTCCATGCAAAATGCGCCCCGTGCATAATACGCACCCTAAAAATGGCATGTCGATACTGGAAAAAAGCCTGTACTAATGCATAATACGCACCCAAATTTCGACTCTAACTTAAATCCGTAAATGTAAAATCATTTCAGAAAAAAGATCATCTTTGGGAACAACCGGATGTTATTCTGCCGGTCAATATCACTGCGGATGCGCTAGCAAACTCGATAGCGAAGAAATGTTTCGGATTTGTGTAGGGTACATTGTGACAGCAAACGAGCAGGTGATCGAGCAAGCGTCTGATACGAGAGCATTGTGTTCGTATGGAGCGTGTTTGAAGTGAACAGCAGAGAAGAAAGGAACAACCCTGTAATACGCATTTTGTTATTTGCTGATTGAAACTGCTAACTAAACTGTGAAGTGAAACTAATAGGTAGAGAACTGAACTTTCGTTCTTTATATAGCTGACGTGTCCGCATCCGTTCTGCGCATACTGTCATGGCGGCCTCCATGTGATATCCGGTCTGCGATGGAGATTAAAAAACAAACAATATTTGACAATAACACACCATCAAGGATTGCACCATCGCATCAAACGATGTGTCGTCAATTACGAATTTTACTGACTAAGTGCGTTAGGCAGGATGGCTGGATGCGATGCGCGATTGACAACAAACAAGAAGAAAGGTGTGATTTCAAGTTTTATTTCGAGGGAGATTTTCTTCAAAAATGGTTGTACCCATGCATAATGCTGTCAGGTTTATTTCAATAACTGAATAACTATTAAGAGAAGAGCAACAGCAAACAAACCACAAGTGAGACAGAATGTTAAGTCTTTTCTCGCGAGGAGAACGATAGAGAGAGGAAACTCGGTTACAATCTCCATCAATTCTGAGTTCTCCCTCCACGTGCTCCTCTATTTAATGTTTTGGTTGCCCTGGTTACAGAGGCGTTGCTACACTAAAGGGAGGGGAGATAGTGTCTGTAGCAACGCTGATTAGCTAAGGAATGTAGTGTGGTGTGAATTAGCACTTCATTGTCGGCCCATGACCCGCGCAGGGTTTGTCCATCTGTTCTTCTCCAGTTGTTTGGCCGAGTCGTTCGCGAGTGAGATCAGATAACTTTAATTGCCGCTTTCCTGTGGAACAATGCAACTAGACCTTTGCTAGACTTTATCTACTTAGTAAATTAACACTCAACAACAATAAGTAACTTGTCTTAAACACTAAAACAAATGTTAAGTAAATGTAAGGTAACTGGTATGCAGTTCCTTAAACAAACATTGAGTAAATATAGGATAACTTGCACGCAACTACTTCAAACTGTGTTTAACACTTAACAAAGAAAAACAGTTCTGATCAACAACAATCTATGAACCAAACCTACAGTTAACTAAAAGGAATGAAGTTTCTTTCAACCAAATAAGAACATTTTGCCTATGCAAATAAGCTCTGCTCATTGGTAGTGAAGGCCTCTTACAGGAACATAAACACACAGATAACATAAGGACAGGAAGGATACATATGGCTGACAGGGATCAAAAGATCCCTGTCACTAAAGAGAAAGAGCCTAGATAAAAGGAAAGCCATAAACTCGTAAATGACAAGGCTTTACTTAAATTATTCCAACAGTGACCCAGCTGTAATCTCTCTTCTGTGGTACATCATAAAAACAGAAAGGCCAAACAGCAAGCATCTCTTGCAGTTCTATTGGGGTAAAGCATTGATTAGAGAACGCATGATAATATATATATACATTTTTCTAACAATTCCCCCCTGTTTATCATAAGTTCTCAGAGACCATCTCATCACCTAAAATCGGCCACTTCAAAAAGATTTTCAGCCGTAGGATCATAATTCATAAGAACACATTTACACCTGGGAGGAGATTGAGCCTTAATAATCAACGTCAGAGTCGGGAAACAAATCGGACAGGTTTACCACAGGAGCTTCAAAGATGGAGCCATCGCCAGAGCGACAACCCTCGTCAGTCGCAAAGTCTTCAAGATTCAAGATTCAAGATTCAAGAGTTTTTTATTCGCCATGTTTGAGCGTGCCAAACAAGGAATTTGACTTCGGTAGAAACACACCCTCTGTTCAACATTTAGGTGACTAACAACATTCGTTTGGAGCAACGGAAAAGTCTCAGCCGCTGGAGAGATAGCAGTTGTAATTAACCTGTTAATTAGAGACCGGAGACACGGAATACAACAACATCCACACAAGGTCAAAACAGCAGAAAAAACGGCAAGGGAGACTAGGACCGAGGACACCAGGGTACGGTACTTTCCGAACACGTTTAGCCAGTCGTTCCAAACCTCCGTGTTCAGTCCACTGTGTTCCTTCATTTTCCCATTCAAGGTCCTCAGGCCCTCAAGGGCCTGGGACAGGCTTCCATCAGCGGCAGTATTATTTGGAATAAATGTGCAGCATTGCTCACCAAACATGGCGCAGACACCACCCTCTTTTGAGAGCAGCATGTCAAGGGCCATTCGGTTCTGGAAAGCCATGAGGGAAGTCGCAGCCAGTTGGGAGTGGACCGCCCTGAAACCCGCCTCGGTCCAATTTCCAAGCCTCTGCACGTTGTAATGGATGTAGTTGATCCTGTCGACATTTTTGTTAAGAGTACACCACCAACACAGGGCGGATTCAAAACCAGCTGCTATCTGATTCACCAGCTTATACTCATCCGGTACTCCCCTGGGAACACCAATGGCATCTATGTATGTTGGATCTGTTGCGCCCAGCCATTCAGCGCTTCGCTTCGTTCTTAACCAGAATTTGGGTACCATAGATTTAACAAAAGATCCCAGATCATAAGGAGTCATGGGAATCAGTTGAACAGGAAGGAAAAGGGTCACCAAAGCGCAAATCCCAGAGCTATTGAAAGGCAACCTATCATAAAGTTCGTTACTATTACACCAAAACCAAATATCACTACGAGCAATGGGTAAAAAAGGGGCAGTAACATTTATCAGGGAAGCACACATTGGTGCGGCTAGAGCACCCAGCTTCACACCGGTACCAGGCAGCTTGATGCACGTGAAATTACCCTTAGCTACAGTGGAAGAAAAAAGGGGTTTATTTTTTGTTATGGGGGAAACGGGATAAATCCTATCCCATATAAAACAATCATGAGCAGGTGGTATGGATGAGTTCAACATTAAAACAACAGCACACTTTGGAACAACGTTTGCAGGTATAATTCTTAAAAGGGGTCTTGGTCCCATACACACAACGCAACTGGTGTTAGCCATCTTAGCGGCTTGTTCAGTCATAAGGAGCCAGTTGTTAGTCTGACCACTTATTCCTGTGGAGGCCATGAAATAGCTGTCTATATCAGTGAGGCGCACACTCGTGATCTTCACCCCAACTGTTTCAGTATAATTATTTATACCGGGACGGTCGGCCACCGACATAGTTTTGTTAATGCAGATTACGACAGGGAAATGAGGATCAACACCGGAGGACCAAGCCCACAACTGAAACCCCCAACAGGAAGTGTTAAACAAAGTGGCATTTGGAGGCCGAATTTGGCCATCAGGGAGTGCAAAGGTCAAAAGGAGGCTTGTGCCTTGGTTTTTTAAAGTTACTCGCCTAGCAAAAAACACAGCCTCTTCACTGGATCCAGAGGGCCCATATTCTAACGCTTGTGTGGTGACAAGGGTGCTCCAGTCAGTGCTAACTGGATGACCAGTTAAATACCACCAATATCCGAGCCATTTGTCCCCAGTAGTGGGGTGGCCATTTTGAAAACCCTTTAAACTCTTCATAGGTAAGGTAATAGTGGAAGATGTGTTAGGAGCCACAGTGAACATTAATGAGTTATTGTAAGTCCAAGACAAAAGCCATGGTACGCAAGTCGGAGCGTGGATAATGTGAGGCGTGCAGACAACATGATCAAAAGGGGGTTGGGTGTCACGCTTACGTCTAGCAGTCTCATCCCATGAACCATACTGGTTAGTATGAGCGCTAGCCAGGATAATGTTTTTCTGATGAAAAGAGGCTAGAGGCTCATAGCACACAACCCATGCTACTACAGCAACACACGTGAGAACAGTCATCCAGAAGGCGCAGGCCCGCACTCTCTCAAAGGATTTATACAGTAACATCCTAATTCTAATTTTTAATCCTAACCTTTATTTTTAGATCTCCCCAGAGTCAACGCCCTGAGCTTCAGGTTGGTTTCTTGGAATTCTTCTGCTAGCTTTCGTGTCAACCCTGGATCTTGACACCAGGATCAGGCACTATTACCAGACTTTGCTCACCTTCCGTACTTAGGTTGGATCTGTGGAGATCACCTTTTTACAATGAGATAAATGAATCCACGTGTTGCGTTCAGCTATTTTCAAGGCATGAGGCGTTGTGAGCAATACCAAAAAGGGACCTTCCCACTTGGGTGAATGCCAATTCTTCTTCTTGATACTCTTGATCAAGACCCAGTCTCCCGGTACCACTTTGGGGTCTTCCTGCGGAGAAATGGGGTCATTATCAGTGTTAATGGTCTGGTTCTTGTGACGTTCTAGCATTTTCCTCATGTAATCGGCTAATGTGGCTTCTTCAGGGATGTCCCATGTGTTTTTAAACTGAGGAAGCCTATAAGGTTTTCCAAAAACGATTTCGTAGGGAGTTAGCCCCGTTGTACTTGTTATATTAATGTACATTTTGACCAAGTCTAAACACTGAGTCCATGGCCGTTTGGTTTCTTCCATACATTTCTTTAGCCTGTTTTTTATAGTTCCATTAAATCTCTCAACCAGGCCTGCAGATTGT
This sequence comes from Syngnathus typhle, assembly GCF_033458585.1. Lineage (NCBI taxonomy): Eukaryota > Metazoa > Chordata > Actinopteri > Syngnathiformes > Syngnathidae > Syngnathus > Syngnathus typhle. The sequence goes on along the minus strand of NC_083750.1, from coordinate 2,730,905 downwards.
GGTCGGTATGAGCAATGATTTTTTATATTTATGTGGAACATTCTCCCAATGTTTTGTACTACCTGATTAACAAAATGTTGACCATTGTCACTATAAATTGTTTCTGGAATACCATATCTCGGAATGATATCTTTGCATAAGGCTTTTGCCACTGTGAGTGCATCAGCATGTCTGGTAGGAGAAATTTCTACCCATTTAGAAAACGCATCTATTATGACCAGACAATATTCTTTTCCTTTGCTTTTATTTAATTGGATATAATCCATGTGTATTGTCTGAAACGGATATAATGGAGTCGGGAACTTCCCTCTCTGAGGTCTTAAATTACCTTGTGGATTATGTTTAGCACAGATCAAACATGCTCTACAAAATTGCTGTGAAAAACCCGCAAATCCATATGCTGTGTAAATAGCTTCAACTTGTTTTACCATACCCCCCGTCGAGACATGGGTGACTCCATGACTCGAAATAGCAGCCCACTTAAACAAGTTCCGAGGCAAAACCGGCTTGCCCAGAGGTCACACAAAAAGGCCATCGTTGTTTTTTATTGCCCCTCGCCTCTCCCAAGAGAGCCGCTCCTGAGAGGGGCTCTGAGACTGCATGTCAAGCAGCACATCATAGGAGACGTGTGACATCGAACCACAATCAGTGGAAGACGAGAGGACATGGAGCAGGCCCTCTGCGGCAGCCTTGGCAGATTTATCAGCAAAAGCATTACCAAGTGAAACAGGATCAGTCCTGGTAGTGTGAGCAGCACATTTGCAGACCGCCACCCTAGCGGGCAATTACACAGCGTCCAAAAGTTGAGGCAGCAATGTAGAATGGGTAACGGGCTTGCCCGTAGAAGTTATCATGCCACGGTTGCTCCATTGTTGAGCAAAAACGTGCACCGTAGCAAAGGCATACTGGCTATCAGTCCAAATAGTGACAGACTTGTTAGCAAACATTTTGCAAGCCTCAGTGAGAGCAATGAGTTCAGCGGCCTGTGCCGACATATGGGATGGCAGTTTGACAGCTCTTAAAACCTCAGTAGCAGAGACAACGGCATACCCAGAGAGGGTCACGCCAAGTTCACTTTTCTTTGACGACCCATCAACGAAAACCACATGACTGTCAGGTAAAGGTGTGTCTTCCAGATCGGGTCGAGCCTTCGCAACTTGCTGAGCAGCATCAACACAATCATGGAATTCGCCATCGTCAGGAAGGGGAATAAGAGTAGCAGGATTGAGTGTCGTGCACCTTTCAACAGTCAAATGCGGCTGAGAAAGCAACGTAGCCATGCACGACAGATGACGTGCAGGCGACAAGAAGGTCATATTTGTTTGCAGCAAAAGAGCCGAGACCGCATGGGGAACCTTCAGAGTCAAAGGATGAAATAACACAACACTAGCACTGCTTTCCACAGCCATGGAGGCCGCCACCACGGCCCTCACACATGGCGGGAGAGCACAAGCAACACTATCCAATTTCGAAGAATAAAAGGCAATAGGTCGAAACTTTGAGCCATGCGATTGAAGCAAAACAGAGGTCATATAATGACCTTTGCAATCAACAGTTTGGACAAACGCTTTATCATAGTTAGGTAGGGCCAGAGTGGAGCTGGAAACCAGAGCCTGCTTGATTAGCACAAAAGCATCCTCAGCTTCGGGAGTCCATTTTAATTGAGTGGACATTGAGATGTTCTCTTCATACATCAATTTGGACAGAGGAGCAACAATTTGTGCATAGTCAGGTATCCAGCGTCTACAATAACCTGTGAGCCCCAAAAAAGACATCATTTGTTTCTTTGTGAGTGGTTTAGGAGCTAGCAAAATAGAGGTCTTCCTACTTTCAACTATAGTCCGACCTTGGGAACTCAGATTGTGACCTAAATATTTAATTTCAGTGGACCACAACTGGAGTTTATTTTTGCTGACTTTGTGGCCTTCTTTTGCCAAGTGATGCAGCACTGCAAGCGTGTCTGTCTGACAAGAGGCATAATCAGGGGACGCCACCAAAATGTCATCAACATAGAGCAAAATCTGACTCCCCATTGGTGGGACAAATTTTGCCATGCTGGCTGCCATCACCTGCGAGTAAATTGTAGGGCTTTCACAGTACCCCTGAGGCAGTCGGGTAAAGGTGTACCTCAAACCAGCATATGTGAAAGCAAACCAAAACTGACTTTCTTCAGCAATAGGGACAGAGAAAAAGGCATTGCTAATGTCAATTACTGAAAATATCTTCGCATCAGGTGTTAACGAATTCAACAGGGTATGCGGGTCAGGGACACAAGGTGCTCTTTGAATGACAGCATTGTTCACTGCTTGCAAATCTTGCACCAATCTCCACCCGACAGAAGGTAGTGCCTTTTTCACAGGGACAATTGGAGTATTGCAAGGAGAATCAGGGCAAGGAATGATGACACCTGCCCTTAATAAATCTGAAATAACAGGTGCAATACCCTGCAAGGCATCGGGTTTCAATGGGTACTGTCTCACACAAGGGCGGTATTCATTTTTAGGTCTAATAACAACAGGAAGTGCTCCTTTCACCAAACCTACGTCAGAGGGACCTGTCGACCAAAGTTCACTTGGAATCCCAGCGAGGATTTGCTCGTCATCTGACGACAGCACAAAATGTCAAAATGAGGATGCTTTCTCAGAACAGGAGTCAACGTGAACTCCACTAACGAATGACAGGACCTGGTTCATGTTTTGTTTAAAAAACTTAGTAGAAGGACTATAAAAGGAATCAGGCCCAACTTGAGTCCAATCAGAAGCCACCAGTGCATCTCTGGCCATAAATCCCAAACTCTGCCATGTGGCCGTAAAAGGCCGAAACAATGAGATGTGGAGCGGAGTGGGAGACATGTGCAATTTCTGCACCTCAGAGGGAGCCGGCCCTATGACAACACAGGCACGGCTTTCACCATCATGCAGGAGGAAAGATGTCTTCAAGGAGGCAGGCGTAACAGCCTCAAGCATGTTCTCGTAGTTGTGATCAGGACCAGGCGTGTCTTTATGCCACATGGTTACGTGCAGGTTGGTTGGGTCCATCGCCTGTTCAGGGCAGCGCAACAGGGTGCCTGCCTGGGCTAAAAGAGGGGTTCCAAACTGCACAACTTCTGCATCAGTCAAATCCAACGAATAGAAATAATAGCAATGAAACTGACCAAAAATCTGTAATTGATGTCGCCTTTTGACAACGATTTTGTCATTAATGGGCACAAGGGAAAGACTAAGTGCAGTGAGAGCATCTCTTCCTAGCAAATTAACAGGGCAATTGGGCATCAGCAAAATGGGAATGCAACAACTTCCCCCTTCTGGGTCCCGTATCCAGACTGGACGAGACTGGGGTACTGGGGTTGTCACACCATTTGCCGCTCTCACCCAGAAAGTCTTTCCTCCTTCTCGCACATCAGCAGGTATGTCGCGACATGTGGTCACACACGCGCCTGAGTCACACAAATCCCTTATTGGGATTTGGGCAGTATTTTGCTATATGGCCCTCTTTGCCACATGACCAACAAAGGGGAGGTCGGGAGTCATATCGCTTTGACTGACCCTGGGCGGGCTGGCCGTTTGGGTCATAATCGAGCGCACCACGATTATACCCTCCTCTGCCTCTGCCACGGAAATTCTCACGACCGCGCCCTCTCTGGCGTGGTTCGAAGGTTCTGTTTTGATAAAACACCTCAGATGAATCATCATTTGCAAAAAAGATGGCAGCCACTTTTCCTTTTTCTTTTCCCTTTTTTAAATTGACAACCTTTTCAGCGTGTATAGCATGATCAATAAATTGTGGCAATGTAGAGGTTGGGAAAGTAATCATGTGTTTAGCGACCCAGCTTTGGATTGCCGGTCGTGAATTTGCATGTAGAGCATTTTTGAGTTGTTGGTTATAGACATCAGTACCAGGCTCCAAACCACTATTGGCTTTGAACACCTTCTCCAATCTGTGTCTATAATCTTCAAACAACTCATCTTCTTTTTGTTTGGTTCGGCCAATATCTGTATAATTTGCTCTACGTTGAAATTTTATTTTGATCCTACCTAATAGTTGGTCAATTTGAGTTTTCAATGCCACCCCATTATATTCTAATGGACGGCCTTGGTCATCAAAAGGATTCCACCCGCCCTTGACACTGGCCCAATCTTTGGTCAAGGTTGCCATAAAAACTTGCTGCACCTCATCACCTCTCAAATTATAGGAAGCAATGAGTTGTATTATGTCGGTGCAGTATTGTTCAACGTCTTCAGAAGGCAATGCCATTCCTTCTGTAGCTGATTTTACATCGGCTTGCGTCCATGTTCTGTATACTAAAATCGTGGGGCCCCCGTCATCATGAGGATTTGCTACTTGAATCATTGGGTAAGCGTCAGCTACTTCCGCTCCCATGTAGCCTGGGCCGCAGCTTGCCGCGGGGGCTGAGGGAGAGGGAGCTTCTGACTTCACGCGGCTCCGCGTCACCATGGCATGAGCAGAATCACTATTTTTTGGAGGATCATCTGCGCTTGACAATTTGGGGTACAAAGTCGGAAAGGATGGTGTCCCACAACGCCTTTCTTTGTAATTTGATCATCCTTTTCATCTTCATTTATCACACCCTCAGCTACGGCCCTCAAGCGAGGCCGCGCTGATGTTGTTTCATCATCTTCCTGCCTATGCAACAACAAGCTCTCTTTGGATTTTTCTTCACTCCCCTTATTCTTCAATTTTTCTTTCAATTGTCCACATTTTCTTTTCTCAGCTTCCAATTCCCATTGTACTATTAAATGATACCCGTCTTTATTCTTTTTATTCGCGCCACACTTGGCTTTAATTGATTGCTTTAGGTCGTTTAATGATTTTGAGCTCAGCTGGCCATCAAAGTTGTAATCGGTTATCCATTTGTCAAGATATTTTACATTTTCTGGGTCGACCCATTCCATTAATTTCCAATCCTTGCATTTTAGTTCATGTCGGGGTAGGGACTTTCGCTTACTATTTAAGTTTCCCATGGTTTATTTTTCTAAATTTTGGAGTTGGTAGTTTGAATGGCACCTACAGTGTCCTAAAACCAACTTTATTCACAGGACAGTGGTTAAAAATTCAATGTGTGGTAAGTCTCCTTTCATCTCCCCCGAAAGAGTTGATGCCTCTGCTGTCATGATGTCAGGGTTTTGTAGATCGTTTTGTTTTGTCATGTCCCTTGTGTGTTCACTTCCTGTTTTATTTTGTACAGAGTATGGCTCCTTCCCCTGCACAACCGTCCGCTTGACCTCCCCGGGATGACAACTACATACACCTGTGTCATCAGCCCTGATTGTCTGCACCTGTGTTCACCCTTCCCCCGTAGGTCTATTTAGTCCGCGTCGTCCCATCGCCTTGTGCCAGTGCGTCTTGTTTGCCATGACCACCAGCGAATCCATAGCCACAGCTATCTCCCGAACCTTGCCTGTGTGTTCTTGCCTTGTTTTTTCCCTCCGTGTGAGGCGCCTTTTGTTTGCTGTTCCCGGCCCGTTTTTTCCCTCAAGTAGAGGCGCTTTTGGTTATCCCCTTTTTCCTCGTGTTGAGGCACTTTTTGTTGGCACTTTTTCCCTCCTTGCGAGGCGCCTTTGGTTCGGAGCGGCCATCCACAGAGACAATAAAGCCAGTGAGTTTTCCAACTCTGCGTTCGAGTCCTCTCCCTGCTCTGTCCGTGACAGTACGCACTGGCCAGACATGGACTCGGCAGAGTCAGAACGGCTGGCCTCCGCGGTGCGCTCCCAGGCATCGACGCTAGCCCAACACCAGCAGCAGGTCGAGGCCCTGGGAGTAGATGTCCAGGAGATCCGGAGGAACCAAGACGACTTTAGAGCGGCGGTGGCGGCTCAGGTGGGATCACTGAGCCAGCAGATGCAGGACATTGTCAGATTACTGACCGCTGGACCAACAGCGAACCCCAGCCCCCCAGTGTCCCCCCCGATCGATCGGCCGGCGCCCGCGCTCATGGCAATGGGTGTCAGGATGGCCCCTCCAGAACGGTACGCTGGAGAACCTGGGGGCAGCAAAGCCTTCGTAACGGAGTGCCAGATGCATTTTGAGCGGTCCCCAGGCGATTTCCCCACCGAGCGCTCCCGGGTAGCCTACATGGTCTCCTACTTGACTGGAAGAGCCCGGGCATGGGCAACGGCAGAATGGGCCCGGGATTCCCCCACGTGCCACACTCTTTCCACGTTCGTCGAGGCTCTGCGCACGGTGTTCGATCCAGTTTCCTCGGACCGGGAAAAGGCGCGCGAGCTCTTCCAGCTGTCCCAGGGTCGGGAGTCCGTCAGCGACTATGCGATCCGCTTCCGCACTCTGGCCGCGGAATGCGGGTGGAACCAGACGGCCCTGTACGACCTCTTCCTCAAAGGCCTTTCGGGAACCATCCAGGACCTACTCGTTCCTCTCAACCTCCCCTCGGACCTCGACGCGCTCATCGCCCTGGCAGTCCGCACCGACAATCGCCTGCAGGACCGGAAGAAACAGCGCGCAAGCCGGAGCGCGACCGTCTTCCCCCCCGTGGCCAGGTGGGCATCACCGCACCGCGAGACACACCGCCAAGGGTCGAGCACGGCACTACTACCGCCCGGGGCTGAACCCATGCAACTCGGCCGAGCCAACGTGAGCGCCGAAGAGAAGCAACGCCGATACCGGGAAGGTCGTTGCTACTACTGCGGCGCTCGGGGACATCTTGTCGTCTCCTGCCCCGAAAGAAAGACTATGAAGGTAAGCGCCTTCTCCGGTAGCCAGCAGAAGGGTCGAAGCCTACCCATCGGTACCCTTACCTGTTCCGGGAAAAGCCTCCAACTCGGAGTGTTAATTGACTCCGGGGCGGACGAGAGCTTGATCGACTGGGCTTTCGCCCGGCAGTTAGGAGTAAGAACCGAACCCCTAGCCAAGACTGTGAAGGCCAAGGCACTCAATGGGCATGCGCTCTTTGACATATCTCAAATCACGGAACCCCTTTCTCTGTCATTCGGTAACCATCATGAAAAGATCAGGCTACACGTGGTTACCTCTCCCATGAGCCCGATCATCCTCGGATACCCGTGGCTATCGCGGCATAACCCCATCGTGGACTGGGGGTCCGGTGAGATAAGGGAATGGGGATCCCGTTGCCACGGGTCGTGCCTTACCCCTCATTCCCCGATCAACCTTACCCCCAACCCTAGTTCAGACTCCAAAACCCCGGACCTGTTAGGGGTCCCCGCATGTTACCACCATCTCGCGGAGGTCTTTAGTAAAGCTAAAGCCAGCTCGCTACAACCCCACCGTCCATACGATTGCGCTATAGAACTCCTGCCTGGGGCTACAATACCCAAGGGGAGGCTTTATTCCCTTTCCGAACCCGAAAAACGAGCCCTGAATGACTATTTAGACACCTCGCTCAAGGCCGGATTAATCCGACCCTCGTCCTCCCCTGCAGGGGCGGGGTTTTTCTTCGTGGGCAAAAAGGACGGTACCCTACGCCCCTGCATAGATTATAGCCCCCTCAACCAAATCACTATAAAGAATCGATACCCCCTTCCACTCATGGCGACGGTCTTCGACCAGTTGCAGCAAGCCCGAGTTTTTACCAAGCTCGACTTGCGTAATGCTTACCACCTCATGCGCATCAGGGAGGGAGATGAGTGGAAGACGGGGTTCAACACCCCCCGAGGACACTTCGAGTACCTAGTGATGCCATTTGGGCTCACCAATGCCCCTGCTGTGTTCCAAGCGATGATTAATGATGTTCTGGGAGACTTTATAGATCATTTTGTTTATGTCTACCTGGATGACATTCTAATTTATTCGCCGGATATGGAGACCCATGAACACCATGTTAAGTCTGTCCTACAACGCCTCCTGGACCATCGCCTGTACGTGAAGGCGGAGAAGAGCGAGTTCCATGTCGACACCATATCCTTCCTTGGCTTCATCATCGCACCCGGTAAAGTCCAAATGGACCCAGCCAAAGTAAGTGCCGTGACCCAATGGCCCAGACCCGATAGCCGTAAGAAAGTGCAGCAGTTTCTGGGTTTCGCGAACTTCTACAGACGGTTCATCCGAGGCTTCAGCGCCACAGCGACCCCGCTGCACGCTCTGACTTCTCCGACGACCCCCTTCTGTTGGACCACGGAGGCAGAGGCCGCCTTCCAGGAGCTTAAGAGGCGATTCAGCACCGCCCCGATCCTCACACTACCCGACCCCACTCGCCAGTTCGTGGTGGAGGTAGACGCCTCCAGTCGAGGAATCGGCGCCGTCCTCTCCCAAAGGTCACCCGAGGACAACAAGCTTCACCCGTGCGCCTACCTGTCCCGACGGATGACCCCCGCCGAACAGAATTATGATGTAGGTGATCGGGAGCTGTTGGCGGTGAAGCAGGCGCTGGAGGAGTGGAGACATTGGCTGGAGGGAGCCCAACAACCCTTCCTAGTGTGGACGGATCATAAGAATCTGCAGTACATCAAAAATGCCAAACGGCTGAACTCACGCCAGGCACGGTGGTCGCTTTTTTTTAACCGTTTTAATTTCACCTTGTCGTACAGACCAGGGTCCAAGAATGCCAAACCCGATGCCCTATCACGTGTCTACAGCCCGGACCCGGAGACCAAGGAGCCCGAACCCATTCTTCACCCTCGCTGTGTGGTGGGGGCCGTGACCTGGCCCATTGAAGAGCAAGTAAAGCAGGCCAATGGCGACGCACCACCCCCTGACGGCTGCCCAACGAATCGCCTTTTTGTGCCACCCCCGTTGCGGCCCCAAGTCATCCACTGGGGGCACACCTCCCGGCTCGCCTGCCATCCCGGCGTGCAACGAACCCTGTACGTGGTACAGCAGCGCTTCTGGTGGTCCTCCATGGCGGCCGACGTCCGGGAGTACGTCGCAGCCTGCTCGGTTTGTGCGCGCAACAAGAACACCCCCGGCGCCCGGGTAGGTCTGCTACAACCTCTCCCCATTCCCTCTCGCCCCTGGGCCGACATCTCAGTGGACTTTGTCACGGGACTTCCCGAATCCAAGGGAAAAACGACTATACTCACAGTGGTGGACCGATTTTCCAAGATGGCCCACTTCATTGCCTTGCCCAAGCTGCCCTCGGCCAAACGGACGGCCGAAGTCCTCATGGACCAGGTTTTTCGAATACACGGGTTCCCAAGGGACGTGGTCTCAGATAGGGGCCCCCAGTTCGTGTCCAGGTTCTGGAAAGAATTTTGCAAGCTCATAGGGGCCACTGTAAGTCTCACTTCAGGCTACCACCCAGAGGCAAACGGCCAGGCCGAACGAATAAATCAGCAACTGGAAACCGGCCTCCGCTGCCTGGTAACCCAGAACCCCTCCACGTGGAGTAAAAACTTGATATGGGTAGAGTACGCCCACAACTCCCTCCCGACCACGGCGACTGGTATGTCCCCTTTCATGTGTGTTTTCGGCTATCAGCCCCCGGTCTTCCCCGCCAACGAGCCGGAGGTGTCGGTGACCTCAGCGCGCGCCGTGGTGAGGAGATGTCGTCGCATCTGGGCAGCCGCACGAGCCACGCTGGTCCGCCAGGGGGACCGAGTTAAGAAGATGGCCGACCGGAGACGACGGCCGGCGCCCGCCTACCAGCGGGGTCAACGGGTCTGGCTGTCCGCCCGGGACCTTCCCCTCCAGGTGGGCTCCAGGAAGTTGGCCCCCCGTTTTGTGGGGCCGTTCCCGATTGCTAAGGTCGTGAACCCAGCGGCTGTACGTCTTCGCCTGCCCCGGTCCCTCGCCGTGCATCCCACCTTCCACGTGGGGAAGGTCAAGCCGGTCAAGGAAAGTGGGATGGTGCCGGCTCCCGAGCCGCCTCCGCCTCCACGTACTGTAGGGGGTGGGCCGGCGTACGCGGTCAAAGAGCTGCTGGACGTACGCAGGAGGGGTAGGGGCTGGCAGTACCTGGTAGACTGGGAGGGTTATGGGCCAGAAGAGAGGCAATGGGTTCCTCGCAGCTACATCTTGGATCCCGGCCTGCTGGAGGCCTTCTACGCTGCTCACCCCGATGCTCCTGGTCCGTCTGGGATCCGGCCCTAGTGGGGGGGGTTATGTCATGATGTCAGGGTTTTGTAGATCGTTTTGTTTTGTCATGTCCCTTGTGTGTTCACTTCCTGTTTTATTTTGTACAGAGTATGGCTCCTTCCCCTGCACAACCGTCCGCTTGACCTCCCCGGGATGACAACTACATACACCTGTGTCATCAGCCCTGATTGTCTGCACCTGTGTTCACCCTTCCCCCGTAGGTCTATTTAGTCCGCGTCGTCCCATCGCCTTGTGCCAGTGCGTCTTGTTTGCCATGACCACCAGCGAATCCATAGCCACAGCTATCTCCCGAACCTTGCCTGTGTGTTCTTGCCTTGTTTTTTCCCTCCGTGTGAGGCGCCTTTTGTTTGCTGTTCCCGGCCCGTTTTTTCCCTCAAGTACAGGCGCTTTTGGTTATCCCCTTTTTCCTCGTGTTGAGGCACTTTTTGTTGGCACTTTTTCCCTCCTTGCGAGGCGCCTTTGGTTCGGAGCGGCCATCCACAGAGACAATAAAGCCAGTGAGTTTTCCAACTCTGCGTTCGAGTCCTCTCCCTGCTCTGTCCGTGACATCTGCACCTACACAAAGCCACCGTTTACAATCCTGTGTGTTTATATAGAGGAGCGCTCAAATGAGATCACTCTCAGTCAAACCGTACACAAGCATACCACGCGCGTTTTTTTTTTTAAGAACAGAGGAGTCTGCCCCTCCTGCTGCGGAATTTAACTAACATAAAACGTTAGGGGGCTCCACATCCGCCCCTGCAGAATTTAACTGTTTCTAGTTGTACTTGATAGGTCTAGAATTCTCAAGTTTTTTTTTTTTGTTTTGTTTTAATAACAGAGGAGTCCGCCCCTCCTGCTGCAGAATTTAACTAGCTTGAAAGCTAGGGGGCTCCACATCCGCCCCTGCGGAATTTAACTGTTTCTATTTAGTAGAATTAATATTCCTACTCACGGTCTGCTGATTCTCTTCCTCGGAAGATCTCGTCAACCCTCCCGGTGTCCAGCCGGACTGATCGAGACAGTCCCGTCAAAGGGTTTTTGTTTACCTCGGCCGAGGATTTTCGCCTGTGTCGAAGAGCCCGCTGGAACCGTTCAGGGCGTGTTGAGATCCCGCACGAGCCCCCAAATTCTGTCAGGTTTATTTCAATAACTGAATAACTATTAAGTGTCAGGAGTGAGGTGAGCCAGGGCGACCAAATGCAGTTTGGACTAGGATTTATTGAAGGGAAAGGGAGTGGGAAGGGAGTCAGGTGGGGAAACGAAGACACAAACGGGATAGAGACTCACGGCCAGCAAACAGACAGAAGTCTTCTTGGACACTTGGACACGGATAAAATTCTGACCGTGAGCCTCCAGACAGACCGTGGAAAACCAAACGACAGGAACACTGGGCGCGGACAGGGACGGATCACAACAGTAGACACCGACAGGGAGAAATACACGGGCAGGGCTTAAATACACAGGGTAACAAGAGGAACCAGGTGACAGACATTACGGTAACGAAAGGGGTGTGGCCGAGGGAAGTGCAGGCAGCCCGTGCTCTGGCACGGTTGTGACAGTACCCCACCCACAAGGGACGGCTCCCGACGTCCCAAAATCCAATCCCTCACGACGGCACACGGGGGGGCGGGTGGGCAGAGAGCCGCACTCGGGCGGCGACTAGGGGCAGAGAGCCGCACTCGGGGGGCGGCGACTAGGGGCAGAGAGCCGCACTCGGGGGCGACTTGGGGGACAGAACTGCACTCAGCGGAGGTCAGGGGCCCAGGGCCACACTCGCGGCACACACTGGGGCCTGACGCGCAATCGGCAGGAACTTGGGGAACAGAACTGCACTCAGCGGAGGTCAGGGGCCCAGGGCCACACTCGCGGCACACACTGGGGGCCTGACGCGCAATCGGCAGGAACTTGGGGAACAGAACTGCACTCAGCGGGAGGTCAGGGGCCCAGGGCCACACTCGCGGCACACACTGGGGGCCTGACGCGCAATCGGCAGCGACTTTGGGGAACATGAACCGCACTCGAGCGGCGACTTGGGGGACATGAACCGCACTCGGGCGGCGACTTGGGGAACCGATGGCGTCGCAGATGGGGCTCGGCTTGGCTCGGCTTGGCTCGGCTTGGCTCGGCTTGGCTCGGCTTGGCTCGGCTTGGCTCGGCTCGGCTTGGCTCGGCTTGGCTCGGCTTGGCTCGGCTTGGCTCGGCTGTGGCTCGGCTGTGGCTCGGCTGTGGCTCGGCTGTGGCTCGGCTGTGGCTTCGCTCGGCTGTGGCTTCGCTCGGCTGTGGCTTGGGCTGTGGCTTGGGCTGTGGCTTGGGCTGTGGCTTGGGCTGTGGCTTGGGCTGTGGCTTGGGCTGTGGCTTGGGCTGTGGCTTGGGCTGTGGCTTGGGCTGTGGCTTGGGCTGTGGCTTGGGCTGTGGCTTGGGCTGTGGCTTGGGCTGTGGCTTGGGCTGTGGCTTGGGCTGTGGCTTGGGCTGTGGCTTGGCTGTGGCTTGGCTGTGGCCCGGCTGTGGCTTGGCATGGCTTCGGCTTGACTTTGACTTTGGCTTTGGCAACGGAAGCTGGTGGTAGAGGGGGGTCCAAGCGCTGGTCGCTGTGTTGGTCGGTGTCTTCTGTCAGGAATGAGGTGAGCCAGGGCGACCAAATGCAGCTTGGACTAGGATTTATTGAAGGGAAAGGGAGTTGGAAGGGAGTCAGGTGGGGAAACGAAGACACAAACGGGATAGAGCAGGGGTGGGCAAACTTTTTGACTCGCGGGCCGGACTGGGTTCTAAATTTGGACCGGAGGGCCGAACCAGGAGCAGATGGACGTAGGCTTTGTGTGAAGTCATATAAGCGACCTGTAAAGGTCATTGCATAAAAGATTTTGGCCTTTAGTAGGTAGTAAAGCATGGATATTCCAAACAAGTTTTTTGAAAACAAATGCATTTATTAACAGCATTAAATTTTTTTTAATAATAATTCACTAAAAAACTGCTGATTCTCATAAAATACGACACTGTTATTATGAATAACAGTCTCCATCACTTCAGTGCCTGCAGGTCAGATTAATGAAAGATGTTTATCTTATGAGATCACATCAAACGGCAAACATTCTGACCAAATATATCATCTTGAAGAATCGGTGAAAGCATACATCCAAATAAAGTCATCAAAACAGCAACACGGTGAGGGGTATCTGAAAATCAGAGCAGAGTTTTAACTCACAAACACTTGGTAACAGAGGTGAGGAAACGGGAAACACTTCCTTAAAGTAAGCCTTAAGAACTTTACAGGTTAAGATTAGTCGCAAATAGGTGGTGCATCAATGTCCTTGAGCATCCTGCATTGTTTGAAAATGAGAATGGTCGCTAGTTTCAATCCCTGCTATGTGTACAAATCATATTCAAAATGCATTTTTTTACAATAAACTTGAGAGCCTCCCGTTCATTTTCAGTGGGAACAGTGTTGTTGGTCTCCCTTTTTTGCTAGTGCGTCATAGTCTGGAGTAAAATTTGTTGTGGCAATTCTTAGGAGAGATCCGAGGTGTTGGTCCGTTTACCTCGATCTGTGATGGGTTGATGTTGATGTGGCTGAACGTCACGTCGCGTACGTCGAGCCAAATTGGCCACTCTCTTTTAAACGCTCGGCACTGCTTTTCCTTGGGCGACTCATTTTAATGGAAGGATTCCAGGGGAAGGTTTGTGGGCGGCTTTAGCGCAAAACTGCATCTGAAAGCTCAGCGCGCGAATTACAAGAATGCAGATGTCACAGCCCACGATCTAAATTCGGGACTGATACGAATAGAGCGAGAGTGCGCCATGTCCGTACTACTGAGTACGTACACGCACTTGTGAGTGTGCGCCAAGCTTTCTGACACGGCTTCCGGTAGTGAATGCGCAGGCGAGCGCTTCGCCATCTACTGGGGAAACGCAGTCATTGCAGGCAAAATGACCAAAAAAAAAAAAAGTTTAATAATACAATTTGTTCAGGGTCGGCGGGCCGGATTAAACGGTCCCGTGGGCCGGATGTGGCCCGCGGGCCGTAGTTTGCCCACCCCTGGGATAGAGACTCACGGCCAGAAAACAGACAGAAGTCTTCTTGGAAACTTGGATACATGGACACTTGGACAAGGATAAAATTCTGACCGTGAGCCTCCAGACAGACCGAGGAAAACCAAACGACAGGAACACTGGGCGCGGACAGGGACGGATCACAGCAGTAGACACCGACAGGGAGAAATACACGGGCAGGGCTTAAATACACAGGGTAACAAGAGGAACCAGGTGACAGACATTACGGTAACGAAAGGGGTGTGGCCGAGGGAAGTGCAGGCAGCCCGTGCTCTGGCACGGTTGTGACATTAAGAGAAGAGCAACAGCAAACAAACCACAAGTGAGACAGAATGTTACCGTTTTTTTCCGTGTATAGTGCGCAAAATTTAACTAATTTATTGTCCTAAAATCTGGGGTGCGCATTATACATGGGTACAAAAAAAAAAAAAAAAATTCTTTTTTTTTTAATTTTCTTTTTTTTTTTTTTAAGTCCCAATGATCGTCACACACGCAGGGAGGCAATGGGTCCCATTTTTATAGTCTTTGGTATGGTCTTAACTAGGCTGGATGTAATTTTTTTTGTTGGCGTTGATTTCTCCGACTGCCCGTAAACGCACCACCGCGCTTCGTGCGCGCACGGGACAGCAAACGACCAGGTGATCGAGCAAGCGTCTGATACGAGAGCATTGCGGTCGCATGGAGCGTGTTTGAAGTGAACAGCAGAGAAGAAAGGCAAAGTGTTGTGAAATAAAATGCACAGAACGGATGCGCAAGACACGTCAGCTATATAAAGAGCGAGAGTTGTTTTCTTCCTATTAGTTTCAATTCACAGTTTAATTAGCAGTTTCAATCAGCAAATAACAAAATGCGTATTACAGGTAATATTTTATTTCACAACACTTTGCCTTGTTCCTTTGGTCTCTGCTGTTCATCCTAAAACACAAAGGCGCTCTTTAAGCAATGCGACAGTGAGCGCCCGGCGCGCTGCGGTTGCGCGACCGCACCAAATTAAGCTCCCTGCGCAGTGCGCACTGAGGTCCACTTAAATTTTAGAAAGTACATCAGGACTTTAAAAATATCTTCTAAATTTCAGCGACGGCTCTGTCACAATAATCGACCAGCCCGGTGCAGTTGGGCGGTCGGCGGCGCGCTACGGTTGAGCGTTCTCTCGCGCTCTCTCTCTCTCGCACACACGCAAACCGGATATCATACGGAGGCCGCCATTACAGATGCGCAGAACGGATGAGCAAGACACGTCAGCTATATAAAGAGCGAGAGTTCAGTTCTCTACCTAAATCCGTATTACAGGTAATATTTTATTTCACAACACTTTGCCTTGTTCCTTTCTTCTCTGCTGTTCACTTCAAACACGCTCCATGCGCACGGAGCGCGGTGGTGCGTTTATGGGCAGTCGGAGAAATCAACGCCAACAAAAAAATTACATCCAGCCTAGTTAAGACCATACCAAAGACTATAAAAATGGGACCCATTGCCTCCCTGCGTGTGTGACGATCATTGGGACTTAAAAAAAAAAAAATAATAATAATTAAATTTTTTTTTTTTAAATTCATAAAAATTGGGTGCGTATTATACATGGGTGCAAGCTTTTTTCCAGCATCAGCATGCCATTTTTAGGGGTGCGTACTATACATGGGGGCGCACTATACATGGAAAAAAACGGTAAGTCTTTTCTCGCGAGGAGAACGATAGAGAGAGGAAACTCGGTTACAATCTCCATCAATTCTGAGTTCTCCCTCCACGTGCTCCTCTATTTAATGTTTTGGTTGCCCTGGTCACAGAGGCGTTGCTACACTAAAGGGAGGGGAGATTGTGTCTGTAGCAACGCTGATTAGCTAAGGAATGTAGTGTGGTGTGAATTAGCACTTCATTGTCGGCCCATGACCCGCGCAGGGTTTGTCCATCTGTTCTTCTCCAGTTGTTTGGCCGAGTCGTTCGCGAGTGAGATCAGATAACTTTAATTGCCGCTTTCCTGTGGAACAATGCAACTAGACCTTTGCTAGACTTTATCTACTTAGTAAATTAACACTCAACAACAATAAGTAACTTGTCTTAAACACTAAAACAGATGTTAAGTAAATGTAAGGTAACTGGTATGCAGTTCCTTAAACAAACATTGAGTAAATATAGGATAACTTGCACGCAACTACTTCAAACTGTGTTTAACACTTAACAAAGAAAAACAGTTCTGATCAACAACAATCTATGAACCAAACCTACAGTTAACTAAAAGGAATGAAGTTTCTTTCAACCAAATAAGAACATTTTGCCTATGCAAATAAGCTCTGCTCATTGGTAGTGAAGGCCTCTTACAGGAACATAAACACACAGATAACATAAGGACAGGAAGGATACATATGGCTGACAGGGATCAAAAGATCCCTGTCACTAAAGAGAAAGAGCCTAGATAAAAGGAAAGCCATAAACTCGTAAATGACAAGGCTTTACTTAAATTATTCCAACAGTGACCCAGCTGTAATCTCGCTTCTGTGGTACATCATAAAAACAGCAAGGCCAAACAGCAAGCATCTCTTGCAGTTCTATTGGGGTAAAGCATTGATTAGAGAACGCATGATAATATATATATACATTTTTCTAACAAATGCACACCCCAGATTTTAGGACAATAAATTAGTTAAGTTTTGTGCATTATGCATGGAAAATCACGGTACTAATATTATGTATAGCTATCGAGCCTACTCAAGGGTTAAATTTTCCGTCCCATCAACTTGGTTTCATAGCAGCTAGTGTGGAGTAATGAGAAAACAGTGAGAAACTCCCAACCACACAAAAAGGAAAACATGTTGCTTTAACTGCATATAGGAAACACTTTGGGACTCCTTTCATGCAGCTAAGTCTCAATAAAACACTCTTCAATACTCGGCTCTTGGCTTTGGCATCCGTTTGTTTGCCGCCACTGTGTTGGTTCATTTGTGCGACGGCAGCAGCAATTTGTTTAATTAGAGCTTGGAATTTAGAAGCAACGTGTGATTTGATTAATGAATGCTTAGGGCAGGAATGTGCAAGCGCACTCTATATGCTAAATATACAAACGAGGCAAATTAAAGGGGGAAAGGGTTAGGCCACTATATGATCACTATACAGACAGGTAAAAAATTACAAAACATCCTTAGGATTGAGCTGAAAGGTGAAAATTGATTCAAATGTGCCACTTTCATATGGATCTCATCAGCCCAGTGAATAGTTTAATGGACTCTGTTTATAGCATATGTAAACAAAGTGAGCCTACCCTCTGGAGTAGGAAACAGTTTCAAGACTGTAAATTGATTAATGGCTGAGGCGTATTCAGGGGCCTATGTTTCATATTTTAGGTTAATATAAACGTGGAAGAAAAGCAAGTGAGATAAGGAGCACAACAGAGACATCGCTGGCATCGCTGTAGAATGTGTCAAACTTTGCTTTTGCTACTTGACCTTTTAATCCGATTGTGGATGGTGTGATGGATTGTAATATTTCAGTGTATGTTTTGTACATCCTTTTGACAAATATGACTTCAAACATCAAGTCCATAAAAAACTAAATGAGTCAATAGATGTGTAAATATGCATGCATGGCTCATTTTATTCTGTCAGAGAATTTTAGCCAGGCAGTATGATATGAATTAACTTGAGTTACATTCTTTCTCAAATGATGACCATGTGAGATGAGCTCTATACCCACGTGGCCCATGGATGAAGTTTTTGAAGTTGGACAAGGTTACAAGAGGTGATTGGGGCAAATCGCTTGGAGTCTACCTCACCAATCTGGTATTGATCTGGCAGCCTTTGAGGTAAAAAAAAATACTATCTCGGTTGACACAGTAATGTGAGGTCATCGCATCTGGATTAGACCATGGGTCATGGCCACGGATTCTGTCTGAAGCGTATAAGCCTCTTATTGTATGAGTGAGTGGCCAAGAAAAATATTGCAGACAACTGACAGAGGCAATCACAGCCCGAGGTTTGATTCATTATTGTGCGCATAAGCTGAAGGGGGGCAGTCCAAAGAATAGGATCAGTCATCATCATGACACAAATGTCATTGTGGTGAACTCCTCCATGCCATACGCTGTTACTGCACTTTGCCCTCTGCTGGATTTAAAGAAAAGTTTGTGCTTGAACTTATATAATATAAAAGGAAAAAATCTCTTTATTAACATGAAGTATTTTTTTCAATGAATTGTTTATTACAAAAAGACTGTACATGGATTTCAATGAACACATCCTATGTACAAATTGAGAGAAGACAAATATTCGGTTTTCTTCTCGTAAACACTTAAGTTACCAACCTTTTTCCCCATCATACGAAAGACACACATAGAAAAAAGAAATCGGCATCCAGACTATGTGATGCCCTGAAATGACGCTATGTGATAAACATTACAAATTTCTGCACATTAGTGGTTGACCCATGATTTCTCTATGAAAAAGTATAAATAAATCATTTACATACAAAGTGTGAGCAAACGTTTGTTCGCTACTCCAAAGCAACAGTGGATGTAAAAACAAGTGGAATGCAAAGTTAGAAATACATAGAAAAGTCATTTTAGTTCCCCCACCCGAGTCACCGCATGATGGAAAAGTACAATCATAAATGAGATGTATTCACAGGAAATGTTTACAAACGTTCATGCACGTAAATGAATGAATACTCAATCGGCAGCATGTTGTTGTTTTACGTCATCAATTTTAGTGATAACGTAATTTTGTTTTTAGAAGAATATTAAACTGACCATTTGAATTGTTTTTTTCCCCAAATATGTCATTTATTGCAGTCATTTTTGTGCATTCATATTGACTAATGCTATATAACCAATTCATGAGATAAAATTTCAAAAGTGTACTCATTGATGTTGACTGTCGTAAATGATTGTATCATGGCATCAGACAGCAAGCTACCTCAGGCATTTTTCAGCTCTTGGTTCTGAAATTCTATACATCCAACTGGTGGGAAGAGTTTGGAAAAGAAAAGTGTTCCAATATTTCTGTCCATACAGTTTGTTGGTTGTCAATCACGCCACTCCTACAGTAACTACATTCACTGCATTGCAGAGACGATGATACGATCAAAATGGCTGATTGTTCTCCCACTAAAGAAAAACAGACAAACAAGGCAACCTTGTTACATTTCTCTTCTGATTCGAGGTTGTTTGGGTTGATGATCACTGTTGTTAAGCACCGATGTAATAAAGCACCACACACACACCAGCAGAAAACAAGTGTGTGAGATTGTGGACTAGTCCGATGCAGTCAAAGAAAACGACAGCAGAAAATACATGATCTCACGCACACATACACTTGAAGACGAAACAAATTTGCTACAGTGTCTGGACAGCACATAAGCAATATGCAGCGGCGATGACTGACGGTTTTCACTGTACACGTTGGACCGATGAAAAAATAATTCATGCTCAAGTGAAACAAATTAAAATATGTAATCTACTCTTGGCACCACCTCCATTGAAACAAATGGAAATTCACTAGGGGGAAAAAAAACAGACAAATGCACTGTACTGTTAGCATCTCACGTCACACTTTATGTACAAGTTAGAGAGCAGAATATTTTGGGATTCTACATACACCCAGTTGAATATTTTTAAAGGGATCCCACAAATATCATCTAAAACATTAGAAAACGTGTATTGTACATTTTAGAAGATTTGTTAACTTATTGTTATTTATCCATTAGTGGCACGGTTACAGAGGTGGCTAGTATGTCTGCCTCACAATAAAAAGTTCTGGGCTTCAATGTGGCTCAGACTTTTGTGTATTGGGTTCTTCCTGTGCTTTTGTGAGTTTTTATCCAGGTTAGTCTTATTTCCTCCTGCTTGAAAAATATGTGTGCTAGGTGCATCTGTCCTTTGATTGAGTGGCCAGTATGTAGCCTTCCACTCATGAAAAAGGATAAGCTCAGGTTTACACACGCGAAAAAATAAAAGTGACAGAAATAAAAGGAGGTTTTGTTTACCACAGCAGATCTACTAAACCATTTTCAGTGTTTTAGGTAATATCATAATAAATCCCTAAAAAGTAATGTTGCTTTCTTCCCTCTGTAATATCGCTTGAGTCCGACAAAACAAGTTAGACATTCAGTCGTGTGCTAATGATTGTTTTTTTTTTTCTTGATAGGGTAGAGTGGGATTTTCAGGTAGCGGGAACCACGTGGCCAGTCTGTGGGTATACAGCGCAAGAGGGCACAGCAACACAACGGTAAGTTTCACTCTCAGTGATGCAACACTTTGTGGAAGAACTGGACTGCAAATATGATACTGGCTGTGTTGCACTAACATATGAACTCAAACATTTAAAAATATTCTGCCTTCTCATGTCTGACGAGGCAAATAGTTGAAGTTTGGAATGAAAAATTGCTGCTGAAATGCTTTTATCTCCTCCCTTCATGTTGTAAACTACAGAAATAGCTCTTCTAAAAGCTTCAGCAGCCATTGTGCTTTTCTCAAGCCGAAATGGTACGTTTCCAAACATTTTGCCATGGCACTTCATTCAAAATGGGAGATGAGAGCTGCAAGAGCCACATTCATCTGTACACCTTCACTGTTTTACCTTAGAATCCATTTTTGGTGAGTTTTATTTTATTTTTCCCTAGTCAGCATAGTGCATGATGGACTCGACGTAGTTTCCCGGGAAGAGTCCGGTGACTCCGTTACATATGCCTTCAAACCAGCCGTCGTCGTTCTTCTTGATAATATAAATAATGGCTCCTTCCATAAAGGACAGCTCATCCTCTTTGTCCTTGCTGTAGTCGTAGATGGCCACAACTAAGAAATGACAGAAAAGAACATTCAAGTAAAATGAACACTCCTCAAAAAGGAGGTCGTTTCGACTTACCTTTCTCTAAATAGGACTTAGGGGCCCAGTGAGGATCTCCATCGGCATAGGGGTCACTGTAATGGACAACTGCGGCTTCCTCTTCTTCATAGTCGACAGGAGGAGGAGGAGGTGGGGGAGAGGGCTCCTCAAACACACCCATGTCCTCGGGTGGAGGCGGAGGAGGTGGGGCTGGGCTGTCTGTTACTGAAGGGCAACAAAAGCAAACGTTATTATAGTGAATGAAAATTAAAGCTGAATAAAATAAAACACTTTGAAAATACTGCTAACTGACAATGACAGAGGAAATTAAATTAATTTGATCACACTCCAGCAATTTTAAATTCTCATCAATCTGCAGTCACCTTGTATAATGGTGAAGATGAATTAAAAAGAAGATGCAGTCATCTTTCTCCTCAGTAGAGGGCAACAGAATTTGTTTGAAATCTGGAGCATGTATATAGTCCAGAATGATGTTTTTCTATACTATTTAACAGAAAATCTCAACATCAAACTGTATTTTTTTTTTAGAGACAGGCGGAGGGTGGACCGGGAACTAGCGTCAGGTCACATTTTCACCCCTCAATGGAGCAACAGAAAAGAAATCCCAGGGACTCAGCACACAATAAGTGCAAGCGGAGGTATGAGTGCAAATAGTCACCAAGCAAGCGGAGTCAATGTTAAGCAGTATATGCATGCTGAGACAAAAGTCACCAAGCAAGCGGAGTCAATGTTAAGCAGTATATGCATGCTGAGAAACATTCTCAGCAATCCACATGCTGCTTAAAACCGAATGCACCGAGCAACAACGTCTTGAAGCAGCAACATCTCATCTGAGTACTTACTGCTCTCCTGCATTCTGGCCACAAAGCCAGTCAGAGGGATCTGTGGGGTCAGCTGGACCATCGGGGGAGGCGGAGGAGCCACAGAGACTACAGCGGCCCCAGATGAGAAGAGGCGGCAGCAGAGAGAATGTTGATGTGGTTGGTGGACAGAGAAAAGAACAAGTGAGGAGCCAAGTACCAATATGGAAGAGTGAGGACTGAAGAAAGGTGAGGACAAAAGCATAAAGTATGTATGGGAGGAAAAGTGTAGTGCAGAAGCGTTGAAAAAAATATTGAATAATTGCTGTTGAGAAACTGACAGAGGATTTGGACTGTTCTAAGGTAAATTGGCTCTAAAGATTACCGAATTATTAAAATATTTGGCAATTAATTTACTAAATAAAAACAAAGGTGACAACAGTTTAAATAAGAAAAAACAGAAAAGGTTTTACACACGCCAGGCAGCGTGTACTGTCTATGTCCGTTTGCTGTAAAAACATTTCAACACGCTCAAAGAGGATGTCCCAGTTTTGGTAGCCTGCTGGGTCATTATTGCTTCCCACGTAAGATCCCAAACCTCCTTCCTCTCTGTTTTATGTTGTCCTATGAGAGAAGCCATTAGAGCAAAATTGCTCAGAGTTGCTAAGAAAAACTGGGCCGTTCTCCAACGAATCAACTAAACAAAATGAGTTTCTCTTTTTTTTTTTTAATTAGAAGCAGCTGTTACCTTAAATGTTTCCTTATTCCGTTGTAAAAGGACACTTATTAAAATTTCAATCGGAAATAGCAATTATGAACAGCCAACATTAGATCTTTGAGCTCTTCTGCATAACCATGGACTAATAGCTAAAATTGCGCAACACCCAGTTACCTGAATTCTGTGAGAATGCTGGGCCCCCGTTAATATGAGGCTGCTGAGAAGAAACAGAGGGAGCGCGGCGATACGTCCCCGTGGCTGACACCATGGAGGCCGAGGAGGTGGTGGAAGAGTTATGACGTGAGATCTGACGAGAGATGGTGCCAAACTGGGACATGGGGATCGGACCCAGCCCGGGACCTTGTGGCACTGACGCAGAAGATGCCGCCGCTGTGGGAGCAGGAATAACATCTTCACAGTCTGACAAATCCGTTCTGTAATTAACTTCAAATAGCATCCTTTATGAGATTCTGTAGGCTTCAAATAGGAAGAAGATGAAAAGATAGCAAAGACGATTCACCTTGGCTCATGCTGGGAGGAGAAGGCGTCGGGACCGCCAAGGGGACACCCACGCCACTGCTTCCACAGTTCTCTCTGCCACCGCTACCGCCACTGCTGCCACTGCGCATTTAAAAAAAAAAAGACGTGTGAGACAAAGTCCATCCAAGCGTAATGGTTTCACCCTGCCATAACATGTCACCGTGGTAACGGAGTCTGCTTTCTCAGATGCCAAATCAGGTTTGAAAGGATACCTATTCGTCTGCCTCCCATCATAAGAAAGTGTGGCCTTTGTTGACACTTAATGAATTAACATCCTTGTTGTTGAAATGTGTATGAAAATACATTCGTCAGAGAAGGCTAATTTAACTCCAGTTCCCTAAAGTGTGTTTGCACCTGGATAAAGAAACGTGTCATCAGCTGTACCTGTGTGTCCGGGGCCTCTGATTGAGGGAGGCTGTACGTCCGGGGCTCTGTTGGCTGCCCAGTCGGGCTGGACTTGTCATGTAGTCATTGGGCACCACTGGAGGCTTCACTGGCTCCAGCGTTTTGTAAGGGGTGTTGCGCCTAGATCCCACCCCCAAAAAAATGCTGTCTTCCAGGGAGGTCGAACCCATCCTTAAATTCCTTTTTTTTAAGAGGTGTGTCTCAATAACACCTACTGAATTTTTTTTTTTTTTCAAATCAACTCTTACCCCAAGGTACCGCGGCCAGCCATTGGGGGGCTCGGGGGTTTCTGGGTTGGTGGGTTTGTCCTAGACAGTGTCCCTCCTCCTCGTCCTGCAGCATTGTTCCCATTTTGCTGAGGGGAAAAAGAGCTGTTAAGAACACTTGACAGACATTGGCATGTTCCCTATTAGTGACAATCTTTTAATTATTGAGCAAAAAGTTCATTCATTCATGTGAGTTGAACAAATGCACATATCAGGTGCAGTTTTAATGCATTGTGGTAAAGAGAAGAGAAAAGGTAACTATTAATTCTTACCTTGGCTTTAAGCCACTGAGTGGAAGAAGAAAAACAGAGAAGAAAGAAAAAAAAGATATGCTCATTGGTTAATGGTTTAATAGGCAGTCATTTCTTTCAGCAACATTAAGTGACAAGCTGTTAAGATATAATGAGAGGAAAAATGTCCTGGTCTGCCTGGCATTAAAATAGAAATAATCAATGGTGTAATTTTGTTTGATGAACTGAATCTGTGACTGAGATGTTCGCAAACCAGAAGACAGACACCATCTTGGCAAACTCAGAAAGCCGGATGAAGATTAAACATGCCAGCAATCAATGCCGATAACATTCAAAAGGACCCAAACACAAACACACTGCTTTGTCAAAAAAATGAAAAAAGAGGAAGCAGCGAATGGATCATGTGGAGAGAGAATAGGCAGTGAGGCAGGAAAGAGTCAACAAAACATTTCCTCCGGATTCTACAGAGAAAGCGATGGGTCACATTTGGCAAACATGACTGCTTCCTGTGCGCTACTAAAGGCCAATTGTAAGCTTGTCTATCAGCACATTTACTAGCATGCTAAGAAGAAAAACTAGCATTAAAATGCAGTATGAGTTTGTATTAAAAGACTGGCTAGGAAAAAAAATGTCATTGATTTCATTTGGGCAGAAATGAGCACAATCCGGCTTACTTTGACTCCGTGGCCCACATCATCCAACAGTGTGTAATCGATTGGTTTTCGAATGTACCGCACGGGCCGCTCCATGTTGCCCGGGGCGATGATCTTGTGGGTGCGGGAGGTGTTTTTATTGGTGGTCAGGATGCCAATCTCACGACGGGCAACTTTCTCCTTGTGAATATCCACCGTCTGCGAGAGATAAAGCAAGAAATTAACAGCAGATAAGACATTAAATAATTCTCCACAGCTAAATATAGCAGCCTGTTCCACCCTACAATCTGAATTTAGCTGTAAGATGGAGAGCAAATGGAAATAGCATACAAGTATATACACGAGCAAAAGTGTTCGGAGGAAGAGCGGCCATTTTGGAGCACGTCCGAGGAAAAACGTGGAAGGGCAGAGAGCATCAAACCGTGCTCTGTCCTGGAGCTTGTGGAGTAAAACGGCAGTTGAAAATGCTAAGCAAGCGTGAGTGCCAGTGTCGGGATTTCATTTGGACCTTGACAGGCTTAATGGAGCACACAGTGGAGAGAACATTCACTTTTTTACAGGCAGGGGGCATGGCTTTGTGTAGCACGCAAAGAGCATGGGAAAACGAGTAATGAAGAAAGAAGGGTTGGGGATTTTTGGCAGCTCTTGTATGATTTATGCCCTTTCCATGCACTGTTTTGTGCAGCTCTAATTGGGAATTTAAAGTTGGACTGACGTCTTGGCATCGGCTTGATTTTGATACCTGCAAGCTAAGTGCTTGAGATTGACGGTACCGAATAGAGATGCACCGATCCGATATCTGGATCGGATATCGGCCCCGATATCAACAAAATAGATGGATCGGGTATCGGAAAATGCAGCCGATCTGTGAGCCGATACTTTCCTTAATCTATTAGGACGCGGGCTACGTCATACGTCAGCAGCACGTGTGCCGCATGCCACGAGAGTTTTCTAAACAAACGCAAACATGGAGCGAACGTTCGCTTCTCTTCCCCGGGTTGCTAAGCGGACGTCAAACCCTGCGCGTTCGCTTCTTTTCGGGTTGCTAATGGGACGTCAAAGGCTGCGCGTTCGCTTCTCTCCCGAATGGGGGGGGGGGGGGAGGCTAATCGGATGTTAAACGCTGCGTGTTCGCTTCTCTTCCGGGGGGGTGTTAATGGGACGTTAAACGCTTTGTGTGGCGGGCTCCATCTAGTGTGGAAACTGAGAAGCTGAGCTCAAGCTTCTTGTGCGGGCCATATTCAATTATGTTTTCAGAATTTGCTGCGGGCCAATAAAAACTGGACCGTTAGTTTGGACACCCCTAATTTAGAGCAAAGAACTGTGTAGTCTGCCTGATGCCATTGCCTTTGGTCTTTTCTGTTCCACATGTAGAGTTATGTAGCTTGTTAAGTCAACCATAATATCGGATCGGTATCGGGTATCGACCGATACGCAAAGTCACGGCATCGGTATCGGTATCGAAACTGAAAAAGTTGGATCGGTGCATCTCTAGTACCGAAGCATATTAAGTCGCTGTCGTTGCAGTTCCGTTCCTTTCAATTCACCTTAGCAGACTTGTGAGCCAGTAATGCTGGTCCATGGAGTAGTTTAAGGTTATTTTGGAAACTATCTAGTCATCAAAATAGAATGATGCTGGTGTGACTAGTACTTTTTTGTACCTGGGAGATGTGGTTGATGGAGGACTCCATGCGTCGTAGCTGCGACGCCTGGATGTCCAGTAGCTGGAGCACATTGTTGGCTAAGGCATTGATTTGGTAAGCCACGCTCGCCAGAGACTGGGTGGTGTACGACTTGGTCTCCTCCAGGGCCTTCCTCTTGTCTTGAGCCTGAGCAAAGAGAACAGAAAGACAGTAAAGAGTACATTCTTTGTTTTATTTGGAAGACTCTGTCAAGATTAGCCAAGCGACGAGTTGATGGATCTCGGTGCTAACACCTTTGTGAATCTCCAGATGGAATTCATGAGACAAGTGTCCAGCCAAGTGAGTAGGAATACCAAAACATTTCATATAATCACACACCTTCACCCGGCTGCTTGAACCATCTGTTTCCGTGTCTTTAAATAGATAGAGCAGGGGTGTCAAACTCATTTTTTTCGCGGGCCGCGTTGTAGTCATAGCTTCTTTCGGAGGGCCATTATGACTGTCAACCCAAATAAATGTATGAGCACCTCATATTATATACAGTAAAAGCTACAAAACAAACTGACAAATAACTCGTTTTCAAATCAGACGAGTAAAAACTGGTCAAATATTTAAAAAAAAAGATATTATTAAAAGTGAAGACAATTTGCAATTCTAGTAATGACAAACGAATTTGACGCACAATTTGTCTTCGCGGGCCACATAAAATGATGTGGCGGGCCTTGAGTTTGACACCTGTGAGCTAGAGGAACTGAAAGATATGTATAGTTTGGAAGCAAAATAGACTATAAATAAACCAATGTCCCATGATGAATGAATGCATTAACAGCCTGTGGTGGTCATTATTATAAGTCTGTCTCTGTCTCTGTCTCTGTCTCTGTCTCTGTCTCTGTCTCTGTCTCTGTCTCTGTCTCTCTGTCTCTCTGTCTCTCTGTCTCTCTCTCTCTCTCTCTCTCTCTCTCTCTCTCTCTCTCTCTCTCTCTCTCTCTCTCTCTCTCTCTCTCTCTCTCTCTCTCTCTCTCTCTCTCTCTCTCTCTCTCTCTCTCTCTCTCTCTCTCTCTCTCTCTCTCTCTCTCTCTCTCTCTCTCTCTCTCTCTCTCTCTCCATAACTATGAGAGTATACAATATGCGAGTAAAAGAACACAATAATCATCTAAGCAGCTAAAAATAGTGTATCCAAATTGCCATGTTTTTTAAAGGTTTTAACACTTGGATTTCACGTTACTCTGTTCAGGCTCAGGGATTATCCTTTCGCTCATTTTAATTCTCTCATCGAAAATCTCATCAGTGTTGTTTAAATGCCAAAAAAAATCATGATGACTGACCATCTACTAACATTTAAAAGGTGTGTTAGTGTAATAATACCACCATTATTTATTCTTTGGGTATTAAGATAGAGTTGTCACCGTACCAGAGATACTTTTGGCAATCAGATCCATCAGTTTGTATTTGACCTGTCTTCTGCACTTAAGTTTTTGTTAAATTGTAACTTTCATTATCCTCAAACCACAATATGCTGGTCCTGTTTCTTGCCCGTGAAAGCACTCACGGTGAGCATTATTTTATATACTGTATCAGGAAACAGGTCATCTGAGTAGTAATGCCCAAATTTCCCACATTTTAGCACAACACTGTCATGTACACTGTTTTCTGGGTGGATGAATGGTAACAACACGTGCATTATTACTTCAGCTGAATCTGATTTAAATGGCTATGCCATTCATACACCTGTACATACATGCACATATTCCGTACACTTGCAGTCTGAGATCCACTCCATGCTGATACCTTGATATATGAGTTAATGGCTTTTTGATGAGTTTAGAGTTACATTAATGAAGCAGCAATAACCTAATGCGACGAGTGAAACTTGCTGTTAAAAATGGTGTAGAACTGCACTACATCACATTGACGTGTTCCTAGCGCAGTATTTGGATTCCCTCGTTTAGCTTCAAAAAGGGAAAATAGATTAGAGACGCTAACCTTTGCAATACAAAGCATTTGTGCACAAATACAAGCACAAAGCCTTTGCATTGGATCATAAATCCATTATGTGTGTACATAACCAAATATGCAGTCCTCTCACTCACTTGCATTGGAAATAGCCTATACATTCAATTCCATTACATTCAACTTGTAATATCTGGAGATACGAACCATACATTTGAGTCCCAGCTTTTCTAGTATTCTGTAAAAAAAAATTGGATGCTCGCTCACCATTTATAAACGGTAGAAAATGCTGTATTACGATTTTTGCTAAAAATGTTTTAACGCTACAATGAGGCAATTTGACATTTGTTTAGACATAACTGACAAAAAAAAAAGACCTCGTAAAAAGTGTTATTTATATGTCGATCAGCAGCACGTTACGTCGTAAACTGCAGTCAGTGACTAAACACTCGGACAACGACACACCCTCTACTGTACAAAAGCAGCAGTAGCTCGTAACACAGCGATGGCAGCCTTGGTTTCCCCAACTACAAATTATTTGTCCTACTCTCGCTACATTATACGCCTAGATTGTAATAGTGGGTGAAAATGACACTTTTGTATCGTTTCGAAGATCATTTCCCTTGTAAGACGCGCATTTCCTGTCGCTGTGGTCTCACACATTTCTCCCACCATGGCACCGCAGACACGACAAACATAATCATCAAATCATCGAATGCAATGTCAAATATCTTACCTGGACATAGTTGTTTTCACAATATTCCGCTACCCGGGAAAGGTTCTGGTAGCTCTCGACAAGAGCGTGTTTACCGGCAGGGATTTCGTCCTCTAACAACATTTGTAGTTCTGCCATCTTACATCCCTTTGCATTTCTCTCCTCTCCCTGCCCTGTTCAATGAGGCGAGGCGAGGCGAGGCGATGATGCTGCTCTGTGGCCGGGTGAAAGAGAGCGGCTCCCCCGTCTGGAATAGCGGAGCGTAACTTGTGATGCACAATAGCCAATACGATAATAATACAATAATAATACGGATCAGGATTAGTCATTAGGCCATTAGATTATTTACTTGATTAAATTCAAGAGTTATGTAAGGGACTGATATATATAAACTCCGTCACACATTTGTGCGTGGCTAAAATAATAAAACTAATTTGCGTTCGCTCACCCAAACCGCGCCGATGCACTACATTTCCCACAAATGAATACGGTTTAAATCCCCCATTCCCAAAGCATTCTGGGAAATGAGGAAAGCTCATCTGATTGAAAAACAAACAAAAACAAAAAAACTACATATCCCAAACTGATTATACCGTACGTGCCCTGGCTCTTCCGACTCGACATTCATTTTTAACATTTTGCTTATTTTCAGTGGGAAGTACACTTAATGGTGAGTTAAAACAATTCCCATATATTTCAATGTGCTTATTTGTTATCAACAACCCGACAAAACGCGCAAACCATTTATTATTATTAAATTAGATTGGTTATCATTTTGCATTTACAATTACTGTCAAATGAAAAGCACTGTTATATCATATTGGAGTTAGTTTTTAACATTTTCTTTATTATAATTTAATTGTTGAAAGGTGAGGACTCTCGCGTTGACGGCTGTCACCATGGCACAGGAGGACCAACACACCCTGCAGGCTAAATTCGCTGCTGCTGTCAAAGTGATCAGGAGCTTGCCGAAAGAAGGTACACTCTTTTTTTTCTGTTCATCATGGTAAAGAATTGATACTATGGCGTTACGTTTTTTTTAAATTGGCTGAATTTGTTCAACACAGAATGACATGCTACTGTGTAAAGTATCAGTTCAAGCTGACCTACATGTAGAGTTTTAGGCTCACCTTCTGTTCATCAAGCTGATTAACGGAGCAGTCAAGTGTAATAACCCCTCCAGAAGACATACTATATTGTAATGGACAATGATTGTAATACTCATGTTTACAATTATACTTATCTTCTTCAGGCCCTTTCCAGATGTCGGATGACATGATGCTGATGTTTTATAGTTACTACAAGCAAGCCACCATGGGGCCTTGCAGCTTTACCAGACCAACAGGTTTCTGGGAGTCACATGAAAAAAACAAATGGTAAGCAGTTTTAAAAAGTGCCGTTTCTATTTGCATGGCAAATATGTACTGTATATTATTGTGCTAATTTTGCATCAATTTGCTTTCAATTTGAGATCAAAAATCTGAAAAATTGTCATTACTTTTTCCTTCTGCCACAATGGCCTGTAAGAAAGATATTATATGTACTACTCTCCCCTTGGTGAGATTTGTCACCACTCTAGTGGCCTAGTGGTAGAGTGTCCACCCTGAGACTGAAAGGTTGTGGGTTCAAATCCCAGCCGGGTCATACCAAAGACTATAAAAATGGGACTCATTGCCACCCTGCTTGGCTCTTAGCATCAAGGGTTGGAATTGGGGGGTTTGATCACCAAATGATTCCTGAGTGCGGCACCGTTGCTGCTCACTGCTCCCCTCTCCCCCAGGGGTTGGATCAAAACTTGGACAAATTCACCACACCCAGATGTGTGTGACGATCATTGGGACTTTAACTTTGACTTTTTTTAATTTATATTCATCATGCGTTTTCTGTACCGCTTGTCCCCACGGGGGTCGTGGGCATGCTGGAGCCCATCCCAGCAGTCATCGCGCAGTAGGCGTGGGACACCCTGAACCGGTTGTCACCCGATCGCAGGGCACACAGAGACGAACAACCATCCGCACTCACACCTAGAGCCAATTCGGAGTGCTCAACTGGCCTACCAAGCATGTTTTTGGGATGTGGGAGGAAACCGGAGTGCCCGGAGAAAACCCACGTGGGCACAGGGAGAACATGCAAACGCCACACAGGGTGGGTTAGAGGTGGAATCGAACCGGCACCCTCCTAACTGTGAGGCGGACATGGTAACCAGTGCTCCACTGAGCCGCCTTATACAGTTTGTTTATTTATTTACCGTTTTTTTCCGTGTATAGTGCGCCCCCATGTATAATACGCACCCTAAAAATGGCATGCTGATGCTGGAAAAAAGCCTGTACCCATGTATAATACGCACCCAATTTTTATGATTTTTTTTAATTTTTATTTTTTTTAAGTCCCAATGATCGTCACACACGCAGGGAGGCAATGGGTCCCATTTTTATAGTCTTTGGTATGGTCTTAACTAGGCTGGATATAATTTTTTTTGTTGGCGTTGATTTCTCCGACTGCCCGTAAACGCACCACCGCGCTCCGTGCGCGCACGGGACAGCAAACGAGCAGGTGATCGAGCAAGCGTCTGATACGAGAGCATTGCGGTCGCATGGAGCGTGTTTGAAGTGAACAGCAGAGAAGAAAGGAACAAGGCAAAGTGTTGTGAAATAAAATATTACCTGTAATACGGATTTAGGTAGAGAACTGAACTCTCGCTCTTTATATAGCTGACGTGTCTTGCGCATCCGTTCTGCGCATCTGTAATGGCGGCCTCCGTATGATATCCGGTTTGCGTGTGTGCGCGTGTGCGTGTGTGCGCGTGTGTGCGAGAGCAAGAGAGAGCGAGAGAGAGAGCGCGAGAGAGAACGCTCAACCGTAGCGCGCCGCCGACCGCCCAACTGCACCGCGCTGGTCGATTATTGTGACAGAGCCGTCGCTGAAATTTAGAAGATATTTTTAAAGTCCTGATGTACTTTCTAAAATTTAAGTGGACCTCAGTGCGCACTGCGCAGGGAGCTTAATTTGGTGCGGTCGCGCAACCGCAGCGCGCCGGGCGCTCACTGTCGCATTGCTTAAAGAGCGCCTTTGTGTTTTAGGATGAACAGCAGAGACCAAAGGAACAAGGCAAAGTGTTGTGAAATAAAATATTACCTGTAATACGCATTTTGTTATTTGCTGATTGAAACTGCTAATTAAACTGTGAATTGAAACTAATAGGAAGAAAACAACTCTCGCTCTTTATATAGCTGACGTGTCTTGCGCATCCGTTCTGTGCATTTTATTTCACAACACTTTGCCTTGTTCCTTTCTTCTCTGCTGTTCACTTCAAACACGCTCCATGCGACCGCAATGCTCTCGTATCAGACGCTTGCTCGATCACCTGCTCGTTTGCTGTCCCGTGCGCGCACGGAGCGCGGTGGTGCGTTTACGGGCAGTCGGAGAAATCAACGCCAACAAAAAAAATTACATCCAGCCTAGTTAAGACCATACCAAAGACTATAAAAATGGGACCCATTGCCTCCCTGCGTGTGTGACGATCATTGGGACTTAATAAAAAAAAAAAAAAAAAAAAAAAAAAAAAAAAAAAAAAATTAAATTTTTTTTTGTACCCATGTATAATGCGCACCCCAGATTTTAGGACAATAAATTAGTTAAATTTTGCGCACTATACACGGAAAAAAACGGTATTTATTTATTTATTTATTTATTTATTTATTTATTTATTTATTTATTTATTTATTTATTTATTTATTTATTTATTTATTTATTTATTTATTTATTTATTTATTTATTTATTTATTTATTTTATTGGCCAGGAATGCATGGAGCTCTTTGGGAAACATGTCTAAAGAAGAAGCCATGAAGATTTATGTTGAAAACATCCAGCTGGTATTTTTTTGTTTTGTTTTCATAACCAATTAAAACAATTGATGTTCTGTTTTACAAAAAAACAAAAAACAAAACTTGCTTCATTTGTCAGATTTATAGCTATTGAGTTTTTCTGAACAAAAACTAATCTTGGAATGGTAGAATGCTATGCATGACTGTAAAATGATGAATTCAGTTTAAAATTCCTCATGACTGGTCAAGATGGTAGAATGTTGAGAGCTTACAGGTGCCAGTGGTGTAGTATAGTTATGAAATACTGTAAAGTATTCATTTACTCTTTAAAATAATTACTACTCACTAAAATTATTCCAACTCTTCTATGTTAGATTTTAGAGACAATGCCAGTCTCAAATGAAGTGTCTGACCTGGTGCAACAACTTGGCAACTTCTACTTGGAAGAAGAGGAGGATGGAGGTGAAGACAATGAGAGTGAACCTTTCACAAGGCCTTTTGCAAAGCAAGCAGGTATATAAAGTAATTAGGCGCTAGAAGGATGCAAATACTTCTTTTAATTGTCTAGTGGTAGCTTTACTAACAGTCTTTCTTTCTTTTATCTTGCGTATAGAGCTGCTCAGTCCAACGAAACCTGCATTGGAAGGCAAGTATTTAGTATCAAGAAAAGTAAATAATCAACTGGTGCTTAAAGTCAAACGTCATATGTGATTTGTAATTTTACATCCTTGTTCCACTTGCTGGCCCTTGTTTATTTAGTTTTGTTCAAATATATTATATATATTTGTCTTTCATAAAGTCAATATTTTGTCTGACATTGACACAGATTTTTATATAATCGTTACAAACTTTGGTGCTTCTTTTAATTTGATAAAGATTTAATCAGAGAATTTTCTTTGTCACTTTACAGGCTATGGAGATCTGTGGGACGATATACAAAACTTTCAAGAAGAAGAACGTGGCATGGGTTTTAATGGAGCAGAGGGGGTTAAATGCAAGGATGATGGTCAATATCCCCCAAAAGGTGAAATGAGTGAGCAGGACAACATAATCAACAAAGACAAGGCAGATAGAAAATGAATCTATTGTAATTGACATCAGCATTGCCAGATTTGTAGTTTATAAAACATCCTGTCTTTTCTTTCCACTCCCGTTACAGCGTGGAGCCCTGAGCCCAGGCTGAGGTGTTCAACGAGGAGGTCGAGCAGCAGCGTGGAAGCGAGCGTGTCCTCGTTGACCCACAGCTCGCTCAATAGTGACGTGGAGGAGGAAGAGCTGGCCTACGCTAAAGAACAAAGCACGTGCAGCCCCATCTACATGAACTATAATGAGCAACAAACTGGTAACAGTGTGCATTTCAAATTACCGTTTTTTTCCGTGTATAGTGCGCCCCCATGTATAGTACGCACCCCTAAAAATGGCATGCTGATGCTGGAAAAAAGCTTGTACCCATGTATAATACGCACCCAATTTTTATGAATTTTTTTTAAAAAAAAATTTAATTTTTTTTTTTTTTTTTTTTTTTAAGTCCCAATGATCGTCACACACGCAGGGAGGCAATGGGTCCCATTTTTATAGTCTTTGGTATGGTCTTAACTAGGCTGGATGTAATTTTTTTTGTTGGCGTTGATTTCTCCGACTGCCCGTAAACGCACCACCGCGCTCCGTGCGCATGGAGCGTGTTTGAAGTGAACAGCAGAGAAGAAAGGAACAAGGCAAAGTGTTGTGAAATAAAATATTACCTGTAATACGGATTTAGGTAGAGAACTGAACTCTCGCTCTTTATATAGCTGACGTGTCTTGCTCATCCGTTCTGCGCATCTGTAATGGCGGCCTCCGTATGTTATCCGGTTTGCGTGTGTGCGAGAGCGAGAGAGAGCGAGAGAGAGAACGCTCAACCGTAGCGCGCCGCCGACCGCCCAACTGCACCGGGCTGGTCGATTATTGTGACAGAGCCGTCGCTGAAATTTAGAAGATATTTTTAAAGTCCTGATGTACTTTCTAAAATTTAAGTGGACCTCAGTGCGCACTGCGCAGGGAGCTTAATTTGGTGCGGTCGCGCAACCGCAGCGCGCCGGGCGCTCACTG
Source organism: Syngnathus typhle (assembly GCF_033458585.1). Lineage (NCBI taxonomy): Eukaryota > Metazoa > Chordata > Actinopteri > Syngnathiformes > Syngnathidae > Syngnathus > Syngnathus typhle. Next base: position 2,696,169 of record NC_083750.1, on the reverse strand, counting down.
TCGCATTGCTTAAAGAGCGCCTTTGTGTTTTAGGATGAACAGCAGAGACCAAAGGAACAAGGCAAAGTGTTGTGAAATAAAATATTACCTGTAATACGCATTTTGTTATTTGCTGATTGAAACTGCTAATTAAACTGTGAATTGAAACTAATAGGAAGAAAACAACTCTCGCTCTTTATATAGCTGACGTGTCTTGCGCATCCGTTCTGTGCATTTTATTTCACAACACTTTGCCTTTCTTCTCTGCTGTTCACTTCAAACACGCTCCATGCGACCGCAATGCTCTCGTATCAGACGCTTGCTCGATCACCTGCTCGTTTGCTGTCCCGTGCGCGCAAGAAGCGCGGTGGTGCGTTTACGGGCAGTCGGAGAAATCAACGCCAACAAAAAAAATTACATCCAGCCTAGTTAAGACCATACCAAAGACTATAAAAATGGGACCCATTGCCTCCCTGCGTGTGTGACGATCATTGAGACTTAAAAAAAAAAAAAAAAAAAAAAAAAAATTAAAAAAGAAAAATGTTTTTTTTTTTTTTTTTGTACCCATGTATAATGCGCACCCCAGATTTTAGGACAATAAATTAGTTAAATTTTGCGCACTATACACGGAAAAAAACGGTATTACAATATTGTAGAGCATTTCATCATATTTGGATATTACAATATCTTAGTTTTTTTTTTCCAACCACAAAGATGCTGTTAAGAAGAACTACCACTTGGCAGACTCTGATGATGAGGAATTTTGTGATTCAATGGATCATCCAGCCATGGAGAAGGTTTGTTCCGCATTAAAGGATTACGTTCCACCATGTGGAACATTTGCATATTTTGTTTTTGCTCTGGAAATGAGTTGAGAAAGTTCCCTGCGGCTATGAAACAGTTTCTTCACGTTTCTTCCAAAAAAATCCTCCACCAGGTCATAGATAATTGTAACACATAGCAAACATTATATTCAGTTAAATGTGAGTCTAGATAAACTAAAACTTCCACACAATGATTTACAAAATACTTTATTCATTGTCTTTTAACACATTTTTGAGATTTTAATTTTGTTTACCCTGTTGAGATTAAGTGGTGCATGTGGATGCGGCTGATGTTTCTGAATTTGAATATATTCAATTGTTTTATATTCTATTCGTGTGCAGTTCTGAATTTGCATTATTTTCTTTAAGCCGTCTACAAACCAAACTGAGTTGAGTTGATATTACGTCATGTTTCTCCAACAAGATTCTGTCCACATCACAAATCCGGTCAGGTGGAGCAACATCTGCTTTGGAAAAGGAGCAAGATCTTTGGTTTGAGAGCTCCTCCGACCTTAAAGAAGAAGACTACTTACTCCGAGTTGATTCTTACAGTAAAGAGACTCACACATTTCTTAGAGGTAAATAAAGCAATAACTGTAGCACATCTCCACCTAAATATAAATTGAGTTACAAGGTGTAAGCAGGACATTTTATCTTATACCAGTGCTTCTCAAATAGTGGGGCGCGTGTGACCCTGGGGAACAGGCTTTTTTTTTGGCAGTACTAGAATAAAGTGTAATTGCGCGTTTACTACAGCAGGGGGCAGTGGCGCTCTCATTGTTACTTCTGTCACGTTTGCGACAGTGCAACATTTTACGACTTACAAGACAAGTTAGGATAGTCACGGTGGGGTGGGGGGGCGCGAATAGATTTCTTCTTGCTAGGGGGGGGCGTAACAGAAAATAATTGAGAAGCACTGTCTTATACTGTGACTTTGCGGGTTATCTTTCAGATTCTCAGTCACCAAAGACCGCCTGCAGCTCTCAACTATGGTTGCCTACCAGTGACAATGCGTCACACTGCACACGCCCCAGCACAACTTCTCGGGGGAACGTCAATGAGCAAATATTTACAGCTCTTTTGAGATTGCAGGATGACATGACTGATGTGCTACATAGGCTGCACACTTTAGAAGAACTCACCGTAGAGCAGGTAAAACTCTAGGTCAGGGGTGTCCAAACTACGGCCCGCGGGTCCCAGTTTTTATTGGCCCGCAGCAAATTCTGAAAACATAATTGGATATAGCACAAGAAGCTTGAGCTCAACTCTGTTGCACTTCTCAGTTTCAACACTAGATGGAGCCCGCCACACAAATGAAATCAAGCGAAGCGTTCGACGTCCCATTACGCCAGATACGGCCATCACATCATTTTATGTGGCCCGCAAAGACAAATTGCGCATCAAATTTGTGTGTCATTACTAGAATTGCAAATTGTCTTCACTTTTAATATCTTTTTAAAAAAATATTTGACCAGTTTTTACTAGAGGTGTAAATCGCGAGTTTTGTCACGATACAATATAATATCGATACAAAGAACTACGATACGATATTTGCCGATATCTTAAAGCCTGCTGGGATTCATTCACGATATATCACGATATAGTGCTCTACGATCGATGTATATATTTTTTAAAATAAAACATATAGAACAATATCCTGATTTATAACAATTCATACGCAAAATCAACAAGGTACTGCAAACTCTTTATTTAGGAAATTACAAGAGTATTGTAGTATACAAAGTGCTTACTTTAACACTGAATTTTGATGTCGTGTTTTTTCTTTAAATGTGCGGCGAGATTTGTGGTCCCTGAATATTTGATCACTGCATGGCAGGATTTACAAACTGCACGTGTCTTGTCCGTTGAGCCATCTTTTCTTTGGAATCCAAAGTGCTTCCAAACGAATGACTTGAAGCCTAAAGGGGAGCAAATTTCCTCGTCTTTTTGGACACTAACCATAGCACCAGCCCTGGAGCCGCGTACTAGTTGTCGACTCCCCTTTCACGTGCCTGCTCTGCTCACAACACAACAACGCCGCGCATGCTCCCGGAAAGAGGAAGCAAGCAACAATGAACTGGATTTCAAAATAAAGTCGCGTCTAATGTCCGAAGTCAAACACGGCGATATAAATCGATGTTTACGTTTAGCATTGATGCCAATAAATCGTAGAGCATTATATCGATTAATCTATGTGTATCGATGAATCGTTACACCCCTAGTTTTTACTCACCTGATTTGAAAACAAGTTGTTTGTTTTGTAGCTTTTACTGTATATAATATGAGGTGCTCATACATTTATTCGGGTTGACAGTCATAATGGCCCTCCGAAAAAAGGTATGACTGCAATACGGCCCGCGAGAAAAATGAGTTTGACACCCCTGGGTTATGGTAATAGTGTTGTTCTGTATTTTATCATTTCAAGTCAAGATCATCGTTAGCAAGGTGTGCAGATGCTCTACCTATAGCACGAAAGGTATTAACATACAGTATTTCTATCTGAGTGTTTAAATAAAAGATTGTCAGTTTATGTTATAACTTCTCCACAGTTTTTGACACCATCTTGGTGGCCATTTGAGTATTCTCCAATTACAATGGTGATGACAGCACTTTGGCCTGCTATTGCATATGGTTTGCTCCAGCTATATTCACGACGAAAGAGACGGTAAGCAAGCTACAGTATGTTTTCCTTGATCTTTAGTTTTTACTTGGCAACATTGTAAAAGAGTGTTTTTTTTTTGTTCCAGGAGAATCACTTGAGTTTATCCTCATATTTAAATATTATAATCCCTGGGTGTAATAGTTCCACTCTTGTTTACCTAATAGAAAAAACATCATGGAGGAACTTTGGCTAGAAATGACACATGAACATGATGAAAATGGCAAGATTTGAACATTTTGTCAGAGCTTGGTGATTCATCACTTAATTTTAGTACAACAGACCATGTTATTTATTATTCTCTTTTTTTGTCAAATGAACAATAAAAAAATCAACAATTATAGATGCCTCATTAGAATTACAATAAAAAAACAGAGACTGTTGAAACGTAATAGTTCTTTTACTTCTGTAAAACACCTAAGGACCATACTGCACAATTCGTTAAAGCTACAATTAAGAGCTCATCACTGCAAGAACAGGTAGGTTTGAACAATATTCACTCAGGCCTGTAGGGGCTTTTATGGAGTTTGAATATTCTCCCTGTGTTTGCAGTGCGCTCTGTTGCGGTCTAAATACGACATGCTAGGTGAAGTTTTAGACTTGGGTGTCTTGGGTGTGAATGTGAATGAATGGTTGTCGGTGACGTCATCTATCCGGAAAACAAAACAAGGTTACAGAAAAAAAAAAAAAAACAGACGTCACATCCGGATCTCGATGCTAGCTGACAGCCGCGGACAAATACGTGTGAAGCCAAGTCATTTGTATGGTTTCACCGTCGCTGTTGGCTTAAAATGCTTTCTTTGTCAACGGCTGTTCAGCCACAGGTAAGAAAACACTAGAAGATTATCGAGAGCTAACAATACCAGTGTTTTTTACTTTCTAACCTAAGTGTTGATCCTGTAGCTAGCCAACCTTAACCGTAGCTTTCAATGTGTGTACGACGTACCTGCCTTTATTGTTTTTCCTCATTTATAACACCTTATTCTTTTCCTAAAATGTGCAAGTTTACGTGACGTACGTGATCGTGCGGTTTAGTGAGAGGAGACAGATGGGCTACTGAATTGCGCAAGCACGTTTGACTCTCCAAAGTCGTTTGAGCATGGATGTATTTTTAAGGTGATCGCGTCCATGCACTAGTGCGCCCTTTGTCCACTCTCAACAGTTCGACGCACTAATAGAACAATAAGAACACTACTAGTAGTAATGATTTTGACACTACATGAACGTAAAGATATCACATAGATATCACATTTGAACGACTTTCCATACTTTGACCAATGGACATCGATCAACAAGCTCAGGAATTGACCAGTCATGGCTCACCTGTTTGGTCATGTGACGGCCATGGGTGGATTTTGAAATTTGATTCACATTCCACAAATGCAATATTAACTTTAATGGTCAAATGTAAACTTTCTTCTTTTGAAATGGCAGGTGACTGTTCCCCTGAGTCACCTCCTCAACGTTCTCAACTCTCTGGAAAGCTCAGTTGGATCCAGCAGCACCATCACCAAATCAACAATATTAAATGAACAGGCCTGTCAGTCAGATCTACATTACTCTGAGGTTATTAGTCTGATTGCCAATCATGCACTTTTGGCCGGACACTGATACTAACTGCAATATTAAATTTATGATAAAACGTCTGTGTGCAGCCCCTGTGGAACCTACGAGACCTTGGTCTGTCTAACCTGGGAACACAGCAGTTGAATGAGTTGGCGATTAGGCTGTTACCACACTCAAATTTACAGGAAGCACAAGCCCCTGTAGTGGGTAATCGTACAAACTGGCGAACATCCCACCTTTCCACCCACTCTTTTTTTGTCAACAAGCATGGTGAGTTATGGTAGCTTCTGGTTTTACTTGATCTACCACTGTTCTGTTCCCCCGAATAAGAACATTATTCTATTTTTATCTCTTACCCTCTTTTCCATAAGGTCACAGAAACACTGTGTTAAACTTAAAGTATAATGTCTGTTACTACTATAATTACCACATGTCCTTGTTTCTAGGGTTTTCTCGTCTTCGAATGCCAACTCCGGTTTATTCCAGGCAGAGACCCTCTCCTCTTCAGTTAGTCTGCGCAGAACTGCAACACAGTTCAGGTGACACAAATAATGGACCTTTTACTTCTATAGCCGTCAATGGCACTGAATGACTCAGGATGTTGTACACAAATGGCACAATGTGATCTGTTAACACACACCCAGAAAGCTTTAACTGTTGTGTTTTTATTTGCAAAGTGTGGATCCAGCACAGAGGCTTTAAAACATTAAGGAGCAAAACCAAAAGACTGCAGTCAGCTATTGAACGCCCTGTGGAATCTGAAGGGTTCCCTCCATCTTTCATGAAGGTGAACTGCTACTTAGGTCTTGGGCATGATGTTTCAACTGTAATTGTAAATGTTTGTTGCTTGTCACTCGTGTTTACCTTGCATTTTACACTAAGCGCTTGAAATTCAGCAGGCCTATATTTTTTATTATTATTTAGTTGTCAATATCTCATTCTGATAGGGCTTCCTGACACGAGACAAGAGGATCGATGTGGAAAGTCTTGAAAGTCTAACAAAGAGCGGGAACATACCCGATGGACAGCAGGATGCTTTTAAAAGAGGCTTCGCTGAGGGGTTTCTGAAAGCCCAAACGCTGACGCAACGCACACAAGGTAAGTAACAACCAATTTATTACATACTAGCAGTGCTGCAGAAACACTGGAAAAAGATGACTTTATGCATCCAAATTTTAGACTCCCTCAGAAGGAATCGGCTCATCTTGTTGGTGTTGCTTCTTGTTGGGCTCTATGGCATCTCAAAGATTCCCTTCATATCAGGTAAGACGACCCTATCACTTTTAAACTCTTTTTTTTTACCTAAAGAAAAAAAAAAATTCACGTTCCACTACAACTGTAGTTATGATGCAACATGAACTCTAAAAATATCCTTGAAGTGAACTGAAAGAAAATTGTCGTGCAGTGTGATTTCGAATTTACCATTTTTCACAGTGCGGTTCCGAACCACAACAGGCCTGGACTCCTCAGTGGATCCTGTCCAACTGAAAAATGTAACATTTGAGCACGTCAAAGGCGTGGAGGAAGCAAAAAATGAGCTGCAGGAAGTGGTAGAGTTTCTGAAGAACCCCCAGAAGTTCACAACCCTGGGGGGGAAATTGCCTAAAGGTCAGACAAAATTAATAATAGTGTCTTCAGTCATTGAATGAGGTCCTTAGGTTTGATTTATGTATTTTCCTGTTTTTCTTACTCCATTTTTCCACAAAACTCTTAAGGTGTTCTCCTGATTGGCCCACCAGGGACCGGAAAGACTTTACTGGCCAGAGCGGTTGCTGGAGAAGCAGATGTTCCGTTCTACTATGCCTCTGGCTCAGAGTTTGATGAAATGTTTGTTGGAGTTGGGGCCAGCCGCATCAGGAATCTTTTCCGTATATCTGTTCTCACCAATTGTCAATTAAATTCCACTTTTAAGTGCTTGAAAAAACACAACTCACACTGAATGCTCAACTCTTCTTGTTGGTTTTGTCCAGGGGAAGCTAAAGCTAACGCTCCATGCGTTATCTTTATTGACGAATTGGACAGCGTGGGTGGAAAAAGGATTGAGTCTCCCATGCATCCTTATTCCAGACAGACCATCAATCAACTGCTTGCTGAGATGGATGGGTAAACACTTGAATTGTTTAATTTGACGGATGTTAAATTTACGAAAAAGCATTAAAATCACGTTTTTATCACCGCGGTGACCTAATTATAAGGACATTTTCATTAAATATTGCGTTCTTATGTTGAAGGTTCAAACCAAATGAAGGTGTTATCATTATCGGAGCCACCAACTTCCCAGAGGCTTTAGATAAGTACGTTTACTTTCAGTACACACACAAAAAGGCACCCTTATGTAACCTGTTGATGGTCTTCTTTAGCGCCCTCATCCGCCCGGGGCGATTTGACATGCAGGTGACTGTCCCCAAACCAGATGTGAAAGGACGAACAGAGATTCTCAATTGGTACCTCAGAAAGATTAAAGTGGATCCAGGTGTGACATGAACATCAGCGCATCTTTGTATTATGAATTTAACATATTGTGAATGTTTGTGTAGATCAACCAATGTAATTGTCTTGCAGCCATTGAGGCAAAGATTATTGCAAGGGGGACTGTGGGATTCTCTGGCGCTGACTTGGAAAATCTGGTAAACCAGGCTGCACTGAAGGCTGCAGTAGATGGTAAAGACATGGTCACCTTGAAGGAGCTGGAGTTTGCCAAGGACAAAATCCTCATGGGTGAGTCCCATTATTTAAGGCCGCCACATAGCTTCTTACAATGTAACAATTCTCACCTTTGATTATTTCTCTTCATTTCCTTACATTTTTATCCTTCCAGGCCCTGAAAGGAGGAGTGCGGAAATTGACAAGAAGAACAAGATCATCACCGCATACCATGAATCTGGCCATGCTATTGTAGCTTATTACACCAAAGACGCCATGCCCATTAACAAAGCCACTATCATGCCAAGGGGACCCAGTCTTGGACACGTCAGTAAACCAAACACTTGTCTGCTTCAACGTATATATACACTCTGCCAGAAAAAAAAAAATAAATTGCCTCACTGTCATTTTTGTAGGTGTCAATGCTGCCAGAGAATGATCGCTGGAATGAGACACGCTCTCAGTTGCTGGCTCAGATGGATGTCAGCATGGGAGGTCGAGTCGCTGAGGAGATCATATTTGGTCATGAGTACATAACAACAGGTTGGAATCCAAAGTGCTCAAACTCACACAGGTTGATGAAGCTTGGATACAGAAAGTGATTGGGTTTCTTCTCTAGGAGCATCAAGTGACTTTGATAGCGCGACCAAGATTGCTAAGATGATGGTGACAAGATTTGGCATGTGTGAAAAGGTGAGCTGATATGACAGAAACATCCAAACGTTAGGACGGTTTTGTTTATTTGTGATGGGTTTATGTGTTTTCATTTGGCCTTTTTTGTATTAGTTAGGTGTGATGACCTATAAGAGCATGACAGAGCAAAGTCCAGAGACTCAAGCAGCTGTGGAGCATGAAATCAGAGTTTTGCTGAGGGTCTGTACTACTGTTTTAAGACAGCTGATTAGAACAAGTCCTTTGATTCTTTCTAAAATGACATTGTCTTTTTTTTTTTTTTTTTAACTAGGAGTCTTACGAGCGAGCCAAAGCCCTCCTGAAATCTCACGCCAAAGAGCACAAGAACCTTGCTGATGCGCTGCTCCTGTACGAGACATTGGATGCCAAAGAGATCCAACTGGTCTTGGAGGGAAAGACCCTGAACACCAGATGAAATCAGCCAGTGAAACACAACAAATGCAGGGGGGTCTGGTTTGGGATTTTCTAAGGACTCCGGGGCTTGTGGGAAAGAGCTGTAAATCTATATGCGTTAGAAAATGGTAGTGCTAAATTTACTTAACCCCAAGTGTTGTAAAGGTAAACATGTGCATTAACATAATGAATATCAGTCATCATGGTGGCAGAATAATCAATAAATATTGTGTATTTATTTAGATTGTAAATGTCGCTCGCTCAGGCCACTCAGTAAATGAATGTAAATATTTATCATAATCATAAAAAAAAGATGCTGGTTTGTAAATTATGGGTTGGGAATTATTCAGATTCAGATGCATGTGAGTTAAGCATTTGGAGCTAATCCGTCTAATTCTTCACTTGGACTGTATGTCTGTTACCAATTTGGGTTTGTCCTCTATTGCTTTTACTTGAGTGCAAAACGCAAGCAAACGTGAGTTTGCTATCTTTCATGTGTAGTGTTCTATGCATTTGACTAAATAAAATCTCAGTTTTGACATGGCAAGAGTATTTTAGGAACGTAACGACATTTACACGTGACCAACGTTATCCATGACGTCAGGTGTACACGTTGGGCGGAAGTTGTCAAAAGCTGCAAGGGAATTACTAAACAAAAAACAAGCTTACTGTACATTGTTTTCTCAAGGGAAGCGAATCGCCTGACGAACTTGCGTTACATCTGAATATGGATGAAGACGTACTGACAACTCTGAAACTGCTGATAATAGGCGAAAGTGGAGTGGGGAAGTCTAGGTATGTTTTGTCCCGAGCTAGCATGCTAGCTTAGCTTGTGAAGTGTGTTGACATCAGTTTCTTAGCACTGTGTTGCCCTGCGGTACTTTTCGTGAATCACGTAATGGTATTATATTTTTTCCAAATTCATTTCTTTTTTTCAGGAGTGTTGTTTGCTTGCAATAACATCAAAATGTATTGCCAACTTTTCACTGCGTGTTGATTTTAGCTGATGCTGCTCGCCCCCGGTGTCGACTGTTACATAAAACGTTTAAAGGCTTTAGTTCATTTTGCTAACTGCATCTCTTTTCCCGACAGCCTTCTCCTGAGATTCACAGAAGACACATTTGACCCAGAGCAGTCAGCGACAATAGGTACATTTCATACCCCAAGTTTTCCATGTTTTTTAACTTAACATTTCTTAATTGTCTAAAACCCTCTTGTTACCTTTCTCTTGCACGCCGACTAAGGTGTGGATTTCAAAGTGAAAACATTATCAATCGATGGAAACAAAGCAAAACTCGCCATATGGGTAAGACTGGTCATCATTATGTTATGTGTTTTATATGAATGTGGGCTCATGAAAAACATGTGCAATACAATATCTGTCCACTGGGTTGCGACGTTGCATAGAACAGTACATAAAATGCATATGTAAAAGAACCGTTCAACAACAAATAGTTTGAAGCGAACAAAAACAATCCACATTTTTTTTTAATTATTATTATTTTACTGTGCAAACGGTTCTCTTGCATTTAGATATCCATTCAAATATGGCAACCATAAAAACACTTCTACCCCTACATAGCACTCGTGGATTCAACTTTTCACAGATATTTCCCCCCCCAACATTTCTTATATTGTCGTCTTCGTATAGGACACAGCTGGACAAGAAAGGTTTCGTACGCTAACACCCAGCTACTATCGCGGTGCCCAGGGAGTTATACTTGGTAAGTAATTTTTTTTAAAGCACATTAGTAGTGTGCCATATTTGACATTTTTTGCGTTTTATGCAGAATGTTTTTAGCATCACAGGAATACTGTCATTTGATTCTATATGATTTCTTGCATAATGTTCTGTTTCTACTCATTATTTCTTTTGGGTTGACAGTATATGATGTTACAAAGCGTGACACCTTCACAAAGCTGGAAAACTGGTTGAATGAATTGGAAACCTACACCACTCGCAATGATATTGTAAAAATGCTTGTTGGCAACAAGATTGATCAGGTGAGTCTGGAAAAGATTTGCTTCGCAGTTAGGACAATTTTTATAAATTTGAAAGCATGTTTATTTAGGATATTTCACCGCAACGTCCACTGTGCTTCTGTTTATGTGAAATGGTGGAAATAGTGTGAATTTCATGATTTTGGTTTCTAGGATGACCACGAAGTGGACAGAAATGAAGGCCTAAAGTTTGCGAGAAAACACTCGATGCTTTTCATCGGTAAGTCTCCACGTTGGAGTTCAGTTAAAGCTTAGCAAGTGATGCTTTTGATTTGTCTTTCTGGCCTGATTTAGCTGTTTTGGTCTTTTGGTTGGATGCAGCTGCTCCAGATTATTTGCATTATGATTAGCATCTAGATAGGCTTTAAATGTTGTTCCTTTAAATGTATGTCTGCACGCTTTCCCAAATTTCTAATTCCCTTATCCAAGCTTACCCCATTTGCAAAATTAGGTAAACGTGCTTTGGAGTTTCCATTTTAGTGCAGCAACATTAATGAGTGGCTTTGGGCCAGTGCTTCTCAATTATTTTCTGTTACGCCCCCCCCTAGCAAGAAGAAAACTATTCGCGCCCCCCCCTTCCCCACCGTGACTATCCTAACTTGTCTTGTAAGTCGTAAAATGGTGCACTGTCGCAAACGTCACAGAAGTAACAATGAGAGCGCCACTGCCCCCTGCTGTGAAGATTCGCAATTACACTTTATTCTAGTACTGCCAAAAAAAAGCCTGTTCCCCAGGGTCACACGCGCCCCCCCAGGAATAGCACCGCGCCCCCCAAGGGGGGCGCGCCCCACTATTTGAGAAGCACTGCTTTGGGCTGAGCCAGGCAACAATGTGTTCGATTCGATCCACTGTGAGCCCGCCGCTTGTCTTTTGCTTCTTAAATTGAGTCATCATGGAGAATACCTTGAATGTCATTATCATTAAAAGCTGCGCATTGAAAAGTCAAAGTCAAAGTCTGCTTTATTGTCAACAGCTTCACATGCCGAGACACACAAAGAGATCGAAATTACGTTTTCCCTATCCCACGGTGACAAGACATATTACTAGAGATGCACCGATCCGACTTTTTCAGTTTCGATACCGATGCCGTGTCTTTGCGTATCGGTCAATACCCGATACCGATCCGATATTATGGTTGACTTAATAAGCTACATACCTCTACATGTGGAACAGAAAAGAGTCAAAAGACTAAAGGCAATGGCATCAGGCATGACTACACAGTTCTTTGCTCTAAATGCTCATTTAAGCAGCAATGAGAAGTGCTCCCTGAAAACAAGCTCTGCTTAGTCGAACACAAAAAAAAACATTCAAAATTATTTCTAAATATTGAAAGTGCAGAGTGGAATTAAAAATATAATATAGCATCGGGACAGGAAAATAAACAAGTGACTTGGTCAAATACAATGATCAAGCAATGTAAACATGTCTGTACATAGTTGTGAAGCTCATGGCATCTACATCTCTTAATTCTTTTCTTGACAAGTGTTCGCACACTTTCTCATACATTTCTGACAGTGCGGTCTCAGAAAAATACTTGCGCGATGGCAAATTGTACCGTGGCTCCAGGTGCTCAAGTAAACGTCGGAAGCCCTCGTTTTCAACAACACTCATCGGTTGTCCATCCAAAACCATGAATTCCAGCACTTTCTCAGTAATTCTCATAGCTTTTGCGCTATTGCCTGGGAATTTCTCCCGTCTTTGCAGTGCATCTGCTAACGTTAACTGCTGTGTAGGTCCACCTCCCGCTCCCTTTGATCTGCTCAACTGCTGGAACTCCTGGTGCTCCGCTGTGTGGTGTTTCTGGAGATGCTTAATTAAATTGGTAGTACTATAACTGGCAGTACTACTACCACCCCTGGCAACATTGGCTTTGCAGACATCACAAACTGCCGTCGAGCTAGTTGGCGTGTTCAAAGTACCTCCACACAACTGACTCTTTCGTTCGCTCCATGTTTGCGTTTGTTTAGAAAACTCTCGTGGCATGCGGCACACGTGCTCCTGACGTATGACGTAGCCCGCGTCCCGCGGCACACGTGCTGCTGACGTATGACGTAGCCCGCGTCCCAATAGATTAAGGAAAGGATCGGCTCACAGATCGGCTGCATTTTCCGATACCCGATCCATCTATTTTGTTGATATCGGGGCCGATATCCGATCCAGATATCGGATCGGTGCATCTCTACATATTACACGATAGACATACAAGTAAACGACGCAATATAAGGAATAGTTTCCCTGATTTTTTATGAATGAAAGCCTTGTGGAGATTTTCTTGTTTTTGTTTGATGGAAACCTTTTTCCTTTTTTTTTCCCCAGAGGCAAGTGCAAAGACCAAAGACGGCGTACAGTGTGCCTTTGAGGAGCTTGTAGAGAAGATCCTCCAAACTCCGGGCCTTTGGGAGAGCGAAAGCCAGGGCCAGACACTGCAACTGGGTAATCAAGAGCAAGGCGGTGGCAGGGCATGCGGGGCATACTGCTCCATACCTTGAAAGTGGACAAAACAAGCAAAAATAAAAGCTTGATAGAAATGACCTTAGTCCGGAACCAGGAAGGACATGAGTTGTGAGTTGGTAAGAGAGATCGGGCAGGGGAGGACTCTTTGCACATGACACTTCTTTCTGTTTCAATGAATGGATCTAGTTTAAAAAAAAAAAAAAAAAAATCTTTTGGCCTCGTAAGACAGAGTTTGACTTTTGTGTGTGCTTGGGTTCAACACGCATGATGTCACTTTACAACAGAGAATGTGAGAGTGAAGCTGATAATATGAACCAATCCTGACCATCCCCTATGTATCAAGCAACATTTTATATGGGGGGTGGATAACCTTCATTTAACCTCTGGCTATGAAAAGCTTTCATCTTTTCCAAAAACACTGTGGATACAGTACAGCCACTTTTTTTTTTATTAACACAGTTAATGTCATTATATGGCCTTATTCATGAAATATTTGCAATCAGAATGTATTGATACACTCCTATGTAGAGTGCAGAATCCTCAAAACTAGTTGATCATTATAGTCTCATTAAAAGTTGTGGAACTATCTCCCCATTTGTGCTGTATAGACCTCGTAATACAAGAAAGTTATTTAACATCATGTTTTCTTAGTCATCATCCAGTCCTGTTCACCATTTATCGTTTTATTTTGTTTGTGTGTAATGTGGTCCATATTTAGTCTTCAAGGTGATGGTTTCAGACATGATGGAAGATCATTCCCAAGCGTTTTCTCTTCTGCAGCATACCGATTTGTTGTACTGTCCTTATTTGTCAACTTCTTTCCATGCCACCTTCCCTCTCCGTTTATCTTAGTGACTTTCTGCAAATGTTTTACATTCTGTATCAATTGAATTTTGCAATGCAGAATGTCGCAATGAATCTTGCCTTAACAACGAATGACGTTCTCTGTTTCCAGTGTTGTCAAATTTGTCCTGTTTCAAACAGAAATAAAATGACACTTGGGGTGCAGTCATTCTAAACTATGATTTGTCATGCAGTTTCCATTTGCTCTCAAGGCCCACATAATGACGAGGTGCCTTTTCATTGGCAACTCAGTTGATGAAGTGATGAGAATATGCGAGTCTGCAAATATTCTCAGTACAAAATGTTAAAAAAATTAAAAAATCTCAAAGTAGGTCGTGAGTGGAAAGATCCTGCTAATGATCTTTAGTCAAATAACTGCAGCCGTTTATGTGTGATTACAAGCTTATGTTTGGTGTCGGGATGTGCTCATACGGAACAGGATGCTCCACTCAAGGCACACGCAGTGTACCAGGCATTTATTTTCCTCCTCATCACCCTTTGCGGCTTGTGGTGTCTATCTAGGGAGTTGTTGTATCTGTTTGTAAATTACAAGTGAAGGGCTCGTTCTTGTGAGACAAACTAAGAATGCATCTTTTTGTCAAGTGTGAGGAAAACACTTATTTTCTTTCCAGCAGTGGTGGAGGAACTCTGCAAACAGGTTGCCGAAGTTGTGCTTAAAACAATCACTCAGGTTGCCAAAGTTGTGCTTAAAACAATCACTCAGAAAGCCGAGCATTCTTTCCATATTTTTGCCAGACAGTTAAAAACAATTTCAACGTGTTTATAGCAAAAGCAAGAGCTTAATACGACGCAGACAACTACAATACATCACGGAAAGGAAACATTTGGCATATGTTTCAGTGTTGCCTGTTATGACCTTCATGCTCGATGTTGGACCTAGTTCAGTCTCTTTTGTCCCATCAAGTAGTAGACAGGAAAATGTTGCGGCGGGGGGATTGAGACGACTGCTGCAGACCAAACAATTACCAATCAACCAGGCTTGGTTGTCTGTCAGATTCTTCCTAAGCACAACAAAGTTGATTTTGAGCAAGGGACCTGAAACTCCTCATGTGTGTAGTATAACATTTGCACAGCTCCCTTACGCTGCGTCTTTTTTTATGCATGACCATATGTGCAGATTGTACGTGTGTTTTTCTGTATAATGTTAGCATTTGCATTTGTAGTGGTGCAGGGTTTGATTCTGTGATTGGCTGGCAACCAGTTCAGGGTGTACCCGCCTACTGCCCGAGTCAGCTAAGATAGGCTCCAGTGTGCCTGTGATAATGGATGGATGGATAGATAAAATAAAAATGAATGATTTCTACTATGATTCCGAGGGATTGTCCCAAGCTCTTGTCAAAATTATGTGAAAATAGAGCCCATGTTGAAGAAACTTAACATTGACTTTATTGGAAAGCTGTGGTCAAACTAAGGGCATTGGATGACGATCCAGTCTCAAAGAAGTTAACTTATAACAAAACACAATAGAAATACATCAGTAACATTGTAAAAACAAAAAACAAAAAAAAACCACACACATTGTGGGAGAATACAGTCTTATCTATATTTTTTACATTTCTCAAACATTTTAAAAGTCAAAGGCTGCCTTGAGGCAGAGATGATTGTCGCATGTTGAGTTCCTACACACTGTTGGCCAGACCCGCTTTGATAGTCTGCACTTCGGAGATGTGGGACGACTTTTGGATGATGCGACTGGTGAGGGTGGACTGCTCAGAAGTGCAGCTTTGCTTCAGGACTGAGGTGGGCGTCGTGACAGGCTTCCTGCCAGGGATGTTGCTCCTTGCGATGGACAGGGGCTCCCTGTGGCAGCTCAGCCCGGGGGTTGTGCCAAGCGACGACGTGATGTTCTGACAGCTCTGCCCGTGGGCCAGACTGGTCAAGGCCACGGCCGCATTGATCTCTCGCCAGTCTTGGTTGTTTTGACTCTCCTGACCTCTTTCCTGAGGCTGACCACTAAAGAAAAAAAGTTGTTTTGATTGACAATCCTTGACTGACGGTAGTAGACAAAAAACAATTAATAATTTACCTGTCACATTTTGATGATGCATAGTCCAAAGTCTCTGCAAGGAAGAAGAAGAAATTTCATCAATTATGTCTAAACCAGCTTCCTTGGTTGTTGTAATTGGAAACAGAAAAATTATTGGACATTCGCTTTTTTGGATTCATTATATAAGGCTCTTTTTGAAACACATTGCATTTGATACTTTATGTGACCAAAATCATTTTTATGATTGTGTTTATATTTGTCATTGTCTTTTTCAAAAGAAAAGTCCTCACTGTGCTACCCTCTGTATGTTTAAATCAAGTAAAACTAAGCTGATCAGCTAAAGATTTAATTGCCCACAGCCCAAAATATTCCATCCAGGATGTCTTTAGTTGGCCAGGACCCAAGAGTAACAATCGACTAAATCATGTCCGCTTTGTTTTTCTTGTTTCCTTGCTGCTGAAGGTCCTCAAGCATTTTCTCTTTAGCCGCAACATCCTTTTCCAAGAGACTATTTCTAAACCTCTTATTTTAAACAGCAAGAAAACATTGTTTTACCTCTTGCCAGTTTTAAATTTACTTCATGGTGAACTTGTAGCGAGGGTAATGACAGGGCTCGCTGCTTTTTTATAGATAGTAAATTGTCCAGTAGTGTTGCAGAACGACTTTTGATTTTGGCCTGGTCATTTCTTGACAAGGTAACTGAAATGAAAAGAGTAGCCATGATTTATTCTTTGTTGTTTTTGGAAATCAAACAGACAAAATGCATGTATCTATAGTTCCACATAGTTCTGTAAACAGGAACTACTTTAGTTACCTTCACCGACATAATTAATATGCAGCTATGTGGTTTTGATTGAAACCTCATCTCACAATTGATCTTATCCAAAGGACAAAGTAAGTCCTTAATGAAAAGTTTCCCGACCTATATTGAGCGAAAGCAACCGTTACGTTAGAAAAATCTCACACCGAACAAAAATTTCTCAAAATGTAAATATACTGAAATGAGGCTTACCCATGACATTATAAGAACAGCAACAGGTGGATTTAAGAAAAACAAAAACCAGCAGACACTTCTGATTCTGATTCATACTACATTATGAACACAGTAGCATGTAGGAAAATGTTATCACATCTAATATTGCATTGCAAAGTCTGAAAATACTCTGGAATTCAATAACTACTGTAACAAAAACATATCGATGTGGATATTCATTTATGAACAAAAACTCCACACTCATACATCCGCATACATTTGAAACATTGTGCTGCCAGCTATTAGTCCAGACTGTTTTTTTTTTTTTTATTGCTCTGTGTCTTATAAAACACAATCCTCGTGACATGATGGCCCTCAGGGAGGTATAGACCATGTCTCGTACAGGAATATCAACACACTTGGTTGTTTTACGGAAATGTGAGGTTACATGATGTTTCCAGCCTGGGAAATCTTGACAGATATGTTTGAGGTGACCTTGTGACATCACTTTTTAAAGACAATCACTCGTTGACATGTTTTTTAGCCTTCCTGTGCTATGCTAGCGCAGTGTTTTAATGGGGTCCGGGCCAGTCATAAATCTGGCAGGCTGACTTTCCACTTCAGTTACGTAGAGGAGTCGCAAAAAAGTCATCATAGGAGCAGCAGGGATACATTAAAAGTGTTCACAAACATTTCAGTGGGTAATTAGTTCAAGAAAGCGCAGAATAGGCCAAAGGAAATATGATTTGAGGTGCATTAACTGACATGTTTAGGGGAAGACTTTTACGTACCGTAATTTTCGGACTATAAGTCGCACTGGAGTATAAGTCGCACCAGCCATAAAATGCCCCCAAATGTGAAAAAAAACATATATAAGTCGCTCCGGAGTATACCGTTTTTTTCCGTGTATAGTGCGCAATATTTAACTAATTTATTGTCCTAAAATCTGGGATGCGTATTATACATGGGTACAAAAAAGAATTTTTTTTTTTTAATTTTTTTTTTTTTTTTTTAAAGAAAGTCATGGTACAACAAAACCAACAACAGGACTGACCGACAAAGTCGTGGAACAAAAAGACAGGGTGACATTACCAAAGACAGGAACAGAATGACAGTAACACATGCAATGATCCAACGGTGAGCGAGGGGCAGACAGGACTTAAATACAAAACACGTTACATCGATTGAGGTGACACAGGAAGAGAGGGGTGACGCGAACAGAAACTATGGCAACCTAGACACATAGCAAAACTGGGGACGAGACATGACAAATCTCCCCCGAAATAAAACTCACCTTTCTTCTTGTTTGTTGTCAATCGCGCATCGCATTCAGCCATCCTGCCCAACACACTTAGTAAAATTCATAATTGACGACACATCGTTTGATGCGATGGTGCAATCCTCGATGGTGTGTTATTGTCAAATATTGTTTGTTTTTTAATCTCCATCGCGGACCGGACGTCATACGGAGGCCGCCATTACAGATGCGCAGAACGGTTGCGCTAGACACGTCAGCTATATAAAGAGCGAGAGTTCAGTTCTCCACCTATTAGTTTCAATTCACAGTTTAATTAGCAGTTTCAATCAGCAAATAACAAAATGCGTATTACAGGTAATATTTTATTTTACAACACTTTGCCTTGTTCCTTTCGTCTCTGCTGTTCATTTCAAACACGCTCCATACGACCGCAATGCTCTTGTATCAGACGCTCGCTCGATCACCTGCTAGTTTGCCGTCTGTCACAATGTACCCTACACAAATCCGAAACATTTGTTGCGGCTCCGAGTCACGACGAGGGACAAGTTTTGGTTTCCAAGGGTGTTTTTATTCCTCTTCAACGTCTCTCCCATACAGAGCCGCCTCTTTCCCCTGCGAGCACGGAGCGCGGTGGTGCGTTTAGGGGCAGTCGGAGAAATCAACGGCAACAAAAAAAATGACATCCAGCCTAGTTAAGACCATACCAAAGACTATAAAAATGGGACCCATTGCCTCCCTGCGTGTGTGACGATCTTTGGGACTTAAAAAAAAAAAAAGTTTAAAAAGAAATTTAAAAAAATTCATAAAAATTGGGTGCGTATTATACATGGGTACAAGCTTTTTTCCAGCATCAGCATGCCATTTTTAGGGTGCGTACTATACATGGGGGCGCACTATACACGGAAGAAAACGGTAAGTCGCATTTTGGGGGGCAACTTATTCGACAAAATCCAACACCAAGAACAGACATGAACGAGCAACAACAGGTATGCTAACGTGACAAACACAAACGAGGAGCTGAGAACGGGCCTGACGTAACATTCAGTTATTTAAAAAAACTATTACATTAACACGTTTATAAAACCATCTGTGTCACTCCAATTCATTAAATCCATCGATCGTCCTTTGTCAACAATGCTGTGTGCCGCGCCGCAGTTCAAATTATTCCACAGGCCCATACAACGATATATATAAACTACCGTTTTTATCCATGTATAATGCGCAAAATTTAACTACCGTTTTTTTCCGTGTATAGTGCGCCCCCATGTATAGTACGCACCCCTAAAAATGGCATGCTGATGCTGGAAAAAAGCTTGTACCCATGTATAATACGCACCCAATTTTTATGAATTTTCTTTAATTTCTAAAATTTTTTTTATTTTTTTTTATTTATTTTTTTAAGTCCCAATGATCGTCACACACGCAGGGAGGCAATGGGTCCCATTTTTATAGTCTTTGGTATGGTCTTAACTAGGCTGGATGTAATTTTTTTTGTTGGCGTTGATTTCTCCGACTGCCCCTAAACGCACCACCGCGCTCCGTGCGCGCACGGGACAGCAAACGAGCAGGTGATCGAGCAAGCCTTGTCTGATACGAGAGCATTGCGGTCGCATGGAGCGTGTTTGAAGTGAACAGCAGAGAAGAAAGGAACAAGGCAAAGTGTTGTGAAATAAAATATTACCTGTAATACGGATTTAGGTAGAGAACTGAACTCTCGCTCTTTATATAGCTGACGTGTCTTGCGCATCCGTTCTGCGCATCTGTAATGGCGGCCTCCGTATGATATCCGGTTTGCGTGTGTGCGCGTGTGCGTGTGTGCGAGAGCGAGAGAGAGAGCGCGAGAGAGAACGCTCAACCGTAGCGCGCCGCCGACCGCCCAACTGCACCGTGCTGGTCGCATTAGTGTCACAGAGCCGTCGCTGAAATTTAGAAGATATTTTTAAAGTCCTGATGTACTTTCTAAAATTTAAGTGGACCTCAGTGCGCACTGCGCAGGGAGCTTAATTTGGTGCGGTCGCGCAACCGCAGCGCGCCGGGCGCTCACTGTCGCATTGCTTAAAGAGCGCCTTTGTGTTTTAGGATGAACAGCAGAGACCAAAGGAACAAGGCAAAGTGTTGTGAAATAAAATATTACCTGTAATACGCATTTTGTTATTTGCTGATTGAAACTGCTAATTAAACTGTGAATTGAAACTAATAGGAAGAAAACAACTATCGCTCTTTATATAGCTGACGTGTCTTGCGCATCCGTTCTGTGCATTTTATTTCACAACACTTTGCCTTGTTCCTTTCTTCTCTGCTGTTCACTTCAAACACGCTCTATGCGACCGCAATGCTCTCGTATCAGACGTTTGCTCGATCACCTGCTCGTTTGCTGTCCCGTGCGCGCACGGAGCGCGGTGGTGCGTTTACGGGCAGTCGGAGAAATCAATGCCAACAAAAAAAATTACATCCAGCCTAGTTAAGACCATACCAAAGATTATAAAAATGGGACCCATTGCCTCCCTACGTGTGTGACGATCATTGGGACTTAAGAAAAAAAAAAAAAAAAAAAAATTAAAAAAAAAAAAAAAAAAAAAAATTTTGTACCCATGTATAATGCGCACCCCAGATTTTAGGACAATAAATTAGTTAAATTTTGCGCACTATACACGGAAAAAAACGGTAATTTATTGTCCTAAAATCTGGGGTGCGCATTATACATGGGTACAATTTTTTTTTTTTATCCGGATATCATACGGAGCCCGCCATTACAGATGCGCTTTCTTCTCTGCTGTTCACTTCAAACACGCTCCATACAAATACAATGCTGTCGTATCAGACGCTTGCTCAATCACCTGCTCGTTTGCTGTCACAATGTACCCTACACAAATCCGAAACAGTTCTTCGCTATCGAGTTTGCTAGCACATGCGCAGTGATACTGACCGGCAGAATAACATCCGTTTTTTCCCAAAGATGATCTTTTTTCTGAAAAAAATGTACGTTTACAGACTTAAGTAGGAGTCAAAATTTGGGTGCGTATTATACATGGGTACAGGCTTTTTTCCAACATCAACATGCTATTTTTAGGGTGCGTATTATACATGGGGGCGCATTATACATGGAAAAATCGGTATATTTTAAATAACTATCACATAAACAACAATATTATCAAACCATTTGTGTCACTCCAAATCATTAAATCCATCGATCAAATTTCTCGTCCTTTATGTCATCCTGGTGACAGAGGACATGTCCAGAGGATATGGCGCTTTAAAGTGTTAATTACTTTATTTGATTTTTTCTCTCTATTTTTCATGTTTTGAATATGTTCAAGATAAAGATATCAAAGCATGTGAAGTGATAAATTATACTAAAAATAACATGTGAAATGGTCAACTATACTTGTAAGTGATGTGTTAATGATCAAGTAAAAATTTGTGAAAAAAAACATATATAAGTCGCTCCTGAGTATAAGTCGCCCCCCCACCCAAACTATGAAAAAAAATGCGATTTATAGTCCGAAAATTACGGTATTACCCTTGAGTCAGTGCCGAGTTGATGTGGCGCTATGTGACCACGAGCTAACGAGCTTTTTTTAATGAGCTAACATTTTTTTATTTTATTTTTTACAAAATGTGTGTTGTTTACATGTTCCTTGCGGTGTAAAGAATTGCGGTTGGCTTTCATTGTTTTGCTAGGCTAAGTGAACCAGCGGCTAACTTTAGCTTCTTATTTACACTAACAATAAGTCATAAATGAATTCACTGGCATCTTTTGGCTTTCTCAAATGTCGAAATCATCAGAATTACAGCTGATAAAAAAAATCAAATAATATTTTCTCTTGAGTGTTTTATCTTTTTTGCGTTTCATAGAAGAGTGATGCAAAAATGATTAATCAATACTTGATCCTGTTTTTATCTTGGCAGGGGCTGATCAATCTTTTCTTTTTTACATTTGCCGTGAGTACAGTGACGCTTTAACCATAAAAGCAAAACGAGTAGTGAATATCAGTGAGGGATTTTTTTACAACGTGATTATCCAAATTATGATCATTAGGCCTCGGAGGTGGTCTCTCAATGGAACAACATTGTCGTGAAATAAAAAAAGAATGAATAATATAAGTTTGCTTTTCTGCTAATGGCTCTGCGTATCTTTTATGATGCTGTTAATAATTCACATTATCGGTTCAAATGTCAGTCTGAGGTTGAACTGGAGGTTGCTGAAGTTTAAGTGTTTTCACAGACCATAACTTCACCAACACTCGTGCGACTGGAAAGATTTATTTGTTTTCAGGGAAGCTGAGTGTAATAAAATCGGAACTTGATGCATTGCTGGAAGAAATGAATAGTGGTTTCACAATTATAGAAATGTAACTTTTCAATGAGCGTGAAAAGGAATCCAGGATGGGGAGAAACAGGCAGCCAGCGTTTACATGACTCGGGCAGAAAGCAACTTGGATGGAGCCAAATGGATATTAATGCTCTTGAGCTGCGTTCTTTCAATGTCGAGTTGTCACTTGTTTGTGTGCCCTGCTGACAAACTGCTCTATTTCTTGATATTTTGGCTGAGTTTTTCATTTCTCACTCTGGGAAGTATAAAATCTCAGACATTCTGTAATTGTCGAGGCCCAACAGGACATTTCCACCATGGCAAGAAGCTCAAGCGGAACAAATGGCACATTGTTGCGTATGGAAATTATATTTGCAGTAGACGAAGCCAGCTCCAATACCATCCAAACTTTATATGACGGATTTGTGTGTTTGCAGGACATTTTTAGTAATGTTGATGAAAATAAATCTGGCTCTGAGTGTTTGGTTTATCATAAAAGGCAGCAGGGCGTCTCAATTGTTAATCGTTTAATGTTGTATTAATTCTACTGAGCTAACTGAGATTATTTTATTTATTTTCTTAAATTACTCGTCTACGAGGCGGCTCGGTGGAGCACTGGGTAGCAC
The DNA here is from genome assembly GCF_033458585.1 of Syngnathus typhle. Taxonomy (NCBI): domain Eukaryota; kingdom Metazoa; phylum Chordata; class Actinopteri; order Syngnathiformes; family Syngnathidae; genus Syngnathus; species Syngnathus typhle. Next base: position 2,672,937 of record NC_083750.1, on the reverse strand, counting down.
GTCCGCCTTACAGTTAGGAGGATGCGGGTTCGATTCCACCTCCCTGTGTGGAGTTTGCATGTTCTCCCCGGGCCCGCGTGGGTTTTCTCCGGGCACTCTGGTCTCCTCCCACATCCCAAAAACATGCTTGGTAGGCCGATTGAGCACTCCAAATTGTCCCTAGGTGTGAGTGCGAGTGCAGATGGTTGTTTGTCTCTGTGTGCCCTGCGATTGGCTGGCAACCGGTTCAGGGTGTCCCCCGCCTACTGCCCGATGACGGCTGGGATAGGCTCCGGCACGCCCGCGACCCCCGTGGGGACTAAGCGGTACAGAAAATGGATGGATGGATAGTTGTCTACATTTTGAATTTGTATCAGTATTTTTAAAACAATTTCTGGGCTTTGGATTTTTTTTTTGAGGAACTCCCTTGGCCAGCCCTTGCCCCCACCCCCCTAAGAAAAAAAAAACCTAGCTCCACCAGTGGTGTGTGACGCTTTGGAATCTCTTACCCATTTGATAGATGAAGTTGTTGTCTGTGTCATAGGAGGACGCTGGGGACACAGCGTCTCTGTCGCACTCGTTTGAACTGAAGGACTCGGAGTGGTTCCGCCTTTTTAGGGCGACGCCATCCGCCTTGCCCGCCATCATGTGCCGCAGGGTGTCGTTCAGGTAACGATTCAGCAAGCTGCTCTTGTACTTTGATGGCGGCGAGGTGCCGTCGTCGCTGTTGGCCAGGTCGGCCATGGTGAGCACGCCACCCTGGTTTTTTATCCCACACATGTGGGATGAGGATCTTCCTAAGTCTGATGAAGAGATGGGCGTTTGTAATGGACAGTCATCATCTGCAGCAAAGCAGTTGGACAAAAACATTTTTTTTTTGCCTGTAGGCAGTTGTTTGGCATGAAATCATTTTTAAAAAAATTGCTCACCATCTGAGTTGGTGTCATCGCTGCATACACTTAGTCTCTCAGCATTTCCCTGGATGTATTTATTATACAGTTTGATTCTTAGGGCCCAGCTCAAGTCTGGCTGCCTAACCGTGTTCTTCAGCCTCCGCCGAGCGTTGGCAAACCAGTTTGACACCTAAACAGAGTTGGATGGTGAAGAAAATGAAGACAAGCTAACATTTTGCCTGAAATTTCTCCACTGACCGCCCTCACCTGTACGAGAGTCATATGGGAGCCCAGAGCGAGCAGAACCTTCTCGGTCTTGGTGGGGTACGGGTTGTCCCGGTGTTTGTACAGCCAATGTTTGAGAGGCCGGGCCATGTCCTGCAGCACCTGTCTTTTGTGGCGAACTTTGACCCCACCAAAGCGAGATCTGGAGAATTTCAGAAACTCAGACTCTAGCAGTGCGCAACATAATCAAATGTACCAAAATGTTGGCTCTAAATTTGGTAAAAGCTGATCAAAATATCGCTGCTATGCCTACCCATATCTTCTGTACTTGGAGGAGTCGTCTTCAGCAGTCTCCTGGTATCGCAGCAGTTCTGCATTCTGACAGATAGCTAAGCTGCTGTGAGCTACACAATTCAGTCTACTCCTCTGTTCATCCTCCAAATGAAGAAGAGTATCAGATGCCATCCCAACAACTGAGTTCAGCCTCAAGCAAGCAGATTTCCCCTAAACCAACAGGTGCATCTGTCGATTTACAGAAATAAATAGCTGTGGTAGGCTCCCATCCTGGATGAAGTTCAAGTCAACAAAATGATGAAAATAGTCCTCGGGCTTTACTCTGGAGCACGTCAGTTACAGATTGAAAAATGTTTGAAAAGTCAGTGGATGTCATCTGGTTTTGTTGAGCAGCACTGGAGAGTTGGATAACTTGTTTCACTCCTGCCCATTGGTCCTCCCACCATCCAATCAGGACCGTGAGGGGAACCCTCGCTGAGCAGCGGCAGGAGCGGACCAAGATATGCAAACTATTGCATGGCAAACGTGGTTATTAGATTCTGTCTGCTGTTGAGCATGATCTCATATTTTCTACATGAGGCATACCAGCCTCTCGCAGCTTGCGGTTTGACCAACAATCGTGTCAGCAAATAACATTGCATGTTTTACCAGGGGATTCGGGAGCTGGAATTACAAGTTTCCTAATAACCAGCAAAACCACCAAGCGGTGCTGCATGCCAGCAAGCGAATCCTGCTTTCCAGAGCAAATTGGGCCATAGTAATGTCAACACCAGCGCTGGAAAAATATCACTGGCTTTGCTCATCCTATCCTCGGCAAGTGCTGCTTATTTTGTGCGCAACCATGTGCAGTGGGGTTTAGGGGTTGCAAATCTTTTGCAATGTCTGCACTCTGCACAATTTTTGGGAGCTCTTTCCCTTAAGTGGGACATATCATTTCAGTATGGTTTGGGACTAACTTGGCTCGTGTTACCACGCTCGACAGTGACTTGCACGTGTGTGTGTGTGTGTGTGTGTGTGTGTGTGTAGGCAGTATGGCGAGAAGTGTGTGGTGTAATCGTGTGACATCATAGCAACGTGACACATTGTGAAATCAACAAATAAGAGAAAACAAATTGTTCTGATTTATTGTGGGAGAACTTAATGTTATTAAGAAGGAAGATTGTGTTCCTCTTGTTCCATTCTTGTAAAATTGAGGGGCGTGATGTTTTTGTGTGCAGGGTTTCGCTCCACTTTTAGCTGCCATGGTTGGATGAACGGACGGATGTAATTGAAAAATAGATATCTTTTCCAGCTCGGTAAAATGTTTTTGTGGCTAGCTTCAATGTTAATTTCTGAATGAACTAGTCAAAGCCTTTGAGTGACAGATGGTGGGGAGGGGGGATAAAAATTGTAAAATCAATTCATTCAAATCATTCTCGTTATGAAAGATTTGATCACAAAACGTGTGTGGCTTTTTCTTAAATGAACACGTTTGACATTGCTATCGTGTCAGCTTTTAATTATATTGCGCTGTCATGTTAAAGCAAATTGATAAATGCAACAATATTAATTTGCTTTGAAAATACCTGAGTAATAAAATAAAATGGATGGATGGATGAATGATGATCACAATTAAGTATAAAGTCTCCTTTGTAATATATACTCCTTGTAGCCTGTACCCAAAAAGAGGAGTTTCTTTGCATCGAGGTTTATGCAAAGAGCTCACGTAATTATATTGTTGCGTTTTGGTGAAGTGAATGAGTGTTCCGTCTGTACGACTGGTCTTTGAATGCACCCCGCTTCAATGGCAGAACGCGGATGAATTTAAAGACATCAAATGAGAATAATCCTTTATAAAAATTAAAATTGACTGACGCAAACGTGAGTTCTTCATGTTTTTATTGAAAACAACATAGTGCTGACGCCGTACGACATGGGTTTTTCGCTTTCCAAATAAGGGGTCGTCACTAATTATTTGTGTTTAGATAAATGTCTGAGCTATAATGGTGTAATTAATGATTAAAACGTGAAAGTATCTGTTTATTGTATTCGTTTATATGTTTAATAAAGACAAAGCCATCACAAAACTGTTGTAATTATTTAGATTCTGATCTAAATTAGCCTTGAATAAAGACTAAGCAGTCACATGAATGAACAGAAAAAATGGACAGCCGGACTCGGACTCATGGCCAAGACTCGGTGCAAAAATCCGACCGAGTCCACAGCCCTGGTCAAAGGTTCAGAGGGCAAAGTAGAGCAGAATATCCTCATCAATTTGAGAGTACAGTAATCCCTCGCTACATCGCGGTTCGATTATAGCGGTTTTAGTACATTGCGGATTTTTTTCCAAAATATATTTAAAAAAAAATCACAAATTCAAAACAAACCTTCTAAATTGAGGAATTATTAAAAAGTTGCCCACACGCCAGAAGACAGGGAGTGTCCACACAATTGCAGTACGTACACTTGTACCTTTTTATAAAAAAAGTTGTTACAATAATAAGAGTTCTAAAAACATATTTACAGTATTGTACCTTGTTGTAAAATTGTTATAATAATAAAAGTCCTAAAAACATATTTACAGTATGTACACTTGCACCTTTTTATAAAAAAGAATGTTATAATAATGAGTTCTAAAAACATATTTACAGTATGTATACTTTAGCTGCATATACAAATGTCACATACGTATCATATTTATATTACCGTTTTTTCCATGTATAATGCGCCCCCATGTATAATACGCACCCTAAAAATGGCATGTCGATGCTGGAAAAAAGCCTGTACCCATGTACAATACGCACCCAAATTTTGACTCCTACTTAAGTCCGTGAACGTAAAATTATTTCAGAAAAAAGATCATCTTTGGGAACAACCGGATGTTATTCTGACGGTCAGTATCACTGCGCATGCGCTAGCATACTCAATAGAGAAGAAATGTTTTGGATTTGTGTAGGGTACATTGTGACAGCAAACGAGCAGGTGATCTAGCAAGCGTCTGATACGAGAGCATTGTGTTCGTATGGAGCGTGTTTGAAGTGAACAGCAGAGAAAAAAGCGAATCTGTAATGGCGGCCTCTGTATGATATCCGGATTTAAAAAATAAAAAATAAAAGTTTTTTTTTGTACCCATGTATAATGCGCACCCCAGATTTTAGGACAATAAATTAGTTAAATTTTGCGCATTATACATGAAAAAAAACGGTATTTATACATTATTTTCTGCATGTCATTTACTACGTATCAATATAGTATTTACATGTTTGAAATGTATGTACCGTTTTTTCCATGTATAATGCGCCCCCATGTATAATACGCACCCTAAAAATGACATGTCAATGCTGGAAAAAAGCCTGTACCCATGTATAATACGCACCCAAATTATTATTATTATTATTATTTTTTAAGTCCCAATGATCGTCACACACGCATCTGGGTGTGGTGAAATTTGTCCTCTGCATTTGACTCATCCTCGTGTGATTTTGATCCATCCCCTGGGGGAGAGGGGAGCAGTAAGCAGCAGCGGCGCCGCGCTCGGGAATCATTTGGTGATCTAACCCAGTGGTCCCCAACCACCGGGCCGCGGACCGGTACCGCATTCAAAACTGCTTCAACACATGGAGACCAAGCATCCTGCAATAAAAGACAAACCTTAATCACTTCGGGTGTCATTGTCTCCGATTACGTCTAGATGGGACCGGCTCGTTTCTGAGAAACAAACTCAGTGCTCCCACTAATCCAACGTAATGGTGAGTTTTATTTTTGTCATTTGTACTTGTTTTTATGTCAGTCGTATCATTTTATTTCATCGTATTTATCTATTTATTATAAATCCATTATTTATTTATTTATTTATCTATTTATATAAATGTATTATTTATTTATATAAATGCCGGTCCGCGAAAATATTTCTGACATGTAACCGGTCCGTGGTGCAAAAAAGGTTGGTGACCACTGATCTAACCCCCCAATTCCAACCTTTAATGCTGAGTGCCAAGCAGGGAGGCAATGGGTCCCATTTTTATAGTCTTTGGTATGGTCTTAACTAGGCTGGATGTATTTTTTTTGTTGGCGTTGATTTCTCCGACTGCCCGTAAAGGCACCACCGCGATCAGTTAGGTTAAAATGAAAAGTGCGGACATGTGAAAAAGGCGTGCGGACATGTCAAAAAGGCGGCTCTGTATGGGAGAGAAGTTGAAGAGGGAGAAAAACACCCTTGGAAACCAAAACTTGCGCCTTGTTGTGACTTGGAGCCGCAACAAATGTTTCGGATTTGTGTAGGGTACATTGTGACAGCAAACGAGCAGGTGATCGAGCAAGCGTCTGATACGAGAGCATTGCGTTCGTATGGAGCGTGTTTGAAGTGAACAGCAGAGACGAAAGGAACAAGGCAAAGTGTTGTGAAATAAAATATTACCTGTAATACGCATTTTGTTATTTGCTGATTGTATTAAACGATCACATTCATTGTCAGTCAAGAAGAGAAGAGGACTATTCGCATCGGATCCATAGTGCGCATGCGCAGTGATACTGCCTCCGTATGACGTCCAGTCCGCGATGGAGATTAAAAAACAAACAGTATTTGACAATAACACAGGTTTCTGTTCCTGTCTTTGGTAATGTCACCCTGTCTTTTTGTTCCACGTCTTTGTCGGTCAGTCCTGTTGTTGGTTTTGTTAGAGAGTTATGTTAGTTTACCAAGTCTGTGTTTTGAGTTCCTCCAATGAACCCTGGTCCAAGCTGCACTTGGTCGCCCTGCTCCTTTCCACACTCCATCCGTGACAAGATTTTCTTCGAAAATTGTTGTACCATGATTTTCTTCAAAAAAAAAATCTAAAAAAAAAAAAAATTAAAAAAAGAAAAATTAAAAAGAAATTGTATCCATGTATAATGCGCACCCCAGATTTAAGGACAATAAATTTGTTAAATTTTGCGCATTATGCATGGAGAAAAACGGTATGTTAAAAAAAAGGGTGACACTACTTTGCGGATTTTCACATATGTGGTCTTGGAACCAATTATCTGCAATAAACGACAGATTGCTGTATACAGTATAACTTTTGAAATATCCTAATATTCTTTCAAAAAAATGCCTTGACATGCAACATTAGAATTTAATCACATTTAATACAATATTGACGATAAAGACGATAAATTATTTATTTATTTATTTATTTATTTTGGATTTATTTATTTATTTGTGATTTATCTATTTATCTATTAGACTACCGTTTTTTTCCGTGTATAGTGCGCAAAATTTAACTAATTTATTGTCCTAAAATCTGGGGTGCGCATTATACATGGGTACAAAAAAAAAAAATAAGAATTTTTTTTAAAATTTTTTTTTTTTTTTTTTTAAGTCCCAATGATCGTCACACACGCAGGGAGGCAATGGGTCCCATTTTTATAGTCTTTGGTATGGTCTTAACTAGGCTGGATGTAATTTTTTTTGTTGGCGTTGATTTCTCCGACTGCCCGTAAACGCACCACCGCGCTTCTTGCGCGCACGGGACAGCAAACGAGCAGGTGATCGAGCAAGCGTCTGATACGAGAGCATTGCGGTCGCATGGAGCGTGTTTGAAGTGAACAGCAGAGAAGAAAGGCAAAGTGTTGTGAAATAAAATGCACAGAACGGATGCGCAAGACACGTCAGCTATATAAAGAGCGAGAGTTGTTTTCTTCCTATTAGTTTCAATTCACAGTTTAATTAGCAGTTTCAATCAGCAAATAACAAAATGCGTATTACAGGTAATATTTTATTTCACAACACTTTGCCTTGTTCCTTTGGTCTCTGCTGTTCATCCTAAAACACAAAGGCGCTCTTTAAGCAATGCGACAGTGAGCGCCCGGCGCGCTGCGGTTGCGCGACCGCACCAAATTAAGCTCCCTGCGCAGTGCGCACTGAGGTCCACTTAAATTTTAGAAAGTACATCAGGACTTTAAAAATATCTTCTAAATTTCAGCGACGGCTCTGTCACAATAATCGACCAGCCCGGTGCAGTTGGGCGGTCGGCGGCGCGCTACGGTTGAGCGTTCTCTCGCGCGCTCTCTCTCTCGCTCTCTCTCGCTCTCGCACACACGCAAACCGGATATCATACGGAGGCCGCCATTACAGATGCGCAGAACGGATGAGCAAGACACGTCAGCTATATAAAGAGCGAGAGTTCAGTTCTCTACCTAAATCCGTATTACAGGTAATATTTTATTTCACAACACTTTGCCTTGTTCCTTTCTTCTCTGCTGTTCACTTCAAACACGCTCCATGCGCACGGAGCGCGGTGGTGCGTTTACGGGCAGTCGGAGAAATCAACGCCAACAAAAAAAATTACATCCAGCCTAGTTAAGACCATACCAAAGACTATAAAAATGGGACCCATTGCCTCCCTGCGTGTGTTCATAAATTCATAAAAATTGGGTGCGTATTATACATGGGTACAAGCTTTTTTCCAGCATCAGCATGCCATTTTTAGGGGTGCGTACTATACATGGGGGCGCACTATACACGGAAAAAAACGGTAAGCGTTTTTCAATAATTTACTTCCTGGTTGATAGTTTAGCAGTATTGAATTCCAGTTGTGACTGCTAACCAAGGTAAAAAACACATGGAGCAGATGCATCCCTGTTCTCCAGCTATAAATTCTCCTCGTCTCACATTCCTCTGCAGTTGTCAGACGGCTACATGCTATCACACACCATTTAGTCCCGTCCCTCATCGACATGTTCCCTGGCTTGTGTGTTATTAGCTGGAAACACACCCACCTTCAACAGCCCGGAGACCAATTAAAAAAAAAAAAAAAAAGTACTGTGCAAAGACTTACAGTATATCTCTTGTCTGGATGGGATGCAACAAGTCAAGTCAAGTCAAGTTTATTTGTATAGCCCTAAATCACAAGCAGTCTCAAAGGGCTTCACATAGACAGAAATTGACAATTATTCTCAAAGCATCCCCTGATCTTAAGCTCCCAAAAGGGCAAGGAAAAACTTAAAAACCCCTAGCAGGGGAAAATGAGAAACCTTGAGAAGGGACCACAGATGGAAGGATCCCCCTTTCAGGATCACCAGGTTAAAATGGATGCAGAGAGGGCACAAATGATACAACATGAAAATCAATTAAATAAAAAGTGGATGTCCATGTCATAGCAGAGGGCTGCCGAAGGAGCCCTCAATTGTCCTGGCAGTGTCTTCGAGGAGGTTGAGCTGTAGTTCCCCCATCCTGAATTGGCCCACGAGAATCCAGATAGCCGCTGTCAGCATTGGTGCCACCTAACCACCTCCCCGTCCGGGGAGGGGGGAGGGAGGGGGTGGAGAGGGAGAGAAAACAAACTCCAGCCGAATCGGCCACTACAGGTTAGTTAAAGGCCATGTGTAGATAAACTGAATGTGTGTGTTTATGTGTGTGCGCTTTGCACAGAGACACAAACTCAGTTGCAGATGATATTTTATTAAAAACAGAAACCTTTGGTTGACAATAGATTACCGGTTTTTTTTCGTGTATAGTGCGCAAAATTTAACAAATTTATTGTCCTAAAATCTGGGGTGCGCATTATACATGGGTACAAAAATTAAAAAAAAAAATAATATATATATTTTTTTTTTAAAAGAAAGTCATGGTAAAACAAAACCAACAACAGGATTGACCGACAAAGTCGTGGAACAAAAAGACAGGGTGACATTACCAAAGACAGGAACAGAAACCACATCATGACAGTAACACATGCAATGATCCGACGGTGAGCGAGGGGCAGACAGGACTTAAATACAAAACACGTTACATCGATTGAGGTGACACAGGAAGAGAGGGGCGACGCGAACAGAAACTATGGCAACCTAGACACATAGCAAAACTGGGGACGAGACATGACAAATCTCCCCCGAAATAAAACTTGAAATCACCTTTCTTCTTGTTTGATGGACGTCATACGGAGGCCGCCATTACAGATGCGCAGAACAGATGCGCAAGACACGTCAGCTATATAAAGAGCGAGAGTTGTTTTCTTCCTATTAGTTTCAATTCACAGTTTAATTAGCAGTTTCAATCAGCAAATAACAAAATGCGTAATACATGTAATATTGTATTTCACAACACTTTGCCTTGTTCCTTTCGTCTCTGCTGTTCACTTCAAAACACGCTCCATACGACCGCATTGCTCTCGTATCAGACGCTTGCTCGATCACCTGCTTGTTTGCTGTCTGTCACAATGTACCCTACACAAATCCGAAACATTTGTTGCGGCTCCGAGTCACGACGAGGGGCAAGTTTTGGTTTCCAAGGGTGTGTTTATTCCTCTTCAACGTCTCTCCCATACAGAGCCGACTTTTTCACGTCCGCACGCCTTTTTCACATGCGCGCACGGAGCGCGGTGGTGCGTTTATGGGCAGTCGGAGAAATCAACGCCAACAAAAAAAATTACATCCAGCCTAGTTAAGACCATACCAAAGACTATAAAAATGGGGCCCATTGCCTCCCTGCGTGTGTGACGATCGGTGGGACTTAAAAAAAAAAAAAATGTTTTTTAAAAATTCATAAAAATTGGGTGCGTATTATACATGGGTACAGGCTTTTTTCCAGCATCAGCATGCCATTTTTAGGGTGCGTATTATACATGGGGGCGCATTATACACGGAAAAAAACGGTATATCGGAGCCATTTGTTTTTATCTAGGGGAAAAAAAATCTGTGATTATATATGACAGTAAAAAGTGAACTGAAAGCTTCCCTCCGATGCGGATTTCTGGATTTAAAATGAAGAAAAAAACTTGGGGAGAAGACAAGAGACAGTTTTATTTGGAACATCTCATGTGTTCATAACAGTCCTTGAGGTTTCAACGGAAGACAAAAAACATGGCCGTGACCTTTAATATAACATTTCTTTTGTTAAAGGGTTGATCAAATTGTTTGGGGTATCCAGCTCTCAGGTTGAATTTTTTGGACGCACCTAATGCGAAATATTACCTTTATAGAAGAACTTAATTTGACCTTCTCAAAACGTTTGCGTGGACATTTTGCACAACTGGCTGTTGACTGCAGCGAGATTGAAAGAGTCACGGAAAGGCATCGAAGTGAGTCCTTGTAAATGTCCTGCTGTGACTTTTTGACATTCAGCTGCTTGCACTCATGAAAGTGTAATCCGTCTAATAAACTCATTTATGCTGTTGAAATCGGTTATTGAGAACTGGATAAGAAGCAGACTTTCCATACAAGTTCATTTATAGCGCATTTGCTCAGCTGTCAGTTTTCTGTCACCACCATTCAAAGCAACACCTCCAGAAAAAAACAAATTTCTTTGATACTGATTTTCTTCCAAGTGCCCATCTGTCAGCACATTTATGCAAAAAAAAAAAATCTCTGTCGTACTGTTCCCTTTGCTGTCTTTTGATTGTCAAAGCTGCACAAATAGTACAGGGAGGGTTTCAAGAAAATCGACAGATTATAGGAAAAAGTGCTCTTGGCAAAGATAAATGTGTAGATTAAAGTTCGGGTCAGGCTTTGTATATTTTGCTTTCTGGATAGTCTCGTTATATCTCGGGAGATATTACAGGACCTTTGGCAAATTATTGTGAGTATACCTTGATTGTGATGAATTATGTTTCTGCACTTTATGGACACCATTATTTTTTTTGCATAGTTCTACGTGTACAACGTTGTTGGAATAACTCTTGGAACAGTCTTTACTGTTCCATCAAGACCTTGCTCCCATTTCGGCATGTTGGGTGAATTTGGTGAGGGTAACTTGAGGGATCTCGTAAAGGGGCTTCCCAGAGACGTGGAAGTCGTTCTATGAGATCTTTTACTTTCTTCCATATTTGGGTCTTGTATCTTCCCAAGTTGATGCGAGCATTCACAGCAGACGACAGTGGTGAATATTCTTCTGCAACACAAAAAAGATCTTTGACACTTTCTGGTCCCGTTTTCACCACGTTGTGCTTAATGTCATTCAATCACGAACATATTGTTTAACATTAATCTTGTTTATTTTTTACATACTTTTTAACCGGCATTTCCATGATTGAGTCAAATGATCCAAACCCAACTGACATCATAGTTTTGTGTGTCCCGTTTGAAGTAGAAGCTGCAGCGAACATAAAACGAAGGCTTTTTATTGGATTGGTCCGCTGGCACTGTTGTGATCTCAGAGGGTGCCTGCAGATTGTCAATGTTGCGATGAAATTACGTGGCTGCCACATTCTGCTGAGGTGGAACTTTGCTTCTGGCAATGGAGGGACTGTTCTTGTTTGGAGCCTTTTGGGGATCAGGCATATTGCGCAACTCACCCCTCCATCTCTTTTGAATACTGAAGACATACTGCGAGGCCTAATCCACCGTTGCAGTGCGCCTATGTGTGGTTAAAAGCACACAGGTGCAGGTCGAAGCCCCAAGAAAGCAATTACTGTCTCCCTCACATCATGCGGCTCCTTCTTCCTCCCAAGAACATTAACACCACTTTGTTCAAACATTCAAAAGAAACAAACTTGGGAAAGAATACAGCCACCAGAAAAAAATCAATGAGGCAGCTCCTGTGAATAATATCAGCAAAGAAAGATAACAATGAGTGAGTGAGTTTACTTGGACTGAGCCCACTTTCAATACTGAATGCAAGAATGTTTTCGTGTTTATGCCTCTAAATTCTACAGTCCCTACGCCTGCTACTAATAATATTTCCCTGGTGCGCATTACATTCTGTTAATTGAAGTGCAGCAGCTGTCAGAATAATTCCATGCTAGTGTTTGTGACTTGGCAGAGTTGGGCTAGGTTCTGCCGCAAGCTCTGCAAAGCCCCCCCCCCCTCCAAAACCACTCTCCCCACCTTTTTTAATTTAATAGTTGGAGCTGACCTTATTTCAGCCAAATGCCAATAGAAAACTGGCACTGCGACAAAAAAAGGAGAAGGTTGTCTGGTTACCCAATTAACAACATGTTCTGGGACAAACCTCATCACTTGACTTGTTTACAGAAGTAAAAGCCTTTCATATATGACGGAAATTGTGCTTCAACTTACTTCTTAACACATTTAGAAGCGGTGGTGCCTATTTTACACTTCATCATTCAACTTCAGCTCAAATCCAACCGGCCAAAAGGCCGCAACTCCTCCTCGCCGTTGTTGGCGAGAAGCAAAGCCACTCTGCGGGAATCCAGCAAACCTCTTCCTCCTGAAGCCGCTGGAGATCCGCTTTAAGCTCTCTGAAGGCCAAGGTGATATCGCCGTTCACCATCACCTTGTCAAACATGTGACCGTACTGGGCTTCCATGGTTTCGGCCGAGTGAATCATATCTTCAAAATCTTCCTCCTGTGGAGAGAAAACACTTGGCTGTTTATTTTGTTGAGTGATGGAATAATTGTCCAGTTAGCCTGGAGGTGAGGGAATGTTCTCCAGAAAATGCTCTCGAGACACGGCACAGAGTCAATGTAGTTTCTTACCGAGAACATCCTCACTTGGTTGGGCTCCTCTTCATCACAGATGAATTTGGTTCTTCTCCTGGTGAGGCGTAATTCCTCGATGCGCGGGGGTTTCACAAAAACCACGTATGGTTTGAATTCCAGTGTGTAGACATGCTTCAGTTTCTAAGTGTGGAAAAGAGCAAACGGAGGTTGTCAAGAGTCATCAGAGATAAGGTCTTGTTGTCTAGACAAGTTTAATTTTTTTTTAAACATTTTATTGTTAAAACTTCTTGTTTTGCAATTGAAAAATGAGATGTGTGAGCCACAACCGCATTTGCACCATTTTTAAGAGATCCAAAAATCTTTTGGTGTGAGCGTGGTCCGCAGCGTTTAACATTTGAACATTCTACTTGCACCGTCACAGACTACAAGTATCAAAGAGTTTCTCAAATTTTGATGGACAGTTTTTCCCTTGTTTTGCATTGGTCCTGTGTGTCACGATAAAAGACACATTTTCACTGCAGAAAGAGAGACTTTTTTTTTTGTTTTCTTTTAGTCATTCTTTTATTTTTTTATTTCAGTGTTGTACATTATAAAAGCAAATGTTTTTGCAGACACAATCTAGTGTCACAATGTATATTTTTATCACAATAATACTAATTGAGTTGAGTAATTATGACAGTGTTTTCCGGACAGCTCATTACTCACACAAGGACGCACATCCATTAGGCAAATTTTGCCCTCAGCCATCAGACGATAAACAGAGTCCAGATTTGTTCCATAGTAGTGGCCTCTGTATGTCCCGTAGTCTATAAATCTGAAGGTAGACATTAACGGGGCCAGACAAGGACATAAAAGTTGGAAAACACAAATGAATAGTATGGAATGGCCAACACACGTCAGACTACAGTTTAATGTACCTGCGGTTGAGAATGTCCTCTTCAAATTTGTGGACGGATACAAAATGATAATCCATCCCTTCGCTCTCTTGGCTTCTCTTTTCACGTGTGGTGTCTGGCAGAGAAGATGTTGGCAAGAACACTTCCCTTATAATAAACGTGACACATACATTGAAAGTGACAAGATTGCTTTTTTTTTGGCTTACATGGTACAGTTGTAGCATAGAGGTCCGGATCTGAGATCAGGAGCCTCCTCTTCAGTTCATTAACACCAACACCGCTGGGCCCTCAAGGCAAAGAGCAAAAACATTGCGCTGTTTATGTTTTGCAGTGATAAATGGTCAGGACATGTAAGGTCATCTCGGCTTGTCCTCACAGGGCCAGAAATCTGACTTTAGTTTATATGATTTTGATTTTTAGTTCCAAAAAACGGCAGCAAAAATGATTCCACGCGTGCACTTGAACAATAAATCCAGCATCCCATAGATTTGATGATCACATCTGCATTTGCCATCAGAATAAAAGAAAAAGCGAGCAGAACATTCAGACAGATGGAGCTCTGATTTCATGCTGTTTTGAGTCTGAGAATGATTCTCCAACCCATCTTACTCCTTTTTGTGTCTGCCTGTGGCACGATCAATGCCCCAGAAAATCCATAGCATCACATCTGCAAAGTTACGCACGTCATTGGATGAACATAGGCACACACAACTTCCGCAGCCTTGCATTGCATCAGTCTCTTTAGTTGTAAGAATTCCTAAAATCCTTGCCTTTTCCATCACAGTGTTGAAGGGACATTTCAAAATGTAAAGTTTTTAAGACTCTACACCACTAATGACTTTTTCAGAAGAAGAGAGAAGGCGCATGGTGACGCGTGGATACTGTCTACTGACCTTTTTCCTTAAGTTACATGACATTTAACACCGGTAGTCATTTCCACCATCTTATGCGGGGCATAAAGGAATATTGTTTTGTTCAGAGCGCGTTGGAAGGCTCTTCCAACCTGCTCAAATATTATCCGGCTGGTCCTACTTTAAGTATTGTGGTTGTGGGTTTTTATATTTCTCAATGCCAAAAGATTTTTAATGATGACCTCTGGCCTGCACTGCAGACAATGAAATTGAGTCCTGAGTGTGGGTAAAATTCCGACCCAATTAAAAGAGATTCAAATCCAAGCTGCTTTAAGTCTTCCACTTGGCTGATATTTGGAGGGATTTTCTTCACAATCTATTTGTTCCCCTTTCACCTACCTGTCTTCCTCCCTAAATTGCTTCAACCTTCTCCTGTTTCTTTCTGCTTGTTTACTAATAACCTTTAGTTTTGTCTGAATACTCTGGCATAAAAAGACCTTCAGCAGAGTTTAACGTAAACTCTCAAGGGAGCAAAAAATACATAGAGCAGACCTGCAGGATTGGCAGAGAAGCCAAATCTGGGGTGGGCCATTGCACAACAAAAAGAAATAATTCAAACTATTGTGAGTTTTTATGTGTGTGTGTGATGGGAAAGGATCATTTTGTATTCATTACGAAGAACATAAATCTTACCCAATGCTTTATTGTCTTCCCTTTGATCAATTTCAACTTCAATAACGTCAGTCAACAAAATGCGGTGGGCATGACCCCAAATTGAGCAGAGTTGAGTACAAAGTTAATTCTATACAAACTTAATCTTTTATTAATATGTTCAACAAAACGCTCCTGATGGAAAAGGTTTGCATCCTCAACTTACCAAGCAAGACAACCAGTTGCTGTCTTTGTCCACAGTCTTTATTGGAAGGGATGACTTCTATGTAGGTAGGAGGACAAATGGACTCATGAACTCCAGAGCTCCACCTTTTGGACTGAGCTGCTTCTTTGACCCAATTGCTCTTCTTGCCCAGTCGGAAACTACTTCTTAAACCAGCTGGAGAAAGGAGAAAGAGTGAGGCCTTAAGCTTTGTCAGTCAGTTGGTACTGTTGTAGGTCAGAGAAGGTTGCATAGCCACTTTTATTTATTTATTTATTTATTTATTTATTTATTTATTTATTTATTTATTTATTTATTTATTTATTTATTTATTTATTTATTTATTTATTTATTTATTTATTTATTTATTTATTTATGTATTTATGTATTTATTTATTTGTTTGTTTGTTTGTTTGTTTGTTTGTTTGTTTGTTTGTTTGTTTGTTTGTTCTACACCTATGGTTATTTGGTGTGAGGAAGCTGATGCACCCTGAGAAAACTTGACTGTGAGGCACACATGCTCCCCAAGGGCACAAGAATTTCATGCAAATCTGAAAGCACAGAAATTACAATTTTTTAGGAAAATTAAGTTCAAAAGAACATCAACCCTACATGAGAACATTCCATGCTCACTCAACTCCAAGTCTGTATTTAATTTCCATCATTTCATGATTAGAGCCTTTTCCAAGTGAACTGAAAGCTGAGAGGTGATGGAAATATATCTTATCTGCATATGATGGCTGCAATTCCACTCACATTAAAAAAAAGATTAAAGATTTAATCTACTCATTAATCACATTGCTTGCTTGATTTCAAATCCACTGTGTCAAAAACTCACTAACACTTTTATTGGCCCAATAATTCTGGACCGACTGACTTGTTTAACATTTGCAGTTGCTCCAACCTTTACACAAGATACAGTAATGTTACTAACAATGGCCCATAAACCGTTTCCACCCCAAACGTGTTGTCATTCAGCAAGTCAACAGTCTTGGACCCCAAAGGGGGGCTCAGGCCCCCCAGAATCAAAGAATCCAAGTGTGCCAGAGGTGATTTGTCCGCAGTCTGACAGCCAGCGTCTGCCATGCGCCTGCGGTTTGGCCCGTCTTTGCCTGCACGCTCTTTCATGACATTAAGTACCGCAGCACCAGTCATGCCAGGCTTTCTTTGACACAGGCTGTAATATGGCTTTGTAAGCACATCTCTCTGTTTCCTCTCCTTGCACCGTCACACGTTGAGTGGCCATTTCAAGCGTTCGGACAAAGTTACTCTATTGCTTAGAGTCAAGTTGAAGGAGAAAACATCTTGACACCTCAAATAAAACGTTTTGCTGCATCTGGGAGGATTTGGCATAGGTTTATAAAAATGTAAGAAAGCCAAAACCACTATTTTGATCAAAATAACGTTTGGTATCAAATAATTTGTGGACGGAAAAAATTATATAATTTTTAGCAAAATCTTTTATCTTTAAACTTGAACCAACGAACGAATCAATGAACCAACAAAAGAAATGAACGAACGAACAAATGAACGAACGAATGGTGTCTGTGGAAAAAGTTGCTGAACTGCATCATCCCTTCTGCCCTCTCACCACCGTGATCCAAAGTAATTCAGCCTCTGGCCTCAGAGTAGATAAAATGCACACGATTATTTGCACATAATTATAGTGCAACTCGGATTGCACCGACTCGATACGATTTTTACAGTCAGGATTTGGGCACAGTAGCTCACACTTTTTCTGCTCACGCGCACACACATGACAATTGCCGCAAACGTTCGCTAGAGTCAGATGGGGAAACTAGCGGGCTCAAAACCACATTTGCTGTTCTTGTCCTTTCCTTTAAATCGTTAAATCCATAAAATGCTTCATCAGATTAAGCGGCCTCTTCTATCTGTTTTTCTTGGGGACGGTAGTTGTGACTTGTCATGTCCAATTGCCCCAACTTGTGTTGTGTTCTACTCCTCTTTCCAGTATCATTGGGATTTATGTGGAACAAGTCAAACATCTTACCAATGTGGATTCCAGTTATAGCTCCATTGTCAACATCCTCGTCAACTGGAAAAACTAGAGTGAGGGGAAATCGTGAACATAAAGCTCTGAAATTTCACGCTCAAAGTATGAGCACATGTTCTCACGCAACTATTTTGCTTTGGAAATTATAATCACAGTTGGCTTGACACATGCTATACAGAATTTAGAAACATTAATAATTTGATTACGAGTGTTTATTCGTACTAACTGAATCAGCCGCATGTTGGGAAAAAATACAGTGGGGACATTGCAAGAGGATTTGTTTTGGCAAGTAAATCTTGAAAAATGTGTCTTCTCTCTAGATTTTATGTCTGTCAGGTGTCTTCTAAGGTCACATAATGGATTGCTTTGACTTTGGAGGTTCCTGGTTGTTTGCGCAAGTAAATGTCTACATGTAAAGGATTCTGAAGGTACCTTTGCCCTCATCTGCAGCATATGTAGAGGAAAACACACAACAGATCAAGTGTCATTCCCCCCTGAACAAGTCACCATGTGAAACTCGAGGCCTGGGGGCCAGATACGGCCCACCACATTTTTTGCGGCCCACAAAGATAAATTGTGCATCGACTTTGTGTCAATACTAAATTAAAATTTGAGTTCACTTTTTTAAAAATAGAACTATTACTAGCAATTTTTTTTACCTTTTTTTTTTTTTAATATTTTGAAACTAGTCATTCATCAGTTTGTTGTAGGGGTGTAACGATACATCGATACACATCGATTAATCGATATAATGCTCTACGATTTATTGGCATCGATGCTAAACGTAAACATCGATTTATATCGCCGTGTTTGACCTCGGACATTAGACGCGACTTTATTTTGAAATCCAGTTAATTGTTGCTTGCTTCCTCTTTCCGGGAGCAGGGAGCAGTGCGCCCGGCGTTGTGTTGTGAGCAGAGCAGGCACGTGAAAGGGGAGTCGACAACTAGTACGCGGCTCCTAGGCTGGTGCTATGGCTAGTGTCCAAAAAGACGAAGAAATTTGCTGCCCTTTAGGCTTCAAGTCATTCGTTTGGAAGCACTTTGGATTCCAAAGAAAATATGGCTCAACGGACAAGACACGTGCAGTTTGTAAATCCTGCCATGCGGTGATCAAATATTCAGGGAGCACAAATCTCGTCGCACATTTAAAGAAAAAACACGACATCAAAGTTCAGTGTTAAAATAAGCACTTTGTATACTGCAATACTCTTGTAATTTCCTAAATAAAGAGTTTGCAGTACCTTGTTGATTTTGCGTATGAATTGTTATAAATCAGGATATTGTTCTATATTTTTTATTAAAAAAAAAAAAATCGATCGTAGAGCACTATATCGCGATTAATCGTGAATGAATCGCAGCAGGCTTTAAGATATCGGCAAATATCGTATCGTAGTTCTTTGTATCGATATTATATCGTATCGTGACAAAACCCGCAATTTACACCCCTAGTTTGTTGTGTAGTCATAATGGCCCTCCGAAGGAAACTATGACTACAATGTGGCCTGCGACAAAAATGAGTTTGACAGCCCTGGTTTACTCGCTGCAATTGATAGGTGTTTTGCTCATTTTGCCAGTGATGTGGAAAGAAAATGTTTTCAGATCACCTGTTGCCTTGACTTGCTGTTGTCGGAACAAGGTTTGGGGTCGTTTCAGTGCAACTCTCCTAAAGATTGTTGAATGTTAATCAAACAAAGTGCATCGTGGAATGATGACATGATAGAAATGTTCTACCTCTCCTGAAGCTGCTGCGAGGGGATGAGCCCCGCTCGTGTGTCACCACCCCCAACATGGCAGGCTTGCCACCAGGTATCGTCCTCTGTAGAGACAATCTGGAGGATGTCGCCTCTGTTAAAAGCAATTGCTGCATCCTTGCATGGGACAGCGGGATCCTCACTGGGGTTGTAGTCAAACAGAGCCCTGACAAACAGCTAGGAAAAAAAAAATGTTTTTTTAAACAATGAGAAATATCACAATATCTATATTCAGATGTATGCGTTTCCTTATGTCAGTGTTTCCCAACCAGTGTGCCGTGAGAGATGTTCAGCTGTGCCGTGGGAAATTGTCCAACATTAATTACGGAGCGCATTGAAAACAGGATCGCCAAACCACTGGTCAGTTAGCACAAGGCCTGGTCAGCCACTTGCTTATCGTGCATGCAGGGCAAATAGGAGACTCTTGAGATTTCATGTTGTGGCATCGGCACATACCGTAATTTTCGGACTAAAAGTCGCTCCGGAATATAGGTCGCATTAGCCATAAAATGCACAATAACGTGAAAAAAAAGATATATAAGTCGCTCCGGAGTATAAGT
Source organism: Syngnathus typhle (assembly GCF_033458585.1). Classification (NCBI taxonomy): domain Eukaryota; kingdom Metazoa; phylum Chordata; class Actinopteri; order Syngnathiformes; family Syngnathidae; genus Syngnathus; species Syngnathus typhle. The sequence goes on along the minus strand of NC_083750.1, from coordinate 2,653,240 downwards.
CGCATTTTGGGGGGACATTTATTCGACAAAATCCAACACCAAGAACAGACATGAACGAGCAAGAACAGCAAGAACTAAACGATAGTTATGCTAACGTGACATAAACACAAACGAAGAGCTGAGAACGGGCCCGACGTAACATTCAGAGTTATTAAAAAAAAACTATTACATAAATAACACGTTTATAAAACCATCTGTGTCACTCCAATTCATTAAATCCATCGATCGTCCTTTGTCAACAATGCGTGCGTGCCGCTGACGGCGCTTGCACTTTAAAATATTCCACAGGCCCATATAACGATTTATAAATGAGATATCAAATAACTATTATATAAGCAATAATATTATCAAACTATCTGTGCACTCTAAATCATTAAATCCATCGATCAAATTCCTCGTCCTTTGTCAACAGCGTTGCGCGTGCGCCCTGACGTCAGCCTCGTCGTTATTCCACAGATCTACTATATAACTATATTGTAGCGTGAACAAAGTTCAAGGAAAGACGTGGGTTTGGTAAACGGCTCTTTATTTAACAAAACAAACTCCCAGGCGTGTGGCGGCGTGGACTTCCAGCCACGGAAGTGGAGGAGAGCTCCATAGAATAGGACTGGGCGTGCGTAAAAGCCATGACCGAGACCCATCCACCGTCCCCGGACAGCCACCCGGCCGAGCGCCGGCCCTCGACTTCCATCCACGGAGGTGAAAGACAGCTCGGTAGAGTAGGACCGGGCGTGCATAAAAGCATTGTCCGAGCCCCATCCACCGTCCCTGGACAGCCACCCGCCCGAGCGCCGGCTCCCGACTTCAATCCACAGAAGTGAAAGAGAGCTCCGTCGAGTCAATCTTTGTCCTTTATGTAAACAACCGCCGCGCCACACCGCGTCGTCGTCTTCAAATTACAGTAACCCCTTGCTACATTGCGGTTCGTTTAACGCGGTTTCTCTTTTTTTATTTTTTTATTTTTTATTTTTTTTGAAAGTTTTTGAAAAAAAACATATAAGTCGCTCCTTATTATAAATCACCCCCCCCCCCCAAACTATGAAAAAAAAACGCGACTTATAGTCCGAAAATTACGGTACTATGTCTTGTCACCGTGGGATAGTGGTAACGTAATTTCGATCTCTTTGTGTGTCTTGACATGTGAAGAAATTGACAATAAAGCAGACTTTGACTTTATACTGTCTAAAACCTCTTTTTAAGAACTGTCACTTTTATTTACAGAAGAAATACAATTTAAAGAATATTTAGTATTTATTTTTATTCAATTATTCGACTGTCCATATATATATATATAGGGATAGGACTTTACGTGTTTTGTTGTAATAGAACTGATTTTAATGTAGAAGCTGGTGTAACACTTAACAGATTTTTGTTGGTGGTGTGCCTCGAGGTATTTTCCAATGAAAAGGTGTGCCGTAAATGAAAAAAGGTTGGGAAACACTGCCTTATGTCATCATCTGATGGTTTTGAGAAATGACCATATAGTCACCGATGATCATTTGTCTTCGTCCACTGCATTTAATTTATTTGACACTTTCCATAAATTGTAAAAATCTGATGCATAATCGCACGGTGGTCGCTGTCATGATTGTGGCAGCACTAAACATGACATGACGCTTTTCGTCATCTACTTTTACTGTAACCAGATGAGGAGTTCTGCACATAAAACCACAATGGAGGGCTCGTGTAAAAGAAAGAGAATACGTCATCTATTGTACCTTCTTATTGGATTGCACTTCTTGCTCGGAGGAGGCAGGAACAATTGTGAACGTAACGTCACCCTGCGAGCGTGCCTGAGACATATGAAAGGAACTAGTCAGGAAAAATAAACAGATTTGCTTTGTTATCGTTTTACAAGACTTGATTGCTACTCCTTCTGTGTTTGTTCGCCGGGCATAAAGGTGCAGCTGGGTGACATTAACTTTGCACCAAAAAATTTTTAGGCAGACCTAGATCTGTCAAACGTCAACAAAAAAGTGGAATAGTACCGACAGAAATCAAGGAAAAAGAGTTTTATATGTCTTTGTAGAGTGGTTAGCTAGCATCAATACCTTGGCATAGTTTATAAAAGGCTATTGCAAAAATAAGAAAAAATATTTTGTGTTTTTGTTCATAATTATGGAGCGTAGTCACCCATGTCAGTCAAAAATTGGCCTTATGCACATATTCCTTACTCATTGACGCAATGCATTTTTTAAGTCTGCATCGTCTTTCTACACAAAAACATCAATTTATACAAACATGCCTTCAGCATCACAATCAATAATTCCTAACTCCAATTTTCTCATGTGTCTAAAATATTCAAATTTTTTTTTGCCAGCCGTCTTCACATCTGCATTTTCCAAACTCAATCATCAGCATGCAATGTCAGGCATATTTCATGCAAATTAGGAGGAAAAGTTAATTCCTTGGCATATCCATTGAAAGTGTTTTTGTCCACGCTGAACTAACCATTTCTTGGCTGTGTAGCGTCAAATTCGTCTGTTTCATATAAAAAAATAAATTAAAAAAAGAGCAAACCTAACATGAAATTAATCTTACTGACACATATTGTTTGCGTAGCCAAAACAGGAAATACTTTGTTGGTCTGTCTTGTGTTGTCCAAAACTTGGAAAAACTCAATGAGACATTTTGTTTCACTACACACAACTACAATTACGTTTTGTCATAAACATCATACGAAGAGCCAAATGTGGAAACAGAAGATAGATTTTCCCTTAGTTTTTGAGTAAGTTTAGTGTAAAATTTACTGTGTATAACTAATGTGACACCACTAGACATAATAGTTCACCATTGTTATTTTGATGCTTAGGTATTGTGTTAGCACACATTCTCAGTTTTTACAAACAGCCGTGTTCAGCCTGAAACTGTTGGAGTCACTTGACTTGCTTTATTTGTGTTAGCATTAAAATAAATCTTGTACATTGTATTCTGAACAACTAAAAGTTAAAGTTAAGTTAAAGTCCCAATGATCGTCAGACACACATCTGGGTGTGGTGAAATTTGTCCTCTGCATTTAACCCATCCCCGTGTGATTTTGATCCATCCCCTGGGGGAGAGGGGAGCAGTGAGCAGCAGCGGTGCCGCGCTCGGGAATCATTTGGTGATCTCAGACTCAGTAAATGTGGGCCTTATAACCCATGGCCCGTTGGGAGTTTGGGAGACACTGGTGAAAATAGACAAAAGGATGTTTATCAATTTGAAGCAAAATGTCCCTGTAAAGCACTGAAATGCAGTGAGACTAACCAGCAAAGGAAGAATTTCTTTCAGCTTCCTGCGATCCAGGGAGACGCCATTGACTTCTTTTAGTTCATCTCCTTCATGAATCAGACCTTCAGAGTGGTACATACGTATCATATGGATCATGAGCTTCAGTAAAAAGCTTCTCTTTTGGTGACAGATAATTGTACAGGGTAAACTTGTTTGATATTTACAATCGACATAAAAAATAAAAATCATGAAATAATAAAAAAATAAATAAATAGAACTTTAAAAAATATATTTATAAAATGGATATGTGTACAAGGGCGGCTCGGTGGGGCACTTGGGTAGTGCGGGTTCGATTCCACCTCCGGCCCTCCCTGTGTGGAGTTTGCATGTTCTCCCCGGGCCCGCATGGGTTTTCTCCGGGCACTCCGGTTTCCTCCTGCATCCCAGAAACATGCTTGGTAGGCCGATTGAACACTCCGAATAATTGTCCCTAGGTGTGAGTGCGAGTGCAAATGGTTGTTTGTCTCTGTGTGCCCTGTGATTGGCTGGCAACCGGTTCAGGGTGTCCCCCGCCTACTGCCCGATGACGGCTGGGATAGGCTCCAGCAAGCCCGCGACCCCTGTGGGGACTAAGCGGTACAGAAAATACATGGATGGATGGATATGTGTACACAACTTTAGATTCAAATTTCAGCTCAAAGAAAAATCTTCAACCAGCAACATGGAGCATCACAGAAGAATTTTGGAGATTCTTAATGTCAAACATGATTTACTGACACTCTGAGTAACTTTCAGCTTACCACTCTTGTGGGCAGCACCTCCTTGCATGACCCTCGCCACAACAATCGCCCCTGTGGATTGATCCTTCTTAATCGTAGCACCCTTCAACATGTGGAGAGGAGCAGAAGTGTAAAGTCAAACAAAACTAATGTAAGATTCTTAATAGGAGTCACTTGATTTGAATGAAGGTTATTTGAGTCAAGATGGAGCCGTCAATGTAACACTGGAAAAGGTTATCCACATTATTTCAAATATACAGTGAAAATCAGACTGGAAAAGGCATCTTGTGTACTTGAAAACAATTATCCCAGACTGGGGTGTCGTCCTGTTGTGTGGAAAACATGTTGCATCAATCAAAACAGGCATGTCAGACAAAGGTCACGCTCTTTCCAGTTAGCTTTTGGGATCAATACAAGCGTCTGTTCCCCATTATTGCTTTCATTCTTCCCTTCATAGAGCAAAGAAAATGCCACTCATTAAGTAAATTACTGCATTTTCAAATTTACCCTGAAGGCTAATCATGTTAGTAAATAAATCCACAATGAAGAAGTATATTTCAAATGACCACTGTCATTTGAGAAATCTTCCACTTCTCTTCCAAGCTCTCAACAGTTGTCAAAAATATTGAATGGGAAGTAAGACTATATGATGAGAAACAAATGCTTTACTTTTGATGGGGATCTATCAGGAATCAAATATGTAGCTGTGATTTTCTCATAAACTACTTGTCCTGTTCATGGAACAAAATCTGGGAAATGTTACTCACAGCAGACAACCACTATAAGTGCTTTATATAGACCTTGATGGATGTTTAAATCCACAAAATTCAGGTCGTTTTGATTTTAAGGAGAATAACAAATTTAGAAGACTTTGCGGCCTTGGTGGACTTGTGTTCTTTGAACTTTCATCCTTCATCCGTTCAGTCCAGTTCTACCTGATCCAGGAAATTTCCAGATACGAGTGACAATAGTTTGGAACATGGCGGAATAAAATGTTCTGGTAGGACGAAGAAAATTACTCATGATTAAAGAGCAACCTTGAAAGTTAATCTATATCAGACGCAGCAGAGGGATGATCTCAGTCAACATTAATGCGACAAAATGATCGAGTGGTTTCAACAACCAGACGATCGTACTCAAACTCTGCTTCCATGTGAGATCCGTAAAAACAATGACATGTCACTTTCACAACATTGCTGAGAGAACATTTTCGTGTGTATTTTTCTGCTTTATGTTGTGACGTGCATGACTTGACGTTCGCGCCCACCTGACAATACGAAAAAAAAGTATGTATCTAGTAGAGACGGGAATCTTCACCATCAAAGCGATACCATACACATCTCGATACACTGCCAACGATTCGATGCATACACGATTCATGGAATTGCCAATGATAAAATGCGATACGACTCTCCCCTCTCCTGTGATACGGTGCGATACAGTACGATTTCATTTTGAAACAATGCGATCCAGTGCGATACAATACGATGCAATGCAGAAGAAAAATACACCATGGAATACATAGTTCAAGTTTTGGCACTTGAAGCATTAAAGCTGGCTGTGATTTTTTATTTTGAAACACAGGAAGTACAACATAGAGAGTGATTAATTGCAGGTCTCTCTGGAACTTTAGGGTATAAGTATAACCTTTAACAAAAAATAAGATTTCTCTTAAGTGCATGTTGTAGAGCAATTTAGGGCCTACACAAAGCCATGTTTCCAAGTTAAGCTTTTAAAAGTGCATTAAGTTTATACCGGAGGTAAAACATAGAATGGGCTAATAAAAAAGGTGAAGGCCATGAGATAAAAAAAACTAACAAAGGGACACATTGCATTTCAACAGAAAAGTAAGGTTAATGATGTAACTTAAATTACATATTTTTCCATTTCCATGCACATTTTGGAAATAATAATAATAAATAATAAGAGGTGTACCGTAAATTTTGGACTATAAGCCGCAACTTTTTTCTCAAATTTTGAACCCTGCGGCTTATAGTCCGGTGCGGCTTATATAGTATTTTTGCCGTGATTTTTGTGATGACTTGATCACTTTTATACATAAAATGCCGTAAAATCTACACAAAGATGAGACAGAACGAGATCAAGACGAACAATACTGAAAGGAAGCGTCATTATGGGGGGGCTTATATATGATTTTTTTCCGTGATTTTGGTGACGACTTGATCACTTTTATACACTCGTTAAAAGGCTGTGGACTGCTGTTGTGCAGCACCGCTTTGCTGGGCGGAGAGATATGACATGGTCACTGGGGAGAAAAGTGGTGCGTTGATCGCATGTCCATCCGCCAGGCAAATAGTGGCGTATAATTCACACAAAGAAGAGACAGAACGAGATGAAGACGGACATTACGGACATTACTGAAAGGAAGCTTTTATACGCAAACCGTCATTATGGGGGACAAAAAAAATGCATATGATGGCGCTTTTAAGCTAAAGGCAGTCGATGTTGATGACATTGTGTTGCGTCACCCTTTTCTTTATTTCGTGGTCCCGTCTACTCTGGAGCTATACGTGTCGCTCGCTAGTTTAATGTAATTTAGCGCTTCGTGCATGAATAAAATTAGCATGAAACGACCCTCATCATGGAAAATGCTAGAAGAAATGCATAAAACCGACGACGAAAGAGATACTGAGAAAGTGTGTGGCAAAGGATAACTAACGCTATTCCAATCGGAAGACTTCGATGGTTTCAATGCCCAGGAGGAAGATGAAGATGATGAAGCTCTTTTTTTTTTTATTTTACTTGCTTTGCTTTTTTAATCAGCCCTGTTAGCCGCCTTCGTACAATTCGAAGAAGGCCAGTTTGGACCTGCCTATTCGCGCGAGACCTGAGCTGAGACTTGAGCAGAGACTTGAGTAGTAGGAGTGACTGAAATCCAGAGACCCGTTTCTAAATAGTTATAATTATAAATATTAATAGATTTTTATCGATCCAAATAATTTAGATACAATGTTTTTGTGCGTTTTTACCGATGCAGACGTTTGCAAATTGATGCAACTGCATCTTACAGGTCGTATCGATTTTCCGATGCATATCTGTGAATCTTCCCAACCCTAGTATCTAGTAGGACACTTATATTTTCTGTACATGTATATTATGCTTTATTATTGTACTACGATACATTATTGCTATATTATTGAATTCCTATTAATGTAAATATAGCTACTGACCAGTGGCTCCTTGGTTTTAACCAGACTGACAATCTTCACTGAATCTTCTCCGTCATCTATAATGCCCTCAGGTACTTGTGGCAGAGTAGGCTCAAAATCCCTCTGAGCTACTGCATCATGGACGAATATAAGACTCTGGCCAACAAGAACAAAAGTACAATCACAATGTGGAAGATGGTCAGACAGGTATTTTTGTTTCATATCAAAGAACGAATGATGGTCATTTAAAAATATATTGATATTAGATATTTAGATAGCAGGTGCAGCTAAGCTTTCCTGACAAATCAGAGGTGAATAAGTGCAAACATTTGAACATGTTCTCTTGGCCTGTCTGACCCATTACAGCACATTAGGTCGACAAATGCAGCACTTTCTGTTCGCAACATGCCAAATGTGATTATGTTTGGAATGCACAGCCAGCTTGCTGGAAGAACTCCCGACACCACCAAGTGGGTCTGCTCAAACATCATGACTTATGTCAGGGGTGTCCAAACTTCTTGCAAGGAGGGCCAGATTTAGTAACGTGAAGGGGCCCGGAGCCAATATTTTTGCTTCTCTTCCCCTGGGGGTTGGGGTGCTAATCGGACGTCAAACGCTGCGCGTCCGCTTCTCTTCCTCGGGTGCTAATCGGACGTCAAACGCTGCGCGTTCGTTTCTCTTCCGGGGTGGGGGGGGTGCTAATCGGACGTCAAACGCTGCGCGTTCGCTTCTCTTCCGGGGGGGGGGCTAATGGGACGTCAAACGCTCAAGCTTCTTGTGCGGGCCATATTCAATTATGTTTTCAGAATTTGCTGCGGGCCAATAAAAACTGGACCGCGGGCAGCAGTTGGCTCGCGGGCCGTAGTTTGGACACCCCTATCTTATGTCATGTATTGAGTGCAAAACAGTTGAAAATATAAATATGTCGGTCTTCATTCGGTATCATTGCCGAGAGTATTCGGCATGTGAATGTTTTTCTCCTTTGGAAGTATGTACGTATTACCATAAATACAGAGGCGTAGCCAAGCCGGGGCGAGCCGGGGCGGCGCCCCGGTTCGGACTCCCTGCGCCCCGGTTGAAAAAAAATCGAGCTTTTTCGATTCTTCATTTTCATGCAGTTTTTTTCTTTCGGTCTTGCGCGACTGTGCTTGCGCTATTCTATGTGCGCGATGTTATCCATTCACCGTTTGCCTCCCTGACCCGGATGTTGTTTTAGCGATCAGCGTGGGTAATGTTAGATTTTTTTTCCTGTGGGCGTGCGCCCCTACTGGAAAAATTCCTGGCTACGCCTCTGCATAAATAATATTTCGATATCTGCCTCTAATTGTTAACAGTGACTCAGCAATCTGTCATTTGATGCACTTGTTGTCTATCAACAGTTGCTCTGCTTAGACGCTGCTATTACCTGAGACGTGCCTGTGACTACAATCAAGCCTTTTTAAAAAACAAATACTACATCAAAATAGGGTGTCGATCCTAAGTACGCTCACGTAGCTGAGCTTCGGCCAAGAACAAGCAGGTCATTAGGAGTCTTCAAACAAACGTTCTAGTTGTCAGTTCACTCGTTGGACAACACAGTGAACACTAATAAACACAAGTGAAAGGTTAGGGTTGATCGAAGGCAGCAACCCCTCATTTGGACAAAGAGGGGCAATCAATTTGAACAAATTTGTTATTTCACATTACCCATACGAGAGGGAAATGTCGGAAACCAGACTTGTAATTGCTCTGGCGCTATAGTATCCCTGTTAATTCACCGAAGAAAAAGTACTAGGCCTTGAGCTTATACTGCTTTACATTGTACATTTATCATTAAGCATTTTGTAAGTGTTTACAACAATGTTTGTAGATGAAATAACCGGAGCATAATCCATTAAAGCAGGAGTATCAAACAAATCTTTGTCGCGAGCCACATCGTAGTCATAGTTTCCGACAGAGGGCCAAAAATTGTTCAAATATTCTAAAAAGACAAATGGTAAAAAAAAATTGCTTGCAATATCTCTATTTTTTTTAAAAGTGAAGACAATTTGTAATTTTAGTAATGACACAAAGTCGAAATTTGTCTTCGGGGACAAATGATGCGGCGGTCCGTATCTGGCCCCCGGGCCTTGAGTTTGACAAATTAAAGCAAATTTTTGATAAAAAGGCTCAACAACGAAGGTCTTCATTGATGGAAACTGTACCTTGAAGTGAGGTTTACAAAAGAGGGCGAAAAGTTCTTTGACTTCATCTCTCCATTCATGGTGAATCAGCTCTTGGAATAACTGGAAATAGAGAAAGACAGACAAGAGTAGTTTAATATTATGAGCCTCACTTTATTTACGGAAGCTTTTATATATGGGTCGGGTGGGAACCGGAACTGATTCAGACGACAGCGGCACATCATTAGTACTTTCAATGTCCCCATTCAACTCAAGTTGGCCATGAGGAAAAAAAAATCCCCAAAGCTCCGGCTTCTTCAAGGCTACACGACAGCTGCGGCGACAGATAAAAAAGAGCGGCCTTGACCGACAGTCGGCCGGGGTCTGAGCGCATTCGCCCACTTGTCAAGCGTGTTACTCTAATGACTTCTACTGCTTCAAGATGTCCAGGCATACTCTTGAGACACAAGCATGAAGGTCATTAGTTTCCACTGTGAGCAAACGGGAGCGTCTCTGAGGGGAAACAGGCTCGTGGTTTGGCCATTCCAGTAGGTCCTGATGATTTAAGCCAGGCGGAGAGTGGCTGTCGGACAAAATCAGAAGCAATAAGAGAGAGACAAGGATCGGAGTTGATGGTCAGTATGGAAAAATGGCAGGACTTATTGTCCGTGTGACACACGGGTGGAAAGGCTGCTTTGAGATATTCAAGTTGTATTTATTTGGGGGATGACGTGAAAATAGGATGAAAGTTTATTGTATAGGAAACCTGTAAGTAAAACATAATGCGGTGGTTAGGAAAGATGATGCGTATCACAGATGGGGTGTGCCACTATAGGTAAACATTGGGAGCATGTGCATGTGTGTGTGTGTGTGTGGGGGGGGGGGGCTGTCACTTCATCTTAAATGTGAAATTAATTGTATTCCTCCAAAGTGCAACATTACACGAAATGAGTTTAACAGCCGGTGCACTGTCCTCCATGACCGAACTCACCACATCCAGATCAAAAATTGACATTTTATCTGCTTCCAGACACAATTCAGAGTTTAAGGGTAAAATTTCCTTTTTAAATCCTGCGCTCCATTCATTCCTTCTGGGTTACAGTAAAATGATCTGGATAGAGGAGGAAACTATTCAAACCATGAAATTTTTTTCCCGATGCCTCTGTAGTCATCCCATCATCTGTAAGCAGTGTGATTGTCTGCAAAGTATGTTTGGAAAGAGTCGCTTACATGCGAGGCCAGACTGGTTGCATGCTCTTGGACGGGAGCGGGTCCTCGTTTCACAAAGAGCCTCAGCCGCTCGTGGATCTGGGAAGCAAATTAAAGTGCAACAATTAATATTACCAATTTAGTAAAAGGGCCAACACACTTTTGTCATTGCTAAAGCTAGCTTTAGTTTATGCTCAGCTGAAAGTAAACTACTTGATTTTAGGCAAGATCGTACATATAGAAAAATTAACATTTCAAAGTCAAAAGTTAAAGTCTGCTTTATTGTCAATTTCTTCACATGTCAAGACACACAAAGAGATCGACATTACGTTTCCCACTATCCCACGGTGACAAGACATAGTACACAATATACATACAAGTAAACAGCACAAAAAGTAAAAACAAGAAGGCACAAACAATTTACATACGCATTCATAACTGTGGGAAATGTAGTCCGTAAATAACACACGGAAAATTTTTGAGCCCACCGCTGACCTCAGAAATGGGAGTTGCTCTTCCTTTTTCAATATTTAGGGCCTTTTTATCCTACATTTTGTTTGAATTTGATACTGGTTACACATTTGGAAAAAATAAATGCATGAGTGAAAATCTTTATCACAGAAATGTAACATAACCTTAAAAAGGAGGTGGAGCTTCCTCTCCATCAGCGTGCTGTGGAGGAAACGGTAGTCCTCCTCTTGGTCGCTTTGAGATACAGTGCCAGACATCACTGTTGACAAAACACTGGAAGAGTCAAAGTACATTTAAATAGTTAAGATGGGGGAAGTGTGGTGAGAAAAAACATAAAATCTCAAATGTAACTCACCCCACTACACCTTTAAGTTTACAGGTGTCGTTTTTTACACAGTATATATAACCTGCTTCAATTCTGGCATACCTCTGGATTCTTACATATCTCTTCACACTGAAAAGTAGAAAACAAGACAATGAAAATAAATGAAAACTAAGATTTTTTAACAGTCAATAAATATCTATACAATAACTATACATTTAATATCATTCAATATAGGCTCGGAATGAAAAGTAAACAATGCATCTTCTGAGATATTACTGCCCCCTATTGTTTGTGTGGCATAGTTGCATTGAATACATTGTTAGGACACTATTGGGTACTCACTTATTGTTCAACCCAGTGTGAGATGTATTCTGTAATAAATATTACTTTTTTTTCTTTCAAATTTGCACGATAAAAATTATTTTATGGTCCAGAGTTATATTAAGATTCGTAGTGTATTTTCTATTAATTTCAGAACAAACTAATCAGTGATCGATTTAGTGTACAGGATAGTTGCACTTAGTTCTGATTGACACTGTTATTATTTAAAATTACGTCTGATGTTGTGGTGCGGAAATGCTCTGCATTATATTGTAAAGTGCCTTCATACATACATCTGAGTTTAGTCATTCCACGTAGGGTTCAGTAAAGTTATACACAATGGCAAACACACCTAAAATATTCAACATGCTAAATGTATACCTGTCTGATAATTTCAATCAAAATTTAGAAGTATTATTTTAGAAGAATCTGACTTTTGACTTGTATAGTATCTAGTTAAATAGTAGATGTGGCAAGGGATAGCCAGTGTGAATGCCGTTGTAAAGTTACGCAAAATCGAGCAAAATCACACTTACCAGTCATGATGAGTAGAGGATGCGCATGCAGGTCACACAGTTTTCCACTTGCACAGAGTGGTCGTAAAGTGTCTACTAGACAGATTGTAAAACAGAGTCTCTTATTCAGTCAATATATGTCGGTGCTGACCTAAATCAAGCCAGCAGACAATCAATACACTAATTATGGGGTGGTGAACATAGTAGCATACATTTATTCATTTTCCACACACACATAAAAAAGATCTGAGCAGCATCAAGACAAGGCTGTTCTCTGAAATCAATTATTTTATATGCATGTTTTTGGAATGCGGGAGGTAGTCGGAGTCAATTCAGGCCAATATTTTTTATTTTATCAATCGTCCCAATCCAGAAGTTATCTCAAGGCACATTAACGAGCTCAAGAACTGCAATGAAATGGAATTATGGAATTAGCAGTACTTAAAGAAGTGGTAGTAATAATAGTACTTAGTAGTAGTTGCAAATGCAATAATATGAAAGATGAACGTGGTGAATAACATACCATGTTTACATCAACAATTAAAAAGGGCCGACGTGGGTGTGTCGCTGACGGTCGCCACAGACGCATCATAGAACAGATCTATCTATCTATGTATCTATCTATGTATCTATGTATCCATCTATCAATCCATCTATCCATCTATCCATCTATCCACCTACCCACCCACCTAACCAACCTACCTAACCACCCACCCACCTAACCACCCACCCACCTACCCACCCACCCACCTACCCACCTACCCACCCACCTACCTACCTACCTACCTACCTACCTACCTACCTACCTACCTACCTACCTACCTACCTACCTACCTACCTACCTACCTACCTACCTACCTACCTACCTACCTACCTACCTACCTACCTACCTACCTACCTACCTACCTATCTATCTATCTATCTATCTATCTATCTATCTATCTATCTATCTATCTATCTATCTATCTATCTATCTATCTATCTATCTATCTATCTATCTATCTATCTATCTATCTATCTATCTATCTATCTATCTATCTATCTATCTATCTATCTATCTATCTATCTATCTATCTATCTATCTATCTATCTATCTATCTATCTATCTATCTATCTATCTATCACAACCCCAACATGTATCACTGATGTATATGATGGATCACTTGTGGCGTTTTAGCGTAATGACATTCTTATTTTGAAAGGAAGTAAACGGAACTTGGTGTAGCTCAACATTACCGTGGACTTTATCTTCGTTTCCTCCCCGTCACTGCTGCGTTCTGCTTAGCGACATCAACCGAGCCTAGCTTACCGTGTCTAGATGCCAAATGATGCTCATAGGGTAGTTTTAACTCAACACCACCCGTTATGTCGCGCTGGTTGTCGGTGCGCGGCTTTTAGGTCTTTGTCCGGTTAAAGAAAGTGAATCCAGGAAGCTTTAGAAAGAGAACCGAGAGCAGATCAGACAGACAGGAGGCCCCCATCTCGCTAACACACACATACACGCACACACCACTCCGGCCTTGATGGTGATGTATGCAAGGAAACCAACAAGAGTCAGTGATGGGTAAATTAAGAACCAGTTTAATGTTGTGATGCTTCGGATACATCCCATTTGAGTTTATGCAGTCAATCGCTGACTGCATTGTCTTCTTTTAACGGTTAGCCATCAATGCTAAATGCTAACAATTTGCAATCGCTTTAGAGTTGCGGCTGTTTCCTGTAGCTTTACCGCTAGCTAAACATCGAAAGAGCTAAATTCTGAAGCTTTCTGTTACACATTAGGTAAAAATAAAACTATCACGTTAATAATAAAACAATATGTAACCTCTAGTTACGCTATTGTAGCTCGTAAGTAGCCTCCATTAATGATTTATTTGGTAATTATTGACTGTCGAAATAGCCAGTAGTGCTTTGATAACATTCTTTTTTCCTGTCTACACAGGTGCACCGACAGAAGGGATTCCCAGTCCTATCAGGTATGATTTAAAGAGAATATCAAAACAACTTACACAGCGGTATTATAATTGGGAAAATAGATGTTATATTTAAGGCTTGTAGACATCAGAGTCCAACTAATGTGTTTCTACTTTTCAGACCCATAAATCTCAGCCAAAGAGCCAGACTAGCAACCTTTACCGTTACGACAAAGTGCGTGATGGCTCATCTGAGTCCACACCCCCTTATAAAATGCTGCGGCGCTCAGATGAAAGTCCTGTCAGCAAACATGGAGATGGTACGGGACATAGCAAAACAAAAATGTCCCACACACTTCGAACTAAAAATGGTAAGACGGTGCCTGGGAGTCATGCACAAGCTTTCAATATTTGTATATTTGTTAGTAATGCACCAAAACACTTTTTCAGAGAGAGTACAAAATTTGAGTTCTCGCTGCTGGGGAGGGCTTTACATTAACTTTTGCACTGGTAGCAGAAGTTGGTTGGCCCCGCACAGGATTTGACCATATTTGCAGATATAAATGATAAGGGTGTAAATCGCGGGTTTTGTCACGATACGATATAATATCGATACAAAGAACTACGATACGATATTTGCCGATATCTTAAAGCCTGCTGCGATTCATTCACAATATATCGCGATATAGTGCTCTACGATCGATTTTTTTTTTTTTTTTTTTTTTTAAATAAAAAATATAGAACAATATCCTGATTTATAACAATTCGTACGCAAAATCAACAAGGTACTGCAAACTCTTTATTTAGGAAATTACAAGAGTATTGCAGTATACAAAGTGCTTATTTTAACACTGAACTTTGATGTCGTGTTTTTTCTTTAAATGTGCGGCGAGATTTGTGCTCCCTGAATATTTGATCACCGCATGGCAGGATTTACAAACTGCGCGTGTCTTGTCGGTTCAGCCATCTTTTCTTTGGAATCCAAAGTGCTTCCAAACG